>NW_028145369.1:0-46499 GCF_050948025.1 Trichoderma camerunense
GATTTAAATTATTTTATATATATATTTTAAATTTAATTTTAAACTTTATTTAATTATATTTTATAATTTAAATTTTTAAAATTTAACTTAATTAATTATAATTAATTAAATTAAATTATAAATTAAAGTATAGTTTTTTTAAGTTTTTTAATAATAAATATAACTTTTATATATATATTATTTATTATATTACTAAAATTACTTATAATTTCTTTAATATAAATACTATATATAAAAATTATCTTAAGTAAATTTACTTTTATTAATTAATATATTATAAAAATTATAAATTTTATTTACTAAAAATAAATAATATAATATATTTTCTAACTAAGTTATAAAAATTAAAAATCTTATAAAATTATATATATTTACAAGGGTATTTATAGTACTAAATCCATAGCCTCCTAGCTACTAATATAAGTCTAAGTTTACTATATTATTCTCTATAAAGCTAACCTCCGAGTTATACTTATAAGATTAGCTCATAGTCCAAGATAAACCCAATCTTGGCCAAAAGAGTACCCGTAAATAGTACACCACTAGTGTCAATACGCTCAAGCTTGTTACTAGATTCGCTCTTTAAGCTAGAATCAGTGCTTTCCAACAAATCTCTGATGAAGGATTGGTAAATGTTGTCATCTGAGATCGCCGCGCTGAAGACGTCGAAACAAATCTGTCCGAAATTGCAACGGTTGAGGAACAGGAAGCAGTTGAGACTCTTTTTGGGTTTGACGAATGGATGCCCAGTGACGAATTCGTGGATCTGGCGAATCCATTGTTGATGCGTTGACGTTGAGCCTCAACATGGTTGGCAGCATTCTTCTGCCTTGGATCAAAGGAGTCATAAGGGTTAATCCATAACTTTGATACTTCGAGTGGGTGCTGTCAATACCAGGCATAGTTGGTTCAATAGCGCCATGGTGAGTAAAAAAAAGCCTTGCAGAACAGGGCCTCGAGTAAGTTGCTTTGAATTTGATACCATTCATCAGATATTTGATTGGATGGCGACTCCCAAAGTTTGATGAAATTGGCCGTTCCATGACCGTTTCCAGCCACAAGATGAAATAATGAAGAGTATCATGTTTTCCCAGGAGGAGATATTGCATATGTTGGGAAAATATTCGCCGTCTGGGGACATTACACTGCCCAACATACGGTCAAACGTGTTTAGAATTCCTGGCGTCGGTAGCAAAGCTGGCATAACCAACCGGCGAGGACCAATGGCTGTCTTTGCTCTGTCTTAACTTGATACAAGTAAGAGCAGCGGTAGAAACAATCTTGCCCTGCAGTTCTATAATTTCTGGCCTGGTGGTTGCGAACAGCATGTCCACAACGGCATTGGCGCTACTGTGAGCTTCTATCGCAGCCTGATACGGGAGAGATTGGGCGCCAATTAGGCGGTTACCTAGAATATCGTCAAGCAAGCGTAGAGCAACAGCTTTCAAGTCTGACAATATAAAGGGGTGATGAATAGTGGTGCTCTTTTTAACTAAAGTAAGCATCTGGTACAGTAAAATTAGGGGGTCGGGGAGACTAACAACTCTGACTTCTTCGGAAAGAGCAAGCCACTTTTCATCATCATGCTTTGGGGACATAACTTCATTGTGCAATTTCTCGTTGTAGGGAACGATATCAATGATGGCAGAAGCAACCTCGATGGAAGGCGTTATCGTGGACTGTCGCAGAGGCCGTAAAGTTCGTTGATCGGGACAATACTGAACTTTATGGCTCTTTTGACCTCAAATGGCGCAAGGCTTGACCTTTGGGCATTTGGATACAAGACGGCCTGGGCCTTTACAAAAGACACATGTCAAACACTAGTTGCATGGGCCTTTGTGACCCCATCCCGCCACACGATATACAACATCTTTCTTCGGAGAGAGGCACCCTAAACTAACCTGGTGAGTTGACAAAACGAGCTCTTAAGAGAATAAAAAGTCTGCAATATATACAGTTTGAATACAATGAAAAGAGCATATGATAGCCGCGGATGAGAGAGAATACGGGGAGGATAGTGATAAGGAATCCCAATTCTTGCAATCTAAATTCAATTAATTAGCTATTTGTTCCAGTGGCTCATTAGGTGTCAGCTACCTGCTTTGCTTTAAACAGGAGAATTTTTGTTTCTGTGACAGCTCACGCTTTAATACATTATTTCGTGCAGAGATACAAGGCTCTAGAGCCCCTAGCAATTGGGTGCAAGTAGGAGGTGCATAGGAAAGGGCTGTGTAGAGGTAAGGCGGGGTTGACCTTGGATGAGTGTATTGACTCTGCTCCCCTAAAATATAAACAATTTAGAGAAAAAACAATAATGAAGTAAAAACCAATGTGCAATAACTTGTTTATATGTATTAGCTAGATGGAATAAAAAGCAGAAATATTAGTTTCGCTTTATTTAGACTAAATGAAACGCAAAAAAAACCCCCCGCGGGACTCGAACCCGCAATCTTAAGATTCCATCTATAGAAGTCTTACGCCTTAGCCATTAGGCCAGGGGGGCTTGCTGAGCTATTGCTAGCTCCTTGTTGTGATAGGACACCGACTCAGTTCACTTATAAGCATACACCGGTCTCCAAGCCCTTTTCCCAAAGCAAGTAAAAGTTCAATTTCTCAACCTAATACTTAACCTTCTTTAAAATTAAATAAATAATACCCTTTTTAAAATTTAATTATTAATACTTTATATTTTAATAATTAGTATTTAAACATTTTATTACATTTAATTTAAAATTATTAAATAATTTTAATTACTATGAAATCGTATGACTTACACGTCTACGGTTCATACACCAAAATTACCTTATGTAGTCGCATCTCGCTCTTCGACTGCTCCAATGGCTTCACCGAATAGTGCCAATCCTCATCATGGCCTATCGTGGACCTCTTCAAGTGCACCTAGTGGGAAAGGAGCTGATCTTATGGTCCTAAAGGCTGCATCTGTACTTTCCACTTCTTATTCTGATAACGACTTTCGCGATGCCATTCTCTTAGCCGATCAACGATTCGTGGGAAGCAGTGGTAAAACTAGGCGCCTACTTCGTCTGGATCTTCTAGGAGAAGCAATTAGCTGCAATGGCGAAATTGTTAAAGAAATGGGCGCTGTTGCAGAGGTACGTTAGACCCTACCCATTCCCAACAGGATACTGTGGTAGTAACCCAAGCAGCGACTGAAACTCGTCCGAGGAGTAGTGGATAGATTGAACTCTAGGATCGAGGATATAAAATGCCAAATCGATTTGGCTCATGATCGAACCGCACCGGCATTGCAAGGAATGTCGTCCCTTTTCGAGCAGCGCATGGAAATCGAGAGGAAGCAAGAGACTCTCAGTGCAGTTGAACGATATTTCGTTATGACAGAGGACGAGATTGACTCTCTTACTTCAACTATCAGACCAGTTGACAATGCATTTTTCACCAATCTACAAAAGGCAAAGAATATCACTCTTGGTTGCGACATTCTACTTGGATTTGAAAACCAAACCCTCGGCTTAGAATTGATCGACCGGACGTCCGTGCATATAAATATGGCTTTCCAAAAGCTTTACAAGTGGGTTCAGCAAGAATTCAGGACACTGAATTTAGAAAATCCCAATGTGAATCCTTGCATGCGACAGGCTTTACGAGTCCTTGCAGAAAGGCCTTCTCTGTTTCAGAATTGTCTGGACTTTTTTTCAGCATCCAGAGAACGATTTCTATCAGAAGCTTTTCACTGCGCCCTTACAGGCATTACACCACAAGGGACCGAAGATGCAACTACTCGGCCTATTGATCTAACAGCACATGATCCTCTCCGTTATGTCGGCGATATGTTTGCTTGGGTTCATTCTGCCACGGTGGGCGAGAGAGAAGCGCTTGAGACTCTTTTTGCGGTCGACAAGGATGATGTATTCAAAACGTCAACTACAAGTCTAAATGCAAATATCTGGACTCTACCCTCGGATGAGGCCTCGCAAGGCACCGATTTTAAAGTTCTCGAAGCCCTCAACCACCTAATGGATCGTAGTTTCTCGCCTGTTGTTCGAATACTACGCCAGCGGGTCGAGCAGGCAGTACAATCCAACGAGGATGTCATTCCTGCTTACAAGATCTCTACGCTTCTCAATTTCTACAGAGCTACCTTTGAAAAGCTTCTGGGTTCAGGATCGGGCTTAGAAGATTGTACAGGAGGTCTTGAGAAAGAAGCTAAGAGACAGTTCCGATCACTCGTCAGAGATAATATTCTCTCCATCCAAGGAGAGTTCCAGCAAGTCCCTTCGAACCTGGAACCACCGCGATTTCTTCAAGATGCCTTTAAGCAGCTTGGTACCATTCTGCAGACTTACGAATCCTCCTTATCTGCGTCTGCAGATTCTGGCAGTGAGGCACAGAGCATATTGTCCCAGGCTTTTGATCCATTTATGTCTGGCTGCGAGGAGATAGCAAAGCCTATGACGTATCCCGAGGGCGGAATATTCCTTGTCAACTGCAAACTTGCGGCGGCTCTCTGTCTTGACAGCTTTGAAAGTACAATTTCCCGAGCGAGTCAGATTCGAGAAGATATTTCAAGGGACGTCCTGAACTTGGTTGATAACCAACATATTACTTTTCGCCAGAAATCGGGTTTGGATACCCTGCTAAACTACTCAGACAACGGTAAACTTGCTGAGATAGATCAAGCTTCTGTTATTCAAGCAAGCCAGGAGCTCGACGATTTTCTTCCTTCCGCATTGATGGACGCAATGGACAGGTTGAAGGGACTACAAGATTCAGAAATAGCTCGTGCTATTGTAGAACAGGCAGCTGAAAAATTCTGCACTGATTTCGAGAGATTGGAAGAGGCTATCGAAAGGCAGAGCGGCGATGAGAACGTATCCAGTCCACTCGGGGACTTAAGATTCTCAAGGACATCGGCTGATATCCGCGTGCTCCTCTCTTGATACTGAAAAAATAACGATGTTAAACCAATATACTTACTACCATAATATATTAATGAGCTCTCAAAGTACATGCTTCACTCTTCATGAATTACATCGTATTTAGCATTATCAAGGAGTATGAACATTTGTGCAACGCCTGTGTCAAGAACAGCCTCAAAAGTTTTCCGCGAATTCAACTCGAATATCACAATACGTTACCTCCTCGTTTCCACGCTGGACCGTAAAGACTCTACGCTGGGCCGTACGGAGCTGCTCGAGCTGCGTCGGCGGCGTACTCTCTGTTCCCATGGCTCAGAGGGGTGCAATCCTGTAGATTTGGCAAATATGTTGAGAATATCTGTTAGCGAGACCACTCCGATTAATTTGCCTGACAACAGAGCCCCGGCCATCGAGGCTGCCGGAACAGTGACTGCAGGCACAGCAGATGCAATGGGTCCTGGAACTGTCCCCGCTGATATAGAAGTCTGTGATGTGGTCATTGGTGTCGTAGGCGTTGACATAGGTGACGATTGTGGTCCTGCATCCACAATCCACATCCGATGCGATTTTGTTGCCACCAATTTGGCTACGGTATGTGCCAATGTTGAGTAAGGGTTTACGTAGAAAACGGGATAGACATCTTGTCCCTTTTCTACCCCTTTTTCGTTTAGAATGATGGAAATGAAGTGCATACAAGAGTTACCAAGCAAATATGCACTCGAGGAGCTTGTCAAATGCCGCACATCCTTTGTTGAGATGTTGCCCACCACATTTTGTCCGTTGTCTACAATAGCTACGCTTGAAAGGCCCTCATCATACATGAGTGATAAAGCTTCAGTAAGAGGAGCGTCGGCGCTAAGGGCTTGTCAGTTCGAATTCCTGAGTATGTAGGGCATTACTATTGGCGTTGAGTGTACTCACTGGACTGAGATTATCGGCCGCACTCCAATTCCTAACTCTTGTAGTGTGACTGGATTAAGTCGGTCAATGGTGGGAAAATTGATCCCTTCGTTCCAGAAGAACTCCACCATGCGAAGTTGGCTTATAATCCCAATAACATTCCCAGCTTGTTCAGTAACCAAGATTCTGTGTATTCCGCTACCAAGCTTTTCTATAGCTTGAGCTAGATTCACACCTGAGTTCAATTTGACGATGGCTTCTCTGGAACACAAGGTCTGGATCTCGCGAAGTGATATACGAGCTCCTCCTTGAGCCTTGGTCATGATATCATGAAAAAGCGTGGCTTGATCACTCTCAGGCCGAGAAACACCCACAACGGTGAGGAGGTAGGCGTTCAGATCGTTATAATCAAAACAGAATGTTGGCGATGTAGCAGAAGCTTCGTCTCTGACGAGAACAACGCCGGTTGAACTCTGGAGGAGCATCTGGTAATGGCGTCAGTATGGACAGAACAACCATGCGAATTCAATGGGTCGCATTTACCAATGTGGCTTCCTCCACGCTGCCTCCGATTTCAATCCAGTTTACATCCTCAGCTGTAATAAGCTCTCCTATGGTGATGTCTCTCCATTCCCGCCCGACAAACTTGGGGTTTTGGTGTTTGTTGGTAGAAGGTGGGTGAATGAGAAGGTCTTGGATTGCAGCTTGGGTCAGAGAGGGGTGTCGATGGCGGGGCGAAGGTGGAGGATTGCGGAATCCTTCAGTGAAGCTTTGTCGATGGGAAGCCTTGCTGGTGCTCGAGCTCGAAGGCGACCTGTGTGGCGACGGCGAGGCCTTTGCCTCAGGTAACTTGGAGGGAATATCTGAATCGGTATTGAAAGACATATTAAATCCTGCTGTTGTTGCGTCCTTATCCGTTACATATTAACAGGATTTCATAGAGAGAACAGCAAGTGGGTAAAAGTTGATCGAAGAGTGAGTGTATGGCGTAGGTATGCGCAAGCGAAGTAACTTGTAGGTGATCCAGAGAGGATGTACCAGTTGTACTCCTCTCACCTCACTACGGCCGACCTTAGCAGTACCTGTGGTGGTACTCAGCACGTCGCAATACTGTAAGAGGCTTCCTCGGTAGCTCCATTGCTCCATTCTTTTTTGCGATCTTAGGTTCTAGTAGGTACTTTTAGGTAGGTGGCTCAATCTCGGGTATCTTCATGAGACCGAAAGCACCTTGAATTCTTTGCCACGAGATACATGCCAGGGAAATATTGTGTTTACTCAAAGATGATGCTAACGCTATTAGATGTTATAAGTTTTTAACGAGTTTCAAGGCCGGCAATTGATTAATCTCACCAATTTTGATGTGAGCATGTACTTATCGGCTCGAAGTACCTACCAGATACTCGGCATAGTTTCAACTGATTAGATAGGCACTATCGCAGTTTAATTTTTTCAGCACACGCCCAAGACATACCACACACCCTTCCCCTCCCCCACCTTGCTCTGTTACGCCCACCACAGAACTTCGATTTCTGTATTGCCTACTTTTCTTTTTTGTCCAGCCGCTAACTGAGCCGCGATAAAGAGTCTTTACCTCTCGACCTGATTGTTCAAACAACTTCGCAGGCATAGCTGCGCGGCGTTCTCGTCCGTTAGCCGTCGCAATCATGTCCCTTCTATCCCCAGACATACATGCAGAGCTCACGCAGCTTTTGCAGGCACTTCAGGCTTCCGACAATGGCATCCGATCTCAAGCTGAGGAGCATCTCCAGAACAGCTGGACAAACTCGCGTCCAGAAGTCCTTTTAATGGGACTTGCGGAGCAGATACAAGCCGGTGCAGATAATGCGGTATGCTTCACTCCCACGAGGTTTATGACTTCTAAATGATTGGTGTATGGGCTGCTCCCTAACGTATTTATGTAGATTCGATCTTTCGCTGCCGTCATATTCAGACGGATTTCTTCAAAAACCCGGAAAACCGACACTGGGAACAACGTGGATATGTTTTATTCGCTAGTAAAGGATCAAGCCATCGTCATTCGCCAGAAATTACTCGAGACCCTAGGCTCTGAGACCGATCGAGCAGTTCGAAACAAAATTAGCGATGCCGTCGCTGAGGTCGCGCGGCAATACACAGATAATAGTCAGTCTCCATAGCCAGCACTGCGTCTTATCCGATCCTTGGCACGCTTCTCAATTGATACTAACTCATATATTTTTTTTTGTAGATGATTCTTGGCCGGAACTTCTGGGAGCGCTCTTCCAGTTAAGCCAGGCACTAGAAGCTGAAAAGCGCGAGACCGCATACAGAGTTTTTGCTACGACTCCTGGAATCATCGAGAAGCAACACGAGGAAGCCGTTCTGCAGGCCTTCCAAAGAGGATTCAAAGATGACGCAGTACAGGTACAGTAATTCGTTCGCATGATGGAGGCAGCTTCTGACCACTGTTTTCCTTAGGTCCGATTGGCCGCTATGGATGCTTTTGCATCTTTCTTCAGGACGATCAGCAAGAAAGGCCAATCCAAGTACTATGCTCTCATTCCCGATGTGCTCAATATTCTCCCCCCTATCAAGGACAGCCAAGACTCGGATGACTTGAGCAAAGCTCTCGTGGCCCTCATTGACCTGGCGGAGACGGCACCGAAAATGTTCAAACCTCTCTTCCACAACTTGGTCCAGTTCAGCATCTCGGTAGTCCAAGACAAAGAACTGGATACTATTTGCCGACAGAATGCATTGGAATTAATGGCTACCTTCGCTGATTATGCCCCATCGATGTGCCGAAAGGATGCGTCTTACACGACCGATATGATCACTCAGTGCCTGAGTTTGATGACTGATCTTGGCGAAGATGATGACGATGCTACCGAATGGCTGGCGTCTGATGATGTGAGTAATCGATAGAGATGATTCAATCATAGGGGCAATTTACTAATTGTATTCCACAGCTTGAGGCAGATGAGAGCGATCAGAACCATGTTGCTGGAGAACAAACTATGGATCGCCTGGCTAATAAGCTGGGGGGCCAGACAATTCTTGCTCCCACCTTCAACTGGCTTCCGCGAATGATGACATCCATGGCTTGGAGAGATCGACATGCTGCACTCATGGCGATTTCTGCCATTTCGGAGGGCTGCCGGGATCTCATGATCGGAGAGCTTAGCCAAGTTCTTGACTTGGTGATCCCAGCTCTCCAAGATCCACATCCTCGTGTGCGATGGGCTGGCTGCAACGCTTTGGGGCAAATGAGTACTGATTTTGCGCCCAAAATGCAAACCGATTTCTATGACCGGATTTTGAAAGCCATTATTCCTGTCCTCAACTCGCCAGAGGCTCGTGTAAAATCTCATGCGGCTGCAGCCCTGGTAAACTTTTGTGAAGAAGCGGAAAAGTCCATACTGGAACCCTACCTGGATGAGCTCTTATCACACTTGTTTCAACTGCTTCAAAGCGAGAAACGATTTGTTCAGGAGCAGGCATTATCCACAATCGCAACTATAGCCGACGCGGCCGAAGCGGCATTTGCAAAATACTACGATACCCTAATGCCTCTTCTCGTCAATGTTCTTCAGACTCAGAGTGAGAAGGAGTATAGGCTACTACGGGCCAAAGCAATGGAGTGTGCAACTCTTATTGCCCTTGCTGTTGGAAAAGAGCGACTTGGCCAGGATGCCATGACTCTTGTGAATCTCCTAGCTCACATCCAGACAAATATCACGGACGCAGATGATCCGCAGGCACAATATCTTATGCATTGCTGGGGTCGTATGTGCCGCGTTCTTGGTACTGATTTCATTCCTTTCCTTGAGAATGTTATGCCACCACTTCTTGAACTTGCCATGGCCAAGCCGGATATCCAGCTGTTGGACGATGATGAGCAAGCAGAGCAAATGCAAGGCGAAGAGGGCTGGGAGTTTGTACCACTCAAGGGCAAAATGATTGGCATTCGCACTAGTACCATGGATGACAAGAATATGGCTATTGAGCTCTTGGTTGTCTATGCTCAGGTGCTCGAAGCTGCTTTTGCACCATTCGTTGCAAACATCATGGAGAAAATTGCCCTGCCCGGTCTTTCGTTCTTCTTTCACGATCCTGTCCGTTATATCTCGGCCAAGCTTGTCCCGCAGCTGCTCAGCTCGTATAAAAAGGCTTACGGTTGCCCTTCAAACGAGCTAACTGGCCTGTGGAATGCGACCGTGGATAAGCTATTGGAGGTACTCACGGCTGAACCAGGAATTGATACACTTGCGGAGATGTATCAGTGTTTCTACGAGTCTGTGCAAGTCCTGGGCAAAGAGTGTCTTACGATAGACCATATGAACCGATTTATCGACTCCTCGCTCTCTGCACTGGAGGATTATAAAGACCGGGTGGCAGAGCGTGCTGATGCTAAGGAGGGGGCCACTGCTGATGACGTGGAGGACGAAGCAGAGGAGACCCTGATAGCGATCGAAGATGACCAAACGCTTCTCTCTGATATGAACAAAGCATTTCACTCTATCTTCAAGAACCACGGCGTTTCATTTCTGCCCGCTTGGGAGCGCCTCATGTCTACTTATGAAGGATTTCTTTCGTCACCTGATCCAACGCAGCGACAATGGGGTCTCTGCATCATGGACGATGTTTTGGAGTACTGTGGCCCCCAAAGTATTCGATATGCGACGTACATTCAGCAGCCCCTTATTGATGGCTGCCAGGATGCCTCTGCAGCGATCCGTCAAGCAGCTGCGTACGGTATTGGAGTTGCAGCACATAGAGGCGGCGCTGCGTGGTCCCCCTTCCTGGGCGGATCAGTGCCGTTCCTGTTTCAAGTCACCCAGGTTCCCGATGCGCGGAACGAAGACAACGTTTATGCCACAGAAAATGCCTCAGCTGCCATTGCCAAGATTCTCCATTACAACTCCGGCAACGTTGATGATGTTAACACAATAATAACGCGGTGGATCGACACATTACCAGTAACCAACGATGAAGAAGCAGCACCGTATGCCTATGCATATCTAGCAGAGCTGATCGATCGGTGAGTTGCATAGCATTTACCCAATGAGTAAAGAATGATAGAAACGAGGGCATGTGGCTAATTCAAGTTTGCAGTCAATACCCATCCGTAATGAACCAAGCTGGCAAGGTTTTTGTATTCATTGCACAGGCTCTGGAAGCAGAAACACTTCAGGGGCAAACGGCTAGCCGTGTAGCTGCCGCGACAAAAATTCTTCTAACTGCTGCAAATGTAGACCCAATGCCACTGCTTCAGCAATTCTCTCCAGAGTCACAACGAACTATCATGGGATATTTCAGCTAGGAGTGTTCTGGTCACTAGACAGCCAAGGTTCATTCGAGAGATTCGCGCGGGTTAAAAGCTAGCGAGCAAATAAAAAAACAATACAGCTACTCCTAAGGTACTGCTGGCGCGCTTGGAAGGTTGGAAACACTAAGCGGAAATTTGCCAAGATATATAGTACGGGTAGAGTAAATAATATGAGAGAAGGACTGAATGTGTCTTAATAAAGAGGAATAGTAACAGTAGTATACCTGATGACGGAAGCACTGGTATTTTATACAAACGAGACCAATCTTTTACTAGACGCTGGGAGCGTGAATTTTCAAGCAGGTATTTCAAAAACTAGGAACGGTCCTTTAATTAATCAGTCAAAACAGCACTAGTAAACATTTAGCAATGTATGAATCAAAAAAAGAAATAAACGTTTTCATTAAGACTACGAAGAATAAAACTGGAAGTAAATCTATTTCGTCTAAGTTAATATATTAGTAGATTAATTCCGATAACCTCTCAATATGTTATTATAGAACCTTATTCATTTAACCCTTTTAATCTTACTATTGGGTAGTTCTGCTTATCTTGATAACTACCCAACTGATTGTACTCCGACGGCTTGGCACAAATCTACTAGCATCTCGAAGTCTTTTCTAGTCGCCTTGCTCACAATTTCCCATCGCAATTCGTTCCAAGTGTCAATTATCCCAGCCTTCTTTTTTTTTTCCCTCCCTTTTTTTTGGATTGTTTCTAGCCTTCATATATCTAGGCAATGTCGTCTCCCGATCCTCGCGCTGGCATGAAACGGCCTAGTAATTATCATTCCTTCCACTGCTTGTCACCTTCATGAGCGAGTGGCTAATCATGGCATTTTCTTCTTCTGCAGGAACGCAGTCTCTGCCACCACCGTCTCTGCCTCAACTGGTCGCTGAGCAGAAGACTCCCATCCCGCTCACTGACAAAGATTCCCAGCGACTGATTGTCGTACTCTCGAATGCCAGCTTGGAGACATACAAGGCAGTTCAGGGAGGCGTCAACCGTGCCGGCCTCCACCGAGAGGAGAAGTATTCGCTTCTCAACAGCGATGAGCATATAGGTGTTATGCGGAAGATGAACCGCGACATAAGCGATGCACGACCAGACATCGCGCATCAGGTTGCGTATTCGGGCCCATAGATGTTGGAAGCACGATACTAATGATGGTAGTGCCTACTGACTCTCTTGGACTCACCGATCAACAAAGCCGGCCGACTTCAAATTTACATCCATACAGCTAAAGGTGTGCTCATTGAGGTATCCCCTTCTGTCCGTATCCCCCGGACTTTCAAGCGATTTGCAGGCCTCATGGTACAGCTCTTGCACCGGCTTTCAATTCGCTCTACGACTTCCAACGAGAAGCTTTTACGTGTGATTCAGAATCCGATTACGGATCACTTGCCATCAAATTGTCGAAAAGTAACTCTTAGTTTTGATGCTCCAGTAGTTCGCGTACGTGAGTACATGGAGTCTCTAAATCCCAAGGAGAGCATTTGCGTTTTCGTTGGAGCTATGGCGAAGGGTGCCGATACTTTTGCCGACTCAATAGTCGACGAGAAGATTTCTATCAGCAATTTCTCGCTTTCAGCAAGTGTAGCGTGCAGCAAGTTCTGCCATGCGGCTGAGGATGCATGGGATATCCTATAAATTTGACCAAGGGGAGTAGATTAGCTTGCTGATCGAATACATCTTGGGCTTGACGTTGATACAACATCCCGTTTTGCCTAGCAGCTCAAAGTCAAACAAGGAATCCCATTTTGGCGCCATGACTTGTTTTTACAACCAAAACATTATGGCGCTAAGAGGCAACGAAGACACTTGAGGCTTTGGCTATTAGTAATTTACGGTTTACGGTTTAGTTTCATTTTATTTTTACATTCTCCTCATGAGACGACAGAATAAATAAAAATAACATGAACTAAAAAACATGAAAAAGAAAATCCATGAATGCTATTATTGATGATGTATAACTTTTGATCGCCGTCTTATTTATTATAATACATACGAAGGATACACGGGTTCAGTGAAAAATCTGAACGCTACGTCCTTATCGCATGTAACGATAAGTGACGCTGCTTAAAAAAAAAAAGTCTAGTCGCTGCCAGCGCAATCTTTGAACTTCAGTTTGGCACACAGCTCAATCACAATGGGGGTTGGAAACAAGCGCACGCTCACAAAAACGAGGCGCAAGACGCGGTATGGTGATTCTACTATTATGCTGGTTTCCTAAAGCTGACCTTTGAATAGCGACGTGGATCAGGTCATATCCGACCTTCGATCTAAGAAGCACCTTGCGCAATACAAAGACACCAAATTAACACAAGATCTGCCAGGACTTGGGAAAAACTACTGTGTGACTTGTTCCAGGTGGTTCGACACTCCTGAAACCCTAGTTACTCACGAGCGAGGGAAGCCACACAAGCGGAGGTGCGTCTGTTTGCATGTGGATGATTTCTAGTGCCTCTTGTTGATTTAACTGACGGGTCGGCTAGGTTAAAACAACTGCGAGAAGAATCTGCGATCGAGTCGAAATCTGGACAAGCACACATGAATAAGATGGACATGGAACAGGAACCTGCAGCTGAGGGCGGCGTTGAAATGGTTCTCTAATTTGACGCCGGACCTTTACAAGACGGCTATTAATGCCACGGTATATCAAAACAAGACGCTATGAAACAGCACGAGATTTTATCGAAGACCTTTTCTACCTCAGAGCCCGTCCTCGCGGCCGCACAATACCACTAGGCCGGCTAGATGAGCGACTGGTGGTTGGTCTGCCTCTTGTTGAGCTACCCCGTGCAGATGGTAAACGCGATTGGCGATGTTCAGGTCCCTTTTGCTTCGGATTAGGCCTTGTCGATTGTGGAGGGCTTTCCACAAAGGATATATCGGTCGTCCTTTCGCCGCCGTTAGCAGATCGATGCAATTTGTCCGGGTGTTAGGCCCATGAGAACAACGCTTACATATAAGTTGCCTCTGCGTCGTGTGTTGGTCGCAATTCAGTGCTGGGTTGGCGGTCTCGACGGAACGACTGAAGTATGGGGGTCTAGATACGAGAGAGAGAAGATGAATCAGACAGGTGTTACATGGAATGGGACAAGGCATTCGGGAGCAGTAGCACCTCTGGGAAGTCGACGCAAAAAGCGTTCATATTTAGGCCGTAAAGAAAACTCGCAAACGATTCGCCAAATCTAGCCAAACTCTCGTCTATAAGTTGAAAATGCATCATGTTTGCCTCAAGATCGGCCATGGCATCAGACAGCTCCGCAAATGCTGGCTCTAATCTCTTTAGAGGAAACGCGCCATCTCCGTCGCCTGAAGGTTGCAGAGATCCACGGAAAGACGACTGCGAAGGTGGCCGAAGTGGTGTGGTCGGTCGAGATGTCCATGATCGCGAATTGGGAGGTTTGGCGCTGCTCGGATATGCGTCTGGGGCAGCTGGTGGCACCATCTTGATCATCAATTATCTGCGTAAACAGTCGATATAAAAAGTAGTAAATTGTTCAGACGCGAAGTTTAGGTGACGTAGGGAGCTAAGCAGGTGAAACCCCCACTAAGCCAAACAAAACCTCAGTCAGGTCTTTGGGAATTTCTGCGAAATGGGTCATATTCATGGCGAGATACAAAAAAAAAAAAAAAAAAAAAGTACAAGCAGGTACTAAAGTCTCCTGAATCTTCTTACCAAGATACCAGGTAACCTGCCTGGTTCTCCAGGTACCTACTACTGTCACAAGTGTATTGATATCCGATTTGATTGAGGACTGCGAAAATTAAGCTATGGGATGCTAGATAGCCTGCTTGGATTTGCTTAGCTTGGCAGTTAAATCTCCCGTGAAAATTGAATTCTTTTCATTGATAAAATATTCTGATTATGTAATTTTTCAACATATGAGTCAATCCCGAAGAATTATTACTAGGCAACTGCTTGATACTCTCATCATATGTAGATATATAATAAATGGGTTCCCGCCCACCTTAGATGCTGCAAGAAATTCATATCCTTCCTACTGAGACGAAAGTAAATCTTCCATCTATTCACACTTGCCAAGACATTTTCTGCACCGTTTACTGTCCTGGTACTGTGAATCACCATGGGGGCTGAACAGTCCTCAAATTCGGAATCGCGCCGTGCCGACACTGGAACCAGCCAAAGAACATGCTACTATGAACTCTTAGAAGTCGAAAGGACTGCGACTGACATTGAGTAAGCCATTCTGATTAAACATCTCTCAAATTTCGCACATTGATTGAATTTGTGTAGAATCAAGAAGGCATATCGCAAAAAGGCTTTGGAGTTGCATCCAGATCGCAATTTCAACAACGTTGAAGCGGCCACGGAAAAGTTTGCAGAAGTTCAGGCTGCATATGACATTTTATCTGACCCCCAGGAAAGAGCCTGGTATGACTCGCACCGCGAGAGCATTCTGAGTGGTCAACATGATTCCAATGATGCATCTGCGCCTCCAACTTTCCATAATGTTCATCTCACTACTGCAGACGATATTATGCGTCTCATATCACGATTCAATTCCACCATTCCATATACTGACGATGTTAACGGCTTCTACTCAATCACGAGAGAAACATTTGAGCATCTCGCTCAGGAGGAGGAAGCTGCTGCTGACTACGAGGGTGTTGAGTGTCCTGAGTATCCGACGTTTGGCTCATCCGACAGTGATTACGATCCTACTGTGAAATCCTTTTATGCCATCTGGACTGGATTCGCTACGAAGAAATCATTCATGTGGCAAGACAAATATCGCCTCTCAGACGCCCCAGATCGCAGGACTAGGCGTTGGATGGAGAAGGAAAACAAAAAGCTACGAGACGATGCTATTCGAGAGTTTACCGATGCTGTCCGATTTTTAGTCTCCTTTGTCAGGAAGCGGGATCCTCGCTATATTCCAAACACTCAAAGTGAGGCAGATCGTCACAAGTCCCTTCGGACTGCTGCTGCTGCGCAAGCTGCCCGGTCTCGTGCAGCGAATAAAGAAACCTACTCCGCATTTGACGTGCCAGACTGGGTTCACTCCAGAGAGGATGAAAATGGGCAGCACCAACCTTCAGAGTCTGAAGAGTCTGAAATTGAAACAGAGATTCTGGAATGTGTGGCGTGTAACAAAAGATTCAAGAGCGAAAAGCAATTTGAATCCCATGAGCGCAGCAAGAAACATATCAAGGCTGTTCAAGATCTACGTCGACAGATGAAAAAAGAAACGGCAAACTTGGATTTGGACGCAACAACGGTCGAGGTACCCGAAGTATCTTTGAGCGAAGACCAGGAACTACGAACTACAAGAGTGGATGAACAGGACTATGAAGCGAATGAGGGCGTAGTGAGTGCTGAGCCTCTGCACGAGGGTCAGCAAGACACAGCCACTGGAAATGGAGCATCACCAGATCAGGATACACCTGAAGCGGACCAGAGTGAAAGCCACGATGAAGAAGAAGAACTTGATCAGTCATTTCACAAGCTGAATGTCAAGTCGACGAGTGACAATCACGACAAGGGAGTGCAGGGCAATTCATCCAAACAACCGCAGAAGCTCTCCGCTGATGATACGAAACCGAAAATCAAAATTGGAAAAGCAAAGCTGAAACGCCAGAAAAAAGCGGCTGCTGCTGCGGCAACCGAAAACGAGGTATTTATCATATCATATTAATTTGGCAAATCCCAAGGCGTGCTAACCAACTTGACACAGCATCGATGCAATATCTGCACAGCTGAGTTTGACTCTAAAACGAAGCTATTTAAACATATCCGTGATTTAGGCCATGCTGCCTCCACTGTCCAGCCTGGCGGTGCCGGAAATGGTTAAAAGGTATAATAAAGACACGATTGTCTAAAATGTCGTATTCGCGAGATTGGGGAGGGCTTCTATTTCACGCTGCCGGCCGGTATGCCAGCACACGACGTTAGGGGTAGAGTGTCATGACAGCAGATTCCGGTTGCTGTAGAAAGTCTGAAAGACATGAATCCGTCTTTGATTGAAGCGTCTTGTTAGGAGCGGCTCTCGATGATACCCCTCATGTTGTCGTCACATCATCATCATCGTCATCACTCAGTATCTCGACTTCATCCACGGCACCATCCCTGCCTTCGCTACTGTATAGCGTAGGCTCATGGTCTGCCACGTGAATGATGGATTTGCCCTGGACGCTTTCTACACGTTGTCTCCAATCGGACCAGTCACTCTCAGTACGAATAAGGAAGCCTATCAGCATACTTGGGTCCATCTCTTTCACATCGAGTCGGCGTAGCCTAGAGGTATGGCACGAATCGATATCTTCTTCCATGTACTTGGTCACGTCGGCGTGGTAGGGGATCGCTTTTCTGGTGTGATGGGGGTCGAGATAAAACAGGTAGCTACCTTGGCTGCCCACGAAGTAATGAGACGAGGAAGGGCGGCCACTGAAGAAAGGGATTAGCTACAGCCGTTTACTGTGTCAATAGTGCAACTTACCCAGCAATACCAACTGACTGCGGCATCTGCAGCGCAGCGATTAGAGGATCCCAATATATCGGCGTGATTTTGTCAATACCGAGACGTGTTCGTATAAGGATCAAGGTCGGGTGGAAATCTTGCCCTTCAGGCTTCGCGGTCTTCATGAAACCATCTTCGTAAACGTCTTGTCCGTCGTTTGGCGAGTATACCTTCAGAGGAAGCCCTGAAGAGCTTGTGAGGGCCCTGTGTCTCACGTGTCAGCCATGTAATCCGTTGAAAGCTTGTCGCGGAATGTTGGCATACTGAATGCACTGCGCAGTAGCAGATGGGCCAAACCACTCGCCGGGGAATTTCCCACAGGCGGTGGCCCCATGGCGTACGAAGTTGTGGATTGAAAACGGCGCCCTTGGATCGTCGGCAAACATGCTGATGAGCTGTCGCTCCTCTTGTTGGCTTTTGCCGCGTCGCCAGTCTTGAAGGGTTTCGGTTAGACCTCTCAAAGAGGGTGCCGGTCTAGAGGGGAAGGGAGAAACATACCTCGTCCTAACTGCAGAGTCCCAATAGTTGTAGCAAGAAGGCTCTGGCCCGAACGAATCATACAGCCCCAGCCACTATCGGAAGAGAACCCAGTAGGATCTGAGAGCGTGCTCTTGATCCTTACGGTAAACGAAAGCACAGAGGTCGCCCTCGGGTCAACAGACTTGGGTATGGGATCAAATCCCGATCTGTACGTCATCCAGAATTTTGAAGCCATGTCTTCCAAGAACCCCGGAGGCCATCCGTTTTCCAGCGGCAGCTCCTCGCCTGCCGCCGCTGACGGTGTCTCTGGCGCATTTGCAGATGGTTTTGATACGGGCGGAGGGCTTTGCGTCGAAGACGAGGCCTGAACGGCTTCTGATGCGCCGCCGGTCTCTGGTGCGTCGCTACCAACAGGCCTCGTCGCCTTTTCTACGGCTCTGGAGCTCGCACGCTTGGAGTCGTCTAGCTTGTAAGAGCGGCCCAGACACCAAACAGGTTCGTCGCTGTTCACATCGTTGGATGGTTCAGGGTCCCAGATCATTTGCATGATTTTCCGATGATATCGTCCAAAGTCAACGCTTATATTAGAGTCCATAGCTAATGGTAAGATTTGGATAACGGGAGGTGACGTTTGATAGGTGATGTTGTCACTGCACGCATGTGCCCGCGGTTGACCAGCTATGTCATAGGACCGCCCTTCTGCCTAAACTACGGGACCGAAAGTCTAATGGCCACACTCGGGTATTTTTAGTACACATGACGCTCCACATAGAAGTACATACCAGACTAGATCGCCTATAATAAAAGTATACTCTAGAATAAAACATCTTGAAGACTGCTTAGTATTCTTAATGTAATTTAATTGTTCATATTTTGTAAACTTCATTTCGCCATATTAAATATGTAGAATAAAATTATTTTCTCAACAGGGGTATATACAAAAAACATACAATATAATGCAGCTCTACTCCGTACCTGTACATGATTGAACTTCATAGCTTTTATTTTCCATCCTTATATAAAGAATATGTATTTTCAGAAGAAAAAATAATAAAGTATTAACAGTATTAAGCTTATACTTTATTTAAAAAGCAAGCTATATAATTGTACATTCTATAGCAACAAAATAACACCGAGGACAAGCAACCGTAGATATCAGAGGAAAAGTAAAGTCACCTAACCACGTGTCATGTATAACTGTGCTTGTGAAAGCTCCTATAGTAGCATTTTCCTGGGATCCTCGATGTACTCTTTGATCTTGACCAGGAACTGGACGGCTTCCCTTCCGTCAAGAAGACGGTGGTCATACGTCAGGGCCAAGTACATCATTGGCCGAACCTCCACTTTTCCATTGACTGCCACGGCGCGATCCTTGATGGCGTGGAGGCCCAGGACGGCGCTTTGAGGCAGGTTGATAATCGGGGTGCCCATGAGAGATCCAAACACGCCGCCGTTGCTGATGGTGAAAGTTCCACCGGCCATATCCTCAATAGTGAGCTTGCCATCGCGAGCCTGGACGGTAGTTAGTAATGCTGCCTGGGTGTAATATTATGTGGGGATACTGCTACGAACCTTCTTGCCCATATCGGCAATGGCCTTCTCGATGCTGATCATGTCCAGTGACTCAACGTTTCGCACAACGGGGGTAACCAGACCCTTCTCCGTAGCAACGGCAACGCTGATGTCGACATAGTCGCGGTAGACAATGGTGTCGCCACCATTGGGGCCCTCGATGGACGCATTGACTGCGGGGATGTCTCGCATCGCCAGCACAGCAGCGCGGGAGAAGGCGCTCATGAAGCCCAGCTTCACGCCAGTCTTCTTCAGCATCTCATCCTTGTAGAGTTTTCGGAACTCCATAATGTTGGACATGTCGACCTCGTTGAATGTCGTCAGTGATGCGGCGGTGTTCTGAGACTGCTTGAGACGCTCGGCGATACGGAGTCGCATGCGGTTCATTTTGACCTGAGTTACATCGAGTTAGACGGGCTAGGGGGTATGGCTAAAAGACAATTCAAGGGGGGAGCTTACTCGACGCTCCTCGCGGTTTCCAGCTGCCGGCTCAGATTTTGACGCCGCAGCAGGTTCGGGCTGGCTCTTCTTCTCGGGCTGCTCCTTGGGTTGAGGCGGGGGAGCTGGCTTCTCGCTTTTGGCGGGCTCGGACTTGGGCTGCTCTGGCTCGGCAGGTTTTGACTCTTTTGACTCTGAAGGGGCGGGGGCGGATTCCTCCTTGGGCTTCTCTGACTCTGCTGGCTTCTCGCCGCCAATCTCAACACGGACAAGGTCCTGGCCGACCGTCACGGTGTCCTCCTCGCTGACGAAAAACTCCTTGATAACACCAGCTTCTGTTGCGTTGACGGCGACATCGATCTGCAGGCGCAAGGAATGAGTATGCTATGCTATAGTGCAAGGTCAAGGGGCCATTGGAAAGCGTACCTTATCGGTCTCAATGGTGGCAATCTCCTCGTCCTGCTCGACATAGTCGCCAATGGATTTGGAGAACTGCTTGAGAGTGCCCTCGGATATGGACTCAGCCATGGGCGGCACCTGGATGATCTTGTCTGCATAGTACCGGACAAGGCTGGGAAGTCCCTGGCGGAAGACAGGAGAAGGGCGCAAATGGCGCATGGGCGCCATGCGAGAGACGACGGCTATGCTTCGAGACAGCATGATGGGCGAGTTGGTGCGCAGAACGAGGGATGTTCAGGGCAAGGAGAGAGATCGAGATCGAGCTGCGGAATAAAAAAACCTTGGACGTATCGTATCCTCGGCAGATGTAATTGCGGAAAGAATAGATCGGAAAAACAAGGGCTCTACTTTTGCTTGGTAGCAGCTTCTGCCAGTTAACAAGTACAGGGACGGCTTTATACCAGTGTAATAGGCGACTAGAAAAGTGGGACTAAAGGCTTCTTCCTTATAGTAGTGATTTTACGGAGTATCTAATGAGTCAATAAATATCAGGGGAAGATTACAGTGATGAAACCGGTTTTGTTCTATTTTATCATATTTTTCAATGGTCCAATGGCCGTGTGTGTTTTTGGCTGCATTTGCGGCAATTCCCCCAATGCGACGCCATAGCCGGGCGGACGGCAGAGCATCTCAGGTGAATCGAACCCCGCCGCACTAGGGGTGTCAAAAGTGTTTACAGGGACGGACATGCCCGTACACAAGCTGAGCCTGACCCATGCAGCTGATCAGCCAGGCCAAGTCAAAACGATGACCCGTGCAACGGAAGCTCGGGAGTGTGCCGTATCAAAGTATTGCTCTGAATACCAGTAGGTGTGCAGTAGGTGCATCACAGGAGTGTAGCCTCTTGATTGACTTATTTATTTGAAATATATCTACGCCGTGGCTAGAAATTACTCTTTATTCCATTTAGTAGTAGTTCTTTATTTGCTTGCTATATATGTCTTTCAAGTGTTAGTCAATCATGTGTAAGTTCGTAGGCTGAAGCCGCTTATGTAATGTTTTCTTGGGTGGAAGTGGTTGCAGTATGGTCTCTATCGTCATTTCCGCTGCTCCCAGGGATTGATGCCTAATAATGCATCCCTCCTTATAATACTCGTACCTGAACTTTACATTCCAGCGCAACTCCCATGGATTGCTCTTCTTCAATGACACTCGAATTTTCAAGCTCATACACCCCTCTCGCCATACACGTCCATGATTGATCCTCCAGATATTCACTACATAGATCGAATTGAGACTGTTGACCAGTCAAGCAATTATGATGCTGCCTCTTCGTCTTCTTACGCCCTTGCGAAACCGATAAAGCTCGGCGACTTCAGCAAGCTGTTCACCGAGTTCCTCGACTCTCCTCAGCATAGATATGATCCCGGCCCAGACTTGCTGGAAAGAAGCGACTACGATGATGACTATTCGTCGGCGCAGATAGCCCTGAAGCCCGGCAGCTTGTCATCGACGCCCTCGAATTATGGCCCTGAGCTGTTGTCCCCTGCAAAGCGAATACGCGCGAGCACCGTCCGTCATGTTCTTCCATTTGACATAAAGCATATCACATCAAGCGAACGAAATACCGGCTCCAACTATGGAATAGCATCCTCTCCGCCAGATCTGTCGCCATCCGCATGTCGCCATCCATCCTCTCAGGGCTGCATCTGTGGCCGGGGACGTCGGCGGGCTGGGCAAACCGACCTTCTCACGTCTTCTTCTCCCGAATGCCCAGAATGCTCGCCTCCAATCAATACCATGCACCATTCTCGCTCTTGGATGAACAGCGTGCGTGAAAAGCTACGCTTGAAGGACGACAGACACAGGGCGCTCATGATGAATCTCGTCCCGTATCGGGTCAGAGACGCCTCCATGGCGGAAAAACACCCAACTATCACATCGCAAGGCGTCCACGTCTTCGTCGACATGTCCAACATCGATATCGGGTATCAAAGAACGTTGAAGGGATTCCGACGTCTTGACGAAAACACTCGTCTATCGCCTGTGCCTCACCTAAACTTGCAATTTCTGACCGAAATACTCGTTCGGGATCGGCCAGTGGCTGCGCTGAATGTCTGCTGCTCTAC
The DNA here is from genome assembly GCF_050948025.1 of Trichoderma camerunense. Classification (NCBI taxonomy): domain Eukaryota; kingdom Fungi; phylum Ascomycota; class Sordariomycetes; order Hypocreales; family Hypocreaceae; genus Trichoderma; species Trichoderma camerunense. The sequence continues at coordinate 22,613 of NW_028145369.1, forward strand.
CCTCCCAGGTCGTTCAGAACCTCGCTATGTGCAGCAGCTGCGCGAGCTGGGATATCATGTTGATCTTAGAGAGCGTAAGGGGGTTCTCGAAGGTGGACTGAACTTCACTGGAGCCCCTGACACTCTTCGTTTTGTGGAGGACCTCGTGGACGAAACTCTACAGGTCCGCATTGCCGAGTCCGTGATGGAATACTTTCTTACGCCTGGTACCATCGTACTGGCAACTGGAGATGCTAAACCTTCTCCTCACTCCGATGGATTCTTCTCCTATGTGGAGCGAGCACTGAAGATGGGCTGGAATGTTGAAGTTGTCTCTTGGCGAGGTAATCTCTCTCAGAGGTGGATTGATAGACAGTGGACCTCTCAGTGGCGTGACAAGTTTCGTGTGATTTTGCTAGACGAATTCTTAGAGGTTCTAAAGTGAATATACACCGGCAAGCATCTCTTCATACACTATATTACGCAAAGCGTTCATATACATTATCGTTTATTGTAGCTGAGGATTCTGTGTCTATATATGGTCCGTAACGTCGAGGATATTGAAGATAGAGAAAATACGAGCATTACTACTTGCTAAGCTCGTAGATCTGAAGCCAACGCACAATCACTATGAATAAATATGTAGTATACAGGCAGTATGTATGTACAGGTGGTATCGTTTGTGTCCGCCGCCAGATAGAAAAAGGAAAAAAGGAAAAAAGGAAAAGATATCCCCGCTCCCAAAGAATTGATCAACCAGGTGAGAAGGTGTCTCCTGTTCAAAGAGACTTGGAAAATGGCTTCACACTCATCATGGCTAGCCACCGTTCCGTAGAATCCCGTTATCCACATGCTGTGACCGGGTGAGGTTAGAAGACTAGAAGATAGTTTGTAAGGTTTCCAGTGATAGTATAGTTGCAAGAGCCAGGACCAGCCAGCTCTCATGTGGGGAAAAGAAGAAAAGGATGCTTGATTCGGTGTGAGTCCTCTCTTCTTACATCCGGCAACCAAATCAGCGAGATGAACTCAGATAGCTGCTCATGTTTGGCTATTTTCGCGCTCTTCCCGTATCGATGCCATTCCGGAGCTGATAGCACCAGTAGCCAGAGATGATTGACTCGGAGGCGGCATAGTGGAAGGAGGGTGTTGTCCCGCCCCTGAGCCCATGCCAGCGGTCGCAGCAGCTATCTTATTCGCAAGCTGCGCTGTATCTGGGTTGCCTTCGCCGTTGCTCTGTGTTTGGTTTGGTGTTTCACTCCTATGTAGCGGCGAAGAATGTACTGGAGATGCTGATTTCTTACTCTGAGAGTCAGTATTCGCGCTGGGGCCCCCTCGCGTAGAATTGCGTGGGGAGACTCGGCCAGTCTAGTTGCACATGTTAATGAAATTGCTATATCAAGTTGAGGAAGGCCACTCTTTCTCACCTGTTTAGCCCACCGTAAGCCACAGCTATTACATAGATCTCGCTGTCCACTTGGCCCCCTTCTCCATTCCGGAGTGTTGCGGGTATGGCAATTGGCACAATCACGAACTACATTCCCAACTCCCTTTCTTCTCTTGCGTTTTTTCTTGTTTGATAGTAAACCGCCCAGCTCCTCTGCCAAGATTCGATTAATCTTCTCCATCTGCCGCAGCTCAAACTGCCAGCTTGAGCATTTCGTCGTTCTTAGTTCATCAAAGATGTTGTCGTCGGACGCCAGAGCTGCGTCTTGAGACCCTGGGACAAGCGCTCCAACTGCTGGCTGGAGAATCTGGCCTCCATGGGGGGTCCCCTGGCTGTGCATATCACCTCTTAAAGAGTTGGTGCCGTATAATGCGTTGCTTGCGGTCAGAGTCGATGGAACGTGGCGGGATGATGCTTTCAATAACTTCGTTTGAGCTAGGACGAAGGACGGTTTTTGGCCCTCAGAGGCGTCCCCAGGATATAGAGTGGTTTGAGCCTGGAGTCCTTGTCCGCGTCGGTTGAGCATTTCATGCTTGCAAGTAGATATTTTCCCCTTCCTAGCCTTTTCAATTGTACGCCCAAACTCGGCTCGTGATTCTTTTCGCATCAGCTCCTGAATGCTTGTTCCAACCAGTGACTCAGGCTGTAAGTCTAAAAGGGACCTGATATTTGCCGAAACCGAAAGAAACATTCCAGATGTGGACAATTTGCTCCAGAGCTCGCTATCTCCAATGCCACCGTTCGCTTCCAGAGTGCGCCTACCTAGGGCAAACACAGGCCGCTTTCTGCCGACTAGAATGATGCATTTGCGCCCTCTGCCTTGATCGACGAATAGCGACCCGTGGCTTTCGAACCAAGTATATCCACTCTGTTTCCGCCGTATCCTGAAAACAATGTTGACTTGGCTGCCAGTCGTTGCGTCTTTCAGCTCCCGTGTCACGGGAACAATATCTGAAGGATGGCAAACGGAAGATAAGGGGTTACCAACTAGGTCGGCGGCATCATACTCGAGAACACGCTTGCAGGAAGGCGATAGATAGAGAAAAAGGCCCTTGAGTGATATGACGTGAACCACATCATCAGTATTCTCGAGAAGCATCTTGTCCCAGGACGACTTATGCCAATCCGATACGAGCCCGTTCGGATTGAACTGCTGTAGGAGTGTAGAGACATCATCCACACCGAGTGTCTGTCCGTTGTCAGACTCCAACTGATTCGGCACCGGCGGAGTCCATATATATTGGCCAATGTCGCTGTGTTTGTAGTTGACTGTAACACCGCCCAATTCCTGGCCAGAGATAGCATCGGGGCATTCAACAAGATCGATTTGGAAGCCGATAAAGTATCTGATCTCATCGGTATCCCATGGTATAGGTATCATGGTCAACAGGTTGAGGAAAGGCTTTCCTCCCTTTCGATAGTTGATTAAGCTTTGCTGCACCTCACGGCCCTCCTGGATCATCCTTTTGAGATTAAACACTGCTCCGTCATCAACAAATTCTCGTTTTGAGCCGGCCTCGACTTTCCCATCGGGCGCTTGAAGGAAGCGACAGTTTTGTCCGATGATCTCATGGCGGCTGTACCCAGTGAGATTCTGGAAATTATCAGATACATAAATTATAGGGCAATCATTCATCGTGACATCACAAACGACAAAAGCACAGGACATATCGACGGCGCCGAGGTGGATTTTAGGATTTTTCCGAGTCGCAACTAGCCAAAGGGCTTTCAACATATCGAAACCACTCTTAGAGTAAATAGTCTTTTCTTTGGACTGATCTCTGGAATTTGAAGCCTGCATCGGAGTTGCAGGGCTGGCTGAGCCTGGCTGAGCCATATCCATCGAGGCACTGCTTTGCTGCGCTGGAATGATCGCTACTGGCCCAGGGAGAGAAGAAGACATGGCTGCTCCAAATCCCATCATGTCAGATTCGATACCAGGATGAGAAGGACTAGCGTTGAGGGGTGCGAATGGTGAAGGGGGGGCATTTATCATATTCTCGTCATGAACCATCGCCATGCCTTTGTGACCGCTGTTTGAGCGCCTTCCTAGCGATCCGCCGGTAGGGTTACCCGCCAAGACAAAGCCATCGCCACTGGGCCCGAGTTGACTGGCATCCAGCTGGCTGGCAATTGTCGAAGCAGTAAGATCCGGTGCCGAGACACTTGTGCCAGGGAATAGATCTATGGCAGAAGGCTCGGCCGTTATCCCGCCCATGTCCATGCTCGCAAACTGAGACGGCATCATAGTGCCCATGATATCCTGGGGGACGCCTGAAAAACTCCCAGCATCTGTCACGTAGCTGCCCATCTGATCTTGCATGCCGAAGGGGTGTGACATTTCCGGGCTAAACTGGTAGCTGCCGAACCCAGCTGCTCCCGTATCAAATCCCATCATGTCTCTGGGAGGGCCGATAGTCGACATGCGTCGAGCTGGAGGAACCTGCGAGGTGGAGGGAAGGGCAGTGCCGTAGGCCTGGGGCATGCTTCTTCGTCTTTGCATATCATTGTGTCCCTCGCGCATCACGCCGTCCATTTGACTGCCCGGAATTACAGTCTGGTTGGAAATCATGTGGTTTGGTAGTGTTGGTGGTGGCTGCTGCAGCTGTTGCTGAAGCTGGGGCGGAAGCGAGGCATCCTGCATGGCTAAGACATTGGGCTGGAGGTGTCCTGGTTGCTGGTCCTCGGATGGATGTGAAAGCTGATTGTCCAGCTCTGGGTTTGTCTGGTAGAAGCCTTCCATGGCGGCAGCATCTGACCAGATGCCAGGGTGTCGCTGATCGTCGGCGTCGGGAAACCGGATAGAGGAGGTTGTTTGTGGACGGACGAATACTTGTCCCAGTCTTCAAGTCTTCACTTTGCCGTCGATTCGTTGACAGTTGGAGTTGGGGTAGGACCGCCAGTCAGCATGCGTGGTTGCGCGGGGTGAGGCGCAGAAACGAGACTCGGGGTGTTGGAGAAGTCGCCTGGAGGTTGCTTGAGGCGCTGTGTGCGAGGCCTGGAGTGTGGTAGATGATGCTGATATGGTTCTCCGTGGTCGTCGTGAATTTTATGCGAATCTCTGTGCAGTGCGCGACCACTGCCCGTTAATCGTAGGTAAATAAAGATGCGACAGCCGTTATGTCGGTTCGGTGGAGGATCAAGCGACCCTTGGCGAGTGCGCTGTGAGAGAGTGAAGGAGGCGCAAAGGGCACGTCAGCTGCTGAGAAGCTGGGGTTTTGGCAAATCCTAACCACGGACATTTATGTAACTCGTCGAATGATTCAGCGAAGCGACTTGCAGTGGAAAATGCTGGGCCTGGGTGTGGTGCTATTACGGCATATCTCTGCACGTATTAAGCAGCCCGTCTATTCTGCGGAGTATTACATCCGCCCTGCTATCCCACCAATCTGGCTTTGGATCGCCCGTTATGTAAGCGCACTTCAGCTACAAGTGGGAGGATGGAGGCGGCACTTTGGTAATTCAATTTCCATCAAAGTGAATTAAATCGTACATATCAAGCAGGTCAATACATGGCAGGTTATGCTGGGCCTACGAAGAAATTGGATATATAACATGGCTACCTGGATAATGGAGAATCCCCAGAATTTGTGGTGTATCTAAATGTGAAGTCATTCAAATTAATACAGTAATAATCACTGGTGATTACAATATTCCCTATGGCCAACTCTACAAGGGACCGAGCGATGAGCAGTAAGGTACATGTAACCCATAAAAATACAAACATCAGAGTAAGTATTTCGCTGGTGTTATACTCCGTACTGCGTCTCCAGACCGATAAGTGATGAGGCATTACTACTATCGCAGAAAATCCAGGGTAGTATTGTACCTTGGTGATATCGCGGCTTGCTCCACACACCACACATGTCGCGCACCAAACATGGCCTAAGCCATGTGGGGGATCGACTTCTGCAAGTTTAGATTGCCAAGCAATAGACACAATGACCAGGATTGCAAAAGACATACCCACTGTAGGCTTATAATAGAGCACGTCCTATTCTGAGAGATGGAGGATTACATAGAGGAAATAGAGATGCACTGGAAGATAGATATACACTGCTCTAGCGGATATAGTAGACTACTAGATGGTAACTCTAGGCCAAAAGAAGATGTGTACAATGGACGGGAATCTCAGGGTAGATCTGGCAGATGGAGGGTGCTTACCGTGTAGGGAACAATACCCCACAGCAACCGCTCTATACGGCACTGAGTAGTTTAAGGATTGTGACATGTATTTTAAATCTGACTTGGTATTTTGCCCATCCCTTGAATGCATCCTTGAGCCGGATCCGTGCTAAGCGGTTCGCGTTGACCAAGGGCAAACAGATCACGAAGTGTTACTCCGTACGCGACTTGGAGATGCTTTCGGCTACGAAGAGGTCATGCCTCGGTATTTCGAAGCGCGTTTGTAAGGTAATGATGACCTGTGCTTTATGAATTCAATTATTCTGGCCACCAAAAAGAGACAATTATCTCATCGTAGAATGGCCGCAAATGGTGATCTCGCCAAATAATATATATGTACGAGTACACCATCTTTGGCCATCCCTTGAGAATGTCGCAACCCTTCGATAAGGATCAACTCGCACCAACACGCAAACGGAGCCACGGTACGAAGGGAGCACCAACCTCCACAATAAGACTCTCCCCAGCTCTCCCCTGAAGAGAAACATTACCATGCCATGTCAGCCTCCTCTTGCCATTCCATCTCCTGTCTGGCACATCATCTCAAACAGTCTTGAAGGTAGTGCGACATTCTCTAGCATTCCGGCTTGCTTCCACATGAGCCAACACCACATTGAAGCACTCTCAAGAAAGAAATACTGTGCAGGATGAACGCTTCAGCATGCTTGTCCGGCATCCGTCCTCGCCTTCGTTTACTGGCTCTGGCACCAGTGGTTGTCATCGCTTATATTGTTACCCTCATTGCCATCGACGAATTCTTCTTCGCCTCCAATAGGATCGTTATTAAAAGCGTCCCCGTTGACAAAGTGGGCAGGCATACCCAATCGATAGTTGGCACCGAAAATGAAGACCCTGAACCGACAAAATCCGTTCAATTGGACATTGAACGGGTAATTAATAAGACGCTGGGGTTTGAAAAAGTCATTGCAATTGGATTACCGGAGCGGTCAGATAAACGAGATGCGTTGGAGCTCATGGCATCGCTGACTGGCTTTGATCTCGAATGGGTTGACGGCGTAAAGCCTTCCAGCATCCCGAGCAAAGCCGTACCATATGGAATCGATCCCTCTGCAATACAAGACAACTTTCTTGGAAGTTGGAGGGGCCATATGAATGCAATTCGACAGTAAGTCCTCTAAAATACACCACCTTGTTTGTTTGTCTTGTCTAACAGCAGTGTAGAGTTGTCGAGCAGGAAACTGGATCAGCCCTTATCATGGAGGATGATATGGATTGGGATATCCATCTCAAGTCTCAGCTCCGCAACGTTGCGCGCGGAGCCCGCCAGATTCTGCAGGAGCCTTCAGAGCTGCCTCATTCCCCATATGGAGATGACTGGGATGTCTTATGGCTAGGTCATTGTGGTGAACCTTTCCCAGAGACCCTGGAGGAGAACGCTGGGCTGCCATCGGAGAGTATAGAACAAATGTCAGCAAAGTACTTCATCCAAGACGACGATACCGTCCCGCCATACAGCCAAGTATCACAGCTTGTGGACTGGTCTCAATACCAGCCGCAGACGAGGATCGTTCACAGGACTGCGGCGCCTATTTGCACCTTTGCGTACGCCGTCTCTCAAAGAGGAGCAAGAAAAATTCTCTACGGCCTGAGTGTGGATGGTCTGCATATGGCATTCGACAATTCACTTGCACAGCTTTGCAGAGATGCCATGTATGGGCTGGGTAGGAATCAAAGCAGCGCACTCAACATGAAGTGCATCAGCGTCAATCCCACCATCATGTTTCACCACAAAGCCAAGGGATTGGTGGCCTCCGGCAGCGACATCCAGAATGTTGGGGGAGATGGCAGTGTTCGTGAAAAGGGCGAGACAGAGTCCATCCGATGGAGCATGAGATTGAATCTGCAGAATATCCTGGCCGGCAAAAGGTTGGAGGCGCAGTTTTAATACGGTGATATAAATAGTATAGCATGCGACTCTGAAATGATCTGTGGCAGTGTAATGCGCCCAAATGGCGACATGCCCTTAATTAAATTAAAATTGCTTGCCAAATTACAGTTCTCATCGTCTTGATACAATTCACTGTGTGAGTCCCAACTCGTTGCCCGCCAAATCATTCATCATTCGAATTGTCGAGTCCGTATTCCCGCCTTGTATGGGGGCATACTATCCCAGTATGGCCAAGATACTCCAAAAACACCAGCCGTCCGATATTCGCCTTGTGTAAGATATAGCAGACTAAAGGTATGATTACGCATTGATCCTTGTATGGATAGGTCCAATCTAAAGCTACAGCCCGACGTCCTCTTTTAGACGCTCAGTATCTTGGCCAAGGTGCTGAAAGTATAGTTCCATTGAATGAGCGGCTTGTGAGATGGCCGGGGATTCGTCAGGTTGTAGTTCTGTGCGCCGTAGCTTTTCTCGTAGCCCACTCAACAGCTCATCTCTATCTTTTCGCTTCTTTTCGCGTTCAGCTAGCCACTTGCTCCGTCCAGCAAGGTATTTGGCACTATGTCCAAGCCCTGAGCTCAGCGGCGAAAGGCCATTGCATGAACGATCAAGAGGAGCAGCTGAAAAGAACAGTACTCTGCCAGCTTCATCGTGCTGAAACTCCCGTCGCACCGCTTCTGGTAAATACTCATTCATGTTGTCTGGTAATGTGTACACCTCGGGGGGCCGCGGCGGATTGTACATGTTCGCATGTGGCTGAGCAACACCAGGGGTCCCCATCCCCGGCGGCCTGGGCACTGCCGCAGTGTGACCTTGAATATACCCTGTTGGCCGAGGGCTGGGCACTGGTTGATGATGCATGGGCATTTGCGGCGATGGGGCATAGCCGTTGTAATTTTGCATGTAGGCAGGCTGCTGATGAGGTTGAGGTTGATACTGCTGGTACTGCATTGTTCGCATCGGCATATGAGAAGGAGGCGTCTGTTGCGGTGGATGAGGTATGGGAACTGGCGTTTGTGGTATAGACCCGGCGTTTGGAGGCACTGGCTGGAAATGTGGTGTAACGTGTCCGTAATACTGGTTGGGAGGTGGCACTGCACCAGCCATGTTGTATGGGATGGCTCCGTTCCTTGCCGCCTCGCTTGCCGCATCTCTAACTCCAGGATTCATGGGAAGGCGCTGAGCTGGTTCTGCAGGCATCTTGGAAGCGGCAGGCATTGCAGGCATCATGGCATCCGGAGGGGGTGATTCCTAAGGTAGGTACATTCGGGTCAGTTGGATGTCCAAAGCGTTCGAGGGCCAGTTATCTCGAGCAGAAATTAAACAAATAAAAATACGATGAAATACAAGGAAAGAAGCAACAACTAACATTTGGTCCTGGCGGTCGACGATGGACGGCGCCAATGATGGGAGGAGCATTTGGGCTTCCCCAAGTAGGTCGTGGGAGCTCATCTGTTTCTTTGGCATCGTCACGCAAGAGGTGTTTGATTGGACTGGGTATCTTCTTCATTTGACGAGGAACATCAAACAAATCCATCTCGTAATCTTTGTCCCGCACCTCATCAGGAACACAACTGGCCCACGTCTTGATTTTGTTGAAGTGGAACTTTTCTTCGTTGTACCGAGACTCGCATACGTAGACGTCCTTATCTGGCGCAAGCCCCCTGGGACGTCCCTTGTTGAACCGAGTGACGAACATTACGTAGCAGCGGTCGATAACGTCTGCAATCGGATGGTCGCGGTATTGGCCTGTCTTGACAACCTCGTGCACATAAAAGTGTTTCTCGAAACGATGAACTGTTTGCTCTGGCCTGTAGTACCAACAGGCATTAATCCACTTCTGGCCAGCACGATCTTGCCATGTGTGGAATATTTGAGCAACAATGGGCTTTGCTAGGTCGTTGGGGTTACGAATATGCACCCAGTCACCTGTTTGATGCCACAGGCAAGCCAAACGTCAGTCAACTAAGAAAAAAGAAGAGGAAAGGAACGGGAGTACATAAGCGGGGCAGTAGACTTACCAACTCTCCAAGTTTCTCCGCTGTATTCAATGCTTGCCAGAGGGAGTTTGCCATCCTCGTCACGGAAATCGTCATCTGGTTTGAGCTTTTCCTGTTCTGCCAGTACCCGGGCTTGCTGCTGTAGTTTCACAGCAGCTTCGTACACCGGGCTATCATCCTCATTATACGCCTTGGCATTCTCAAACATGAGCTCAAGGTCTGCTAGCGCCTGGTCGACTGTCTGATACTTCTTTCGCTTCGTCTTCTTCTTGATATTGTCCAATGCGACGGGGTTTGCGATTATTTGGTAGTAGTCTGGAACAACAGCTTTATCCGGTAGCCTCTCGAAAGGCGCGGCGAGTGCGTTTCCGTCTGCATCCTTGATTTTCCTAAGCTCCTTGAGGAGCGAGAATATTCTGGCTTCTGTCGGAGTAAGGACCATTGGTGGGCGGCCTCTTTTCTGTTGGAACCTCGCATCTTTGTCATTACTGCGGCTTCCTCGATCGGACGTATAGCGTCGTCCCCGCCGCCCTTTGTAGTCTTCGTCGTCGGAGTCTTCATCGGTTTCCTCCTCTTCCTCGTCCTCATCGTCATCCTCGTCGTCCCGTCCTCTATCTTCGTCTTCATCCTCGGACTGCTGCGAAGGCGATTCTTCGACAGGAGGCAGCTCTCCCAAGTCTGGTAGACGCGCATCATCGGCTGTAATGTCGCCACTATCAACGAGTTTCTTGAGCTCCTCCTGCAAGATCTCTCGAAGTCGTTCAGCAGCACCGAAGATAGGCGCTGAAGGGCGATTGTAGACTTGTGCGTTGTGGCATATTTGCGCGACGTCTTTGACGAATTCGGAGAAGGCAGTGTACTGCTTCTTTTGGATTTTGCTCTGTCATTGCGTTAACAATGCCGCCGCTTGACAATCGGCAAGCTGTAGAGAAACATACTCGGACGGTACTGAAGGCTATAGGCTCGGCAATGATGTCAAAGTAATCGGGTAAAAGACGTCTGTTGGGAATGCGCTGAAACCCAGCTGCAAGCTCTTCGCCACTGAAATTTGTTAAAATCGGCACGCGTCGTAAGCAATTCCTGCGTACAAGACAACTTACTTTTCTTCGACGCTACATAGATACTTCGAAAGGTCATGGATCAGTTGGAATAAGTCGTGAGGCTCGTCTTGCCCAGAGTTGCCTTCCATGTCTACACTAGATTCGTCGGGGCTTTCCTTCATGTCGACGTCGCCATCGACGACATCCTTGGGGGGCTCTTGCTCCATTTCAATTACAACCGTGTTTACACTGAGGCGTGGAAGAATTCTCTTGGGCGAATAGCACGGGATCTCTCAGCGGAAGCAGCTGCCGTCTCCATTGACGCCCCAGAAGGCTCTGATCGTGAAAACCGCGATAACAATGCGAAAGCCTCGCGATGCATCAATACAGGTACAAGGTACCGCGAAATGGAACGGTAATCGCAAAAACATTTTCCCGATCAATTACAGTGCTGACTAAGAAACTAAAATGGCCACCAGCAAACTCTCGCGTGTAAATACGGCAGATAGCACTTGTTCCACCTGTGCCTGAGAGGATGCGCCAAAAAATGTGAGGTGCCTCCACAAAGCTCCTTAGGTCTGTTGTTTCAAAACTCCGCAGTGGACATTAGCAGATAATATTTTGCCAAGGTGTCTGGAATCGTCGGAGTTGCAGGAAGATTGATATACTAATGCGTGATGACAAAATAATGATCTAAAGCTGCCTCTTATATGAATGTTGATATCTAAGTCTTACAAAGCAGTGAAATTGAATGGTTCGTTTTCAAGGCTGGTTCCCGGCTGCTGCCAGAGATGAGCAAAGCAACCTGAAGCAAAGCACAGATTTGCCCACTGCAGTGGTGCAGCTCCACCAAGCTCCAAAGCACCAAGGCTGATACGTTAGTGGGCTACGTTAGTGCCACTCCATAGTGGCAGCTGTGCCGTTGCTAGTACATGTTGTTGACATGTGTATGACGCCTGGACGCGTATTGCATTTGCGTTCCGCTTCCGTCACTTTATGCACCCATTGGCTGCTTCAAGACGCGACGGTGCGTGTAAGAGTGGCGCGCACGGCCTCTGCCATATCCACCCAATACCTTGCGTTCCTTGCATCTAGTATATTTCCGATGGTGACTCCGGAGCCCCCTGAGCCAATCCGTCCTCTCAATAATGGGCGGCCAACGAAGGGGCTGTGCTAAGGGGAATGCTGTCGACGAGAAGGGCAGCTGGTCCTTAATACTGGATTCCTGAGCGTATCGTGCCAGGGCCTATTGGCCACTTGGGGGAGTTCAGCCGGGCTGGGCCTGGTGTTGACTGGCTCCCGCCTTGGGCTGTGTCCGGCTGTCCCGTTGCCCGCCAGGTACCTGCACTCCCACCATGGCCCACACCTACATGCACGCACAGGTAGCGAGTACAGTGACAGGCACGGTTGTAAGTACTCCGTGTGCCAGTGTAACTTGCAAGCTTGTGGTGTGCTTGCCTGTTCCCGTCTCCCCCCTTTCCTAGCATCCCCACCTGTCCTTTGCAGAGCTGATACGCAGAACCTCCGTTCCGCACTCCGTCTGGATGGGAAAGGGGGAGTTACGCCTCCTTAAGTCGCAGCTCAGGCCTCCTCCACGTGATCTTGCATCCTTTTGAAGTTTCCTGTTTTCCACCAAGTTTGCTTGTTCTTGGCAGTCTCAGTCTTTCGTTCTGACGGGCCATCCATCTTTCTTGCTCTCACAATAGTGCCTTACGTCTCTCGTTACTGTTTGGTTGTTGCTGTGACTTTCGTCTTTCCATTCTTGACCCTGTGCTTTTCACGCACGTCGCATATCGCCTCTTGTGTATTGAAACAATACATTGAATTGCAGCCAAGCGCTTTCTCCTCACTTCCAAGGTCACACAGCCGGGACTCTGTTCGTGCGAGCTACCGCCCGCTGTCCCATTTCGTTCATTATATTCTGGGTTTACTTCTCAGTCCATTCATGCACTCCAACTTCTAGGTACGAATTGCCATTGCAATTAGCAGCATGCTGTGAGACTGGCGAATCTTTCGCCAGATCAACCGCTAAAGCATCAATCAATTCTGACCTGACCTTTCTCTCACAGATAACCTTTTCTCAACATGTCGGGGTATCCTGGCGGCGGTGGCGGCGGCCACCACGACGGGTACGACGGCCACCAGCAAAATAATCAAACCGATTCATACTATCAGGATGATCAGTACTATGACAACAATTACGATGCCCATGGTGGAGGCCAGGGCGGTAACCACGGAGGAGACGGTTACTATGATGAATCGTACGATCCCCAGACGCGATTCCTTGGGTCATGAACAAAGCTAACCGGGAAGCACAGAGGATATTATAATGCGGATCCCAACAATCCGTACCATCACGACGGCGGGTATTATGATGGCGATGATCAATACCATGACGAGTACCAAAATCATGGAGGCTACTACGACCAAAACTACAACCAAGGCCATCGCCAAGGATCTGAAGAGGATTCTGAGACCTTCAGTGATTTCACAATGAGGTCCGACATGGCTAGGGCAGCTGAGATGGATTACTACGGTCGTGGAGACGAGCGATATGACAGTTATGGCGACCCTCAAGCCAGCAACCGAGGGTACAGACCTCCATCGTCCCAAGTTTCTTATGGCGGTAATCGATCATCGGGCGCGTCAACACCCAACTACGGCATGGACTATGGTAACGTCTTGCCAGCCGGACAACGCTCCCGCGAGCCCTATCCCGCCTGGACTTCGGATGCCCAAATCCCTCTGTCCAAAGAGGAGATTGAGGACATCTTTATGGATCTGACTTCTAAATTCGGATTCCAGAGAGACAGCATGCGCAACATGTATGACCACTTCATGACCCTGCTGGACTCCAGGGCCTCTCGAATGACGCCCAACCAAGCCCTTCTATCACTGCACAGCGATTACATTGGTGGTGACAATGCCAATTATCGCAAGTGGTACTTTGCCGCTCATCTGGATCTGGACGACTCTGTCGGTTTCGCCAATGCCACTGCCAAGGGCTTGAAGCGCAAGGCGAAGAACAAGAAGAAGGGAAAGCAGGAGGATCCTACCAACGAGGCGGAAATGCTGCAAGACCTTGAAGGTGATGACAGTCTTGAGGCTGCCGAGTACCGCTGGAAAACCCGGATGAACCGCATGTCCCAGCATGATCGGGTTCGTCAAATCGCCCTCTACTTGCTTTGCTGGGGAGAGGCCAATCAAGTTCGATTCATGCCAGAGCTGCTCTGCTTCATTTTCAAATGCGCGCATGACTATCTTCTTTCTCCAGCATGCCAGGCGCTGGTTGAGCCCGTGGACGAGTTCACCTTCCTCAACAACATCATCACGCCTCTCTACCAGTATTGCCGAGATCAAGGTTACGAAATTCTCGACGGTGTTTACGTCAGACGTGAGCGAGATCACAAGCACATTATTGGCTATGACGACTGCAACCAGCTTTTCTGGTACCCTGAGGGAATTGAGCGCATTGTTCTCCAAGACAAGAGCAAGCTCGTCGATGTTCCTCCTGCCGAGCGTTACTTGAAGTTGAAGGATGTCAATTGGAAGAAGTGCTTCTTCAAGACCTACAGAGAATCTCGTTCTTGGTTCCATCTTCTGACCAACTTCAACCGTATCTGGATTATCCATCTCACAATGTTCTGGTTCTATACTGCCCACAACGCCCCCACTCTGCTGGTGAAGAATTACGAACAGCAGGTCAACCAGTCACCTTCCGCCGCCAAACAATTTTCTATTGTTGGTTTCGGTGGTGCCATCGCGTCTCTGATTCAAGTTCTTGCAACCCTGGCAGAATGGGCCTATGTTCCTAGACGATGGGCCGGCGCGCAACATCTTACCAAGCGACTCTTCTTCCTCCTCTTCATGCTCATTCTCAACATTGCCCCTGGTGTCAAAGTTTTCATGTTTGCCGACAAGAATCCAAACTCGACAATTGATCATGCTATTGGAATTGTGCACTTCATCATTGCCATCTTCACTTTCCTGTTCTTTGCCGTTATGCCCCTCGGTGGCTTGTTTGGTAGCTATTTGATCTCCAACTCTCGACGATACGTGGCTAGCCAAACATTCACGGCTGCCTGGGCGACGTTGCCATTCAATGACATGGCTGTCTCATACTTTTTATGGCTGACGGTTTTCGGAGTCAAGTTTGGAGAGTCATACGTCTTCTTGGCACTCTCATTCCGTGATCCCATGAGATATCTTTCAATCATGCACCTGCAATGTCAGGGTGATCATTTGTTTGGCACCGCTGCCGACGTTTTGTGCAAGAACCAACCTAAGATCACTCTGGGTCTCATGATCTTCACGGACTTGCTCTTCTTTTTCCTCGATACATATCTGTTTTATGTCTTGATCGCTGCAATTTTCTCCATCGCAAGATCCTTCTACATTGGTTCGTCCATTTGGACACCTTGGCGAAATGTCTTCTCTCGTCTGCCGAAGCGTATCTATTCTAAAGTCTTGGCAACCACGGACATGGAAATTAAATATAAGCCCAAGGTCCTCATTTCTCAAGTCTGGAATGCTATTGTCATCTCCATGTACCGAGAGCATCTTCTTGCTATTGACCACGTGCAGAAGCTCCTGTATCATCAAGTTCCGTCTGAACAAGAGGGAAAGAGAACATTGCGAGCTCCGACCTTTTTTGTTTCTCAAGAAGATCATTCTTTTAAGACAGAGTTCTTCCCTAGCAATAGTGAAGCAGAACGCCGAATCTCTTTCTTCGCCCAATCGCTGTCTACTCCTATTCCAGAGCCGCTGCCAGTGGATAACATGCCGACTTTTACTGTCATGATTCCTCACTATGGTGAGAAGATTCTGCTTTCTCTTAGAGAGATTATTCGTGAAGATGAGCCCTACTCGAGAGTTACACTTTTGGAATATCTCAAGCAACTTCACCCTCACGAATGGGACTGCTTCGTCAAAGATACCAAAATCCTGGCTGATGAGACATCTCAAATGAACGGTGATGAGGAGAAGAATGAGAAAGACACGGCCAAGAGCAAAATCGATGATCTTCCATTCTACTGTATCGGATTCAAATCTTCTGCCCCCGAGTATACCCTTCGCACGCGTATTTGGGCTTCGCTACGCTTCCAAACACTGTATCGAACAATCTCTGGTTTTATGAACTATAGCCGCGCTATCAAATTGCTGTACAGAGTCGAAAACCCTGAAGTCGTGCAAATGTTCGGCGGTAACACCGATAAGCTTGAGCGAGAGCTGGAGCGCATGGCCCGCCGCAAGTTCAGAATCTGTGTGGCCATGCAGCGTTATTCCAAGTTCAAGAAGGAAGAAATGGAAAATGCCGAATTCCTACTCCGCGCGTACCCTGATCTCCAAATTGCTTACCTGGATGAGGAGCCTCCCGTTGCTGAAGGCGAAGAGCCTAGACTGTACTCTGCCCTCATTGACGGACACTCTGAAATCATGGAGAATGGTCTGCGACGCCCCAAGTTCCGTGTCCAGCTTTCTGGCAACCCCATTCTTGGAGACGGAAAATCCGACAACCAAAACCACGCACTCATCTTCTACCGCGGCGAATATATTCAGCTTATCGATGCCAATCAGGACAACTATCTGGAAGAATGTCTGAAAATCCGAAGCGTACTCGCCGAGTTCGAAGAGATGAAGACTGAAAACGTATCACCCTATACCCCTGGTGTTAAGAACAACTCACCTGCGCCTGTTGCTATTCTTGGTGCCCGTGAGTACATTTTCTCGGAAAACATTGGTGTTCTTGGTGATATTGCTGCAGGAAAGGAACAGACGTTTGGTACTCTTTTCGCACGTACTATGGCCCAAATCGGAGGCAAGCTCCATTACGGTCACCCTGATTTCCTCAACGGTATTTTCATGACAACCCGTGGTGGTGTTTCAAAGGCTCAGAAGGGTTTGCACTTGAACGAAGATATTTTCGCTGGTATGAATGCCATGTTGCGAGGAGGTCGAATCAAGCACTGCGAATACTACCAGTGTGGTAAGGGTCGTGATTTGGGTTTTGGCTCCGTTCTTAACTTCACAACGAAGATCGGTACTGGTATGGGCGAGCAGCTTCTTTCTCGAGAATACCACTACCTCGGAACCCAACTTCCCCTGGACCGCTTCTTGTCATTCTACTACGCTCACGCCGGTTTCCACGTCAACAACATGTTGATTATGCTGTCCATTCAAATGTTCATGATTACACTCATGAACATCGCCGCTCTACGACACGAGACGATCAGATGCAAATACAACCGAGACGTTCCCATCACCGATCCTTTGTTCCCTACTGGCTGTGCCAACACGGACGCATTGATGGATTGGGTCCAACGTTGTGTTTTCTCAATTTTCTTCGTCTTCTTCCTGGCTTTCGTTCCTTTGATTGTGCAGGAATTGACTGAGCGTGGTATCTGGAGGGCCCTCAGTCGATTCTTGAAACAAATTCTGTCGCTCTCACCGTTCTTTGAAATCTTCGTCACTCAGATCTACGCGAACTCTGTGCAACAGAACATTTCGTTTGGCGGTGCTCGATACATCGGAACAGGTCGTGGTTTCGCCACAGCTCGCATTCCCTTTGGTGTTTTGTACTCTCGATTCGCTGCTCCGTCAATCTATTTCGGTGCCAGATTGTTGATGATGCTTCTGTTCGCAACTGTCACCGCTTGGCAGCCTGCGCTCGCCTACTTTTGGATCAGTTTGCTTGGATTGACCATCTCTCCTTTCTTGTACAACCCGCATCAATTTGCATGGACTGACTTCTTCATCGATTATCGTGACTATCTTCGTTGGCTCTCGCGTGGCAACTCGCGATCGCACGCTTCTTCATGGATTTCATTCTGCCGATTGTCTCGTATCCGAGTTACTGGTTACAAGCGCAAGCATTTGGGTGATGCATCAGCCAAGATGTCGGGAGATGTTCCCAGAGCAGCCATCGCTAATATTTTCGCCACCGAAATCGTGACACCACTCATCCTCGCTGTCCTCACACTGATCCCATACCTCTTCTTGAACGCGCAAACCGGTGTGGAGCGGGACAATCAAAAGGTTGCAAAGGGCCAGACAGCTGCCCCCATTCAGCCTACCGACTCTCTCATCCGAATCCTGATCGTCGCTTTCGGACCAGTCGCCGTCAACGCTGGTGTGCTGATGGTTATGTTTGCCATGGCATGTTTCATGGGACCTCTATTGAGCATGTGCTGCAAGAAATTTGGCAGTGTCCTGGCCGCTATTGCACACGCCCTTGCAGTCATCTTCATGTTGGTCTTCTTTGAGGTGCTGTTTTTGCTCGAGGGCTTCAACTTTGCCCGTACCATGGCCGGCATGATTGCAGTCGTATGCATGCAGCGATTCTTGTTCAAGCTCATTATTTCGCTGTTCCTGACGCGAGAGTTCAAGGGCGAGGGATCCAACATCGCCTTCTGGACTGGTAAATGGTACTCCATGGGCTGGCACACCGTCACACAGCCTGCCCGTGAGTGGCTTGCCAAGGTTACAGAACTCAGCATGTTTGCAGCTGATTTCATTCTTGGACACTGGTTGCTGTTCTTCATGATCCCCGTCATCCTGATTCCTCGGGTTGATATGTTGCATTCGATGATGCTCTTCTGGCTTTTGCCAAGGTAAGTAGTACTTCTATAAAGACTGAGTAAGCCCGTATTGTGCTAACATGCTTCCGCAGCCGACAAATTCGTCCTCCCATTTACTCCATGAAGCAGTCAAAACTCAGGCGTCGTCGTGTCATTCGCTTTGCTATTCTCTACTTCGTTCTCGCCGTCGTCTTCATCGCTCTGATTGTCGGACCGATCTTTGCTGCCAAATCCATTCCAGACTCATTGAACAAGTCCTTGTCTGATATTGCAGGCTTCCGACTGCTCCAGCCAAACCACCAAAACAATGATAACACAAATGGAACTCAACAAACTGGCACAGGCGCGTCAAACTACTCGGGTGCTGGCAGGAAGACGACCACATCAGGCGCGGGTGCTGATTCCACTGGCAAGATCAGACTATTTTGATCATGTAGGTCTAATTTCAATGTAACCAATGATCTCCATTGTGGAGTCATTTTCAAGCTTTCAACTGTCTATCACTACCATCCGTAGCTGGCTTGGTCTCTTAAGAGATAGGTTACTAGTATATGCTTGCTTTACGTTTGTGGAGCATGGCCCTTATGAATTATCATAGTTCTTTCTTTTATTGTTTATTCTATAACGACGTTTGCCTAAATAGACTTTTTCCTCGTTTTTTTTTTAAAAGACTACCTATCCAGCTGCCTATATCTCGTGACGTTGGTATGTACCTATATGGGCGAACTAGCCTCGTAGGAAAAAAAAAGGATAGATTGCTTAGGGGGCGATTTAAATCTAATACATATATATACGCATATGTCCTCTCTTTACAATTCGTCCATCGTGTGTGTCTTTTCACTCTCTAGATTCCGACTCTTGGTGTTCTTGCCATGCGACTCTGTTGCTCTCGAGTCTCTATCGTCAGAAACCCTTTCTTTGTCGCTGCTTCCTGCTTCTCCCTTGGAGAGCTTGCTCAAGGCTGCGATCTCTTCATCATAGGTAACCCACTCAGGGACTTGCCTCCTCGCTCGGTCAAGCTTAGGTTCTTTTGTCAGAGGATTGTTGCACAAGTCAATGGTGCGAGCTTCGCTGAGGCTTTCGTCACTGCACCAAGTCTCGCACCAGAGCCACTCCTGAGGTAGGCTGTGGATGGGGATCTGGAACTGCATGTGGTTCGGCAAGTCTTGGTCTAGATTGGCGAGACTGTTGGGATCAGCGGAGAGAGTGTGATATTGTTGGCGAAGGCGGTCGCCGGCAGCGAGCTCTCGGAAACGGCGCAGGTCGACGACGTAAAGGGCTGAGATGTGGTATGGCCGGCCGCGAAGGTAGTTTGCCCAATATCCGGTTTTCCAGAAACGGAAGCCTTCCATCTCGGTGCGTGAATCGCACATTGGGGTGAATCCGTACGGAGCACCTTCGAGGTCGAGGTTCATCAGGCTCATCATATCGGTGCGCACAATCTGATCGGCATCCACGAATATGACCTTGTCCAAAGACAGGGGGAACAAGACATCTAAAAACAGGATCTTGTAGCCCCAGATCTCACGCTGCTTCTCCTTCTGTTGCCGTAGCCAGTGAGGCCACTTGTATGATACCATCTCATATTTGAACCCGTATTCCTTGGCCATGTGTGGGATGAACTCCTTGAAGGAGGGGGAAAGAAATTGCTCAATGAACCAGAACTTGACAGTGTGCTTTGTGTGGCGCATCACTGAGACCATCATGATATTCAGCATTCGCTCATAGAGGTGGCCACTGGCTACAGAGAAGATGTTGATCTCTGCATGTTCCTGTTCGGAAAGCGACTTCTTAGATTTTCCACCGAAGAGACCTTCCGCCAGTTTGCGTCCTTTGGCAACCAGAATATTTTCTTGAGGGTCCTTTTCTTGGAGGACATCCTCCATTTCCATGCCGCTCCGTCTTTGGAGACGGGGATATAGGGTCACGCCTTGGAAGTCAATCAACGCGAGCTCGATGCCGTTATCGCCAGGCACAGGGTTCCATCCCTGGGCACCAATGCTTTCAATCTCATATATCTCGGCGCTGCGACCTTCTTTCAGCTGGATAGTGTAAACTCCAGGATTAGCCTTGAATTGGAAAAAGCCAAGGTTGGACATGATTATGGTGTCTGTAACGGGGGTATTTTTCTCCGTAGCAAGAACCAACTGGGTTCCTCGTGGCGCTCCCCCTTTGCCTTCCCTAGAGTGTCCCTCGATAAGAATATGTTTCAGCTCATAAGTCGCGTGGACGTCAGTCTTCACCGCACTCAATTTGATGTTGTCGAGATCATGAATCGAAATCAGAGGTGCTACCAGCCATGCAGGTGGCACATCAACAGCAGTTGTCAACAAAGCTTCAGAGGGCAGGCCACTGAAAGTAGCTTCTAGCCTCTTGACGCTTCCATTTTCATTGAATGATGGTTCTGACTCCAACACATACCGGAAAAATCGCTTCACTGGAAGCTCCTCAATCTTTGCCGAAGGGTTGATGAAAAGCCTTAGGTGAACACCCTCTAGCTCAGAGAGCACCTTCAAGATAGGAGCCCACCTTTGGCCTTGCTCACTGACTGGGTTCACGAGGCCAACTATATATATGCTCGCAGCTTCTTCATCGCCTACTTCAATAGTTGTGTGAGTTGACTCGAAGGTGTTGTAAAGAGTAGTTCGGGCAGATGTCGTTGATTCGAATATTCCTTCAGGCAGATCGGAAATGGTGGAGAGAGCGGTGATGGACGTTAACTTGGCAGCGTCAATTGGAGTAGATAGCGTATCGCCCAGGCCAAGTTCTTCGATTGCTGCATATACAGGGAGGATGCGTTTCGTCCGTTCAACATCAAGAAATTGTTGAAAGTCATCAACGTCGAACTGAGATTCTTCAGCAATGGGTCCAATCACCCGGCCGTTTAGCATAATCATCTGAGTTCCTGAGAGTATCTTAGAGGCACCAAGGAATCGCTCTAAAACCTCAAAGTAGTTGGCATTAAGCTCCTCGGACTGTGTTTCCAACAATTTTGCAAGCTCGTCTGCATCGTGAACATTGCCTAACAACCCTTGGTTGGCTCGGAGAGCAGCATTTACGGCAGCAGCGCCAACAGCAGCCACCGGATTGTGAACAAATTCGATCCTGACTCCCGGGTTACGGCGTTTGAACTCCAGAGCGGCTAAGACCAACTCTTTGCCACTTGTTGTTGTAAGATCGGCGATGATGGTTACTACTGCCCAGTCTTCCTTTTGCGACTCCGCAAGGGCATCGAGAACCGGGATAATCTCAAACAGATCTGCATGTTCATTATAAATTTTGTTGATATTGAGCACCACGAGACTCTTTTTCTCATCGTCAGGGGAGATGTAGCTGTTCCTCCTGGTAATTGCGTTGCTGAGGAAAATCCCGGGAGCCCAGTCATCATCAGTGAGAATGCCGTGAAAGACTCCCTTTTGCACAGTTTGAAGATCTTCTCCGATCAGCATTCCCAGTCCCTGCAGCCAATTGTCGTCGCGCGGAATTAACAGGCCATTGAAAAATAACGGCCGAACCGGAGTTTCAGCTTTCAAGCGATCGGTCCATTTCTGGGCAAGTTTGAGCTGTTGCTCGTAACCCTCCTTTTCAAGGACTTCGGCGAGCTCCATCTTCTCCGAATCCTCAAGGAGTTTTTGGTCCCTAGTTACTTCTGCGAAGACCTCCTCGTTGGTTGATGCTGTAGCAGCATCTTGAAGTCGCGCCAAATAACTGGTAAGGCCGTGAATGCCATAATTCTCAAAAATGTGATAAACTATCTTGGCTTTAGTGGTAGCCTCAGGCGTTGACACCAAAGGAACGAGGCCAAATCTGATGGTAAGGCCACGTGAAATGAATGATAGTAGTTGCGCAATGAACGATACGTCTTCTGGGTTTGAAAAATCGACAGGCGCCACAAGAGTGAAGACATTTTTTGCAATAGGGGGGAGTTGTCCGGGATATGCTCCTCGTAGCAACTAGTAACGTTAGCTTTCGGTCTTTCTTCATGCATTCTCTTGTGACCTACCGCTGCCAATGTCTTTGGGTAGTCTTCGTATGCCTCATCATTTTCGAGGTCATTTAGCCATATTAAAACTCGGCCATCTTCAAGACGATCTGTCCAGTCGTATCGCAGTGGTTCATTAGAGCCCTTTGCCATGGATACAGCTTGATGTCCAAGGATAGATACCGCTTGTTTTCCACTAAGACCAAGCGTACGGAAACCGTCAATAAGTTTTCGCTCTTGACGTAGTCTGTCGATAAGAGCGAAGGGATCAATCTGGCGTTCATTGACTTGAACGCCATTCACAAATAGGGCATTCACTCCATCTGGTACCCCCTTTATGCCGTTGTTTTGGAACTCTTCTTCAAATTGTGTAGACACATTTTGAGCAACAACTGACGTCAGAAACTTGGGCAAATCCTGTGTGAGTTTTATTAAGGTCCCTAACGGCTCGTCGCTTTGTAGTACAAACGAGGCCGCTTTCATTCCGAGTGATGAGAGATCCGATGCCGCTAAAGGCTTGATGTCGGCAACATCCTCGCTGTCATCAAGGTTGGTGCTGGAGCTGGGGCTCTCATGATGAGCTACATCATCGTGTACTCGGTCATCGATGACAATGTAATCGGTTCTCTTCAGTGCGAGTTCAACACCATATCCGCTCATTGGCAGAGCTGCTGCATGTGTTGCTTCAGTCCGGCGGTATCTAATTCGATAACTCAGAGAACCTTCCCTTGCGGCCTTGGAAAGAGCCTTGTGAAACTCCCCAAATGTGCTGGAAGTTGGGTCGGCATAGAGGATGGCTTCTTTACCGGTGCCAAGGGTTCGATCGAATGGCAAATGCTTGGCTTGGCTATTTCAAAGATCAGAATCCGCTCTACAACCAAATGAAATGTACCTACAGAGAAAGCAGGCCGTCTTTGTTGACTTTATCCAATTCGGGAGTACAATATTGGTTTCCCTCCAGTAGCACCCAATTCACACATTCGGAATCGTCAACTGTGGGTGCGACCGCGGTTGTATAGTGCTGATAATGAGCTTCTATCCGAGGGGCAGCCGATCGCAACGACAAAGCAAGCTTGAATGTAGACAAAGCTTCGGAGGTAGATATGCTGCCCTCTTGCTGCAAGACATTGAGAACCTCAGAATACAAACTAGCATCTGTAGAGGCGGAAGCAAAGGATCCAGCTGCAATTCGGTCTAGGAGAGGGAAATATGCCGAAGAATTCTCTGCCGCTGCGGTCTCTCTATCGTCTGTTTAGTACTCGCTCAAATCTTATAGGAGAAAGACAGGGCAATAGGTAAGTACAAGAGTTCAAGGAGATATGGGCCAGCTGGGAAAGCTGCATTCATGCCCACGTTCACAGAGGGAGTGCCATGAGCTTGCAGAGCAAGCATAAGGCCGACTGTTAAGTTCCATGGCCAGCAACGATGCCGTGCCATGATGGGTGATCAAGGACGAGCGGAATACCAAAGTAATCCTTCGACGAACTTATTTTGGGACATGCAGCACGATTGACTAAAAGGACAAGCAGACGGACTGCGATTGCACAGCAATTACGTCCGAGGAGGGAATTCGCCCTCTCGAGTGATGCGATAAAGGAAAAGTCGGTAACGTGTGTTCAGTCTAGATAGCTGTCCAAAAGCGTACAGCTATAGGTTCATATACGAAAACGTGGGGGGGGGGGGGGGGGCCCGCCGGGGGGGGCCCGCCGGGGGGCGGGGCGCGGGCAGCAGCGCGCGGCGTGGGGCGGGGGAGGGGGCGCCCGGCGAGCGA
>NW_028145369.1:646509-964207 GCF_050948025.1 Trichoderma camerunense
CTCACTGGTGCCGACGTACACATAAGTCAAGCCTGGAAGCGACGTTTGCTTTCTCGCATGGTTTCTAACGATCGTGTTCGCGTCTACGAGCTTGGTGGCTTTCTGTATGAAGTTCACATAGACCCTCGCGGTGGTTTCATAGCGAAAGCCATTGATGTGAGACAGTATGCCGGATTGCTGGATCTTGTTCGCCCCAAGTGCTGCAGTTCCCTGGATTGTGCCCAGGCTCTGGCTACGGCCAAGGCTCGGGCTGCGGCCAAGGCTCGGGCTGGGGGCAAGCAGTCTGAGTTTGACGATCTGGAGAAGGTTTCGGCCATGTCTGATAATGAGATTCGAAAGCTTGGTGGGATCGACTGGTGGGTTATTGCGGTCCTGGTGAAGGAACGGAATGAATTGGTCAAGGGTCTCATGGTCTGGACTGATGAATTGGCCAAGGGTCTCACGGCCTGGACCAAGGCAGAGGGTGAGGATGAGGCAAAGAAGTAAGGTAGATTAGAGAGACAGTTTAGATTTCCATGGATAGAAGCATGAGTAATGCTATCAATACAAGTAGCTAGTTGATTTCTTATTTTCTGTCTTCCAGTACCTGGGTGCAGTTACCATCTCCACGCTTTTCTTAAGCAGTATTGGCCACGACTGTTAGTTCTGGCATCTTGAGTTTCGGGCAACAATGGATTGAGTCGGGGATATAGTCAATGTACATGTGTATTGTCTGTTGCTATCCTTTACGCCGAAAATTTTTCTATGATCTTGTGATTATCAACTTTCATGGATTGCATTGCCAACATGAATGTCACTTTCCTAAGGCAACTTACGAGTAATCTATGTGAAGAGCTGGACATACACGAGCTGTCACATTTAACCACGCCACCTTGAGAACATCTACAGCGACAATCATCTTTCTCTCCCCGCAGATAAGACGAGATTCGGTCGTTTTCCGGCTGTACATCGTCTCCACTACATCACATACATCCATGGATAGCAATAACATCACCAGCGTCTGTACAAAGTATCAAAATGGCACAATGCATGAAACAAGCCTCGCCCACCGTTTTGATGTTACAGGCGGTGGATCACGCGTGGAGACGCCTGAGGGAACAACGTCACAGCGCATCTTGGGGCTGCCAGCGTGCAATTTAGCGGTAGCCTTTAGTGGGCCCCGCTGGATGGAAATGCCTCGCTCAAAGACTGAGGTTACATAATTCTGATGGCTGCCACCAATCCCGCACTTCGGATTTTTTTTTCTAAATCATCTACAGCTTCTTCAAGCAGGACATTGATCCCGTTATAATTCTTCCATTGTTCGATATAACCACTTGGTTCTCTTCCGATATCTGCTCATAGTAGCACAGAAAATACCAAGACAAACGTCAAAACAAGAATGGGCGCTTCGTCGTCAAAAGCAGCAGCTCGCGGAGCAGCTCGCAAATATCCCACCAGAGCTCCCGGAGCTGTGCCTCAAGCTACCACCACGAGGGCCAGACCTCAGCAGCCTGAGTCTCGCGGCGATGGATCAAAAGACGATGGTAACAAGACCAATGCTATCAATGCTTGAGTGTTACACCCATCCGGCTAACCAAATTACCAGCTGTTCGCGCCGACGCCACAGATCCCGATTTCGCCCCCGCCGACTTCTCTCGACGCCTTCACCAGATGGGCATCGTGCAGCCAAATCCCACGCTCTCAAACTCTTCAACGGTGAAATCAAATCTCTCACCGGAGTCGTTGGACGTACCCCCAGGACCGCTATTCCCACCGGCCAAGCGAAACACCACGCTGTCAGTGCTTGAAGCACGGCGCCGTCTGGAGCAGATAGCTGCTGAAGACCTTGAGAACATGGGCCGTGATGAAGGCCGACGCCGCCAGGCTGACATGAGGACCATCGTTGACGCAGTCCAACTACTGAACAATGGATGGCCCATTGCAGATGTCGAGAAAAGGCTGAGGCTCAGTCCCGGATTATTGGGCAAACTTGGACCTTCCGGTGTTTTGATACACATTCCTGCAAATTAAAGATGCGCCAAGTCGACGTTGCGATTGAGTTATTGAATTTTCTACCTATTCCCAACTCCAAACACGCACAAAGCAATTATGTATAAAAGAAACCTAGATATTACAGGAGATGCTCCTCTATCCCTCTCGATACGCTCGCCAGGTTACGCCATAGTCAAATGGTCAACCGATTTTATCTGCAATCATGCTTGGACGATATCAACGGATGATGATGGAAATTGATTTGGATGATTACCAGGCGGCGTGTCCACCGTCAATGCGAAGGTCGCTGCCTGTCATGAAGCTGCTGGCGTCGCTGAGGAGGAAGACGGCGGCACCGCGGTACTCCTTGGGGACGCTGAATCGCTGAAGCATGTTCTCCTTGGGCCACTGCTCTTTTCGCTCGGGATAGTCGTCAAACAGGTTCAGCAGCATCTGAGTCAGGATGTAGCCGGGAGAAAGAGTGTTGACACGAATGCCGTACGGGCCCCACTCGGCAGCCAAGCTTCGGGCCAGCTGGATAACACCGGCCTTGGAGGCGTTGTATGCTCTGTACGGCAGATTGGTCAGATTCCCGGAGCACCAAGGTTGAAAATCGGGGATCAGGGGACTTACGGGGCAAACATGCCACGGTTGGCAATGGTGCCGCTCATGCTAGCAATCATGCAGATGCTTCCGGGCTGCTTCAGCCGAACCATCTGGCGCGCGGCAGCTTGGGCGGTCATGAAGGCGCCCGAGACGTTGATGCTCATCATTCGGTCGACTTCATCAGGGGGATAATCGAGAGCCGGGGTCTCGTAGTTGATTCCGGCAGCGACAAGGCAGCCATCCAGGCGACCTCTCTCATCTGCAATGCCCTCAAAGATCTTGTTCAGCTCCGGCACGTTGCGAATATCGAGCTCGTGATAACTCAGGCTGGAGTTGAGCTCCTCCTTGGCACGCTTGGCAACGCGGGCGAACTCAGAATCGGGATCCGAAGTTGGATCGGGCAGTCTGTCAATGCAGTGTACTGAGATGGGCATCTTGTTTAGCACAATGCATTGTGGATTGGGGAGGCAAATGGAGCTTACCAACGGCACCTGCTTCAAGCAGCGCCTCGGCCTGGACAAGACCCAATCCTCTTCCACCACCACTAATAACAACGACCTTGTCTTTCATGCTGAACTCGGCCAGCAAGTGAGGCCGAGTGGTGGGCTCCAGAGGAGGAGACTGGAGGACAGGCGAGGAATGCATCTTTCGACGAGCAGCGGTAACTAACAAGGCGCTACTACGGTTAGAGGCTGAGATGGCGAGGTGCTGTCTGGCGAGCAGCCTGAGAGCGGGAGCGAAGCGAGACATTACTTTATGGGTGGCAGCGACAAGAATTGAAAACAAGGCTTGTATGCTCAATGGATGCTGAGTAGATACTCAATGGCCTTGGTTTTGGCTATGTGAAGCTAAGGAGCCAGACAAGCTTGTTGAGATGAGATGGAATGAGGGAAACTTGAAAGAGGACGCGGATGGGAATTGGGTTTTAAGCTCTACGAGGAGACAGGCACAGCTCAATGCAGCCGGACCAGCTGCGGGGAAGGCTTTCGTGGCGTGAGGGGGAATGGAGGTGACACTACGCCGAACTCACGATCAATACGCACATACAACATCACGACGACGGAAGAGTTGTGTGTGGCAAGCCGCAGGTCATCACGAGGGCATCAAAGCAGATTGGGGATGAGGTGGGGAGGGGAGTGCACAATTGGCTTGGGGAGTGGTGGTAGCAAGGGAACGGATGGGACCCGAGTACAACACAATCAATACCCAAGAAAAGATGAATCGAGAGGTTGAGAGCTCTGGAGGAGCTTGAGAGGCTGGGCCGGGGAGGACCTCCGGCTCCGGAAAGGGGGGTGGCAGAGAGGAGAAGAGGAAGCGAAGGCGTTGAATGGGAGGGGGCCATGGCAAGTCCCGTGGACAGAATTCAAATTGAAAGGCCCCTCCATTTGTTCCCAGGCTGGAAATGCGAAGCTGACATGATTGGAATTCACCCGGCAGAGGCATCTTTTTTGGAGAAGCAAGTTGCATGCAGTCTTGTTGCGGGCAGGTTGAGACTTGCGAGTGCCACCATGAGCTTCGGATTACCAGCGACGGTTAGCCGACTTTTTGAAAGGGTGGCGGCCCTGGCGCTTTTCCCGGGGTTGGATTGTGGAGGAGCCAGCCACTAACCTCCGCCCGAAGACGCCCCCGGAGACGCCACTTAAGATCCCCCACAGAGAGGGAGAGGAGCAGACCGAACGAGGTAGCCGATGCATCTACTATCTCTAAGGATGCAGGTACTTTCTCCGTAGTGCGTGTGTGGTGCTTTACTTTGGCGGCAGTCGCCTACTGAAGATATAATTGCAAGTGAAGAAAGGATCAGAAAAAGTGTGGATTGATGGAGGTAGATAGGCAGCAAGTATACTCGATCTGGGAAGCATCCTCTTATTTTTGATGTCAAATACGACAGTCCCATGACCTTGGAATAGGGTAAAGCTTGGCATGATTGGGCTTCCATTGATGGCAACGATCGTCTATGGGTCATATGCAGGACCTGAGTGTATTGTCGCTATTGAATCGAGATCAGATTCTCTGAATTGGATGAACTGGCAGTTCAAACCTATCATACCTAACTACCTTACCTAGATGAAGCCTCGATGTCTGTGATCCATTGAGATATCCTAGATAGCCCAGCCAATGAGCCGAGTCGAAGCACCGCGATATCGCTGCAGACGAGTTACACCACACACCCCCAAATCTCATAAAGAACCATGTCTGTCCTTGGTCACATTACTTGACTCCACGCAGGTATGCCCGGCACAGTCACCAAGGGGAGGGAGAGAGTGTTAATACAGACACACACTCCTTTCCAGCTCTTAGAAAGCAATATCCCGTCGGTAGCACACATCAATGCTCCGCAATCGGTAGCCTATCTACCCATAACAAGCGAGCATGGTAGAGATTATCAAGCCAAGCTTCCTGCAAGCTCAACACGAGCTGCACGACCCTTGAACCGTAAACAGTGGATCGCGGCTAGGCAAGCAGCTGTATTTCTCCGTTCTAGAACCGGATCTTCGGAGTTGGGCCTAAATAAAGAAGCAGCTTTCACGGCGAGGAACAGGAGAGGATGCATTGGGCTGTGTGAAAAAGTAAGAGTGAGAGGCTAGATGAGATGGCGCTTGATGGAGCCGCCGCTGACTGGGTTACCCGAATAGGCAATTTTCAGGGTCCACGATGGTGTCTTGGGTGTGGGAGGAGGAGAAGGAATGGGACGAAGCATGGAAGGAGGGTTTTCGTATGCAGAGAGATGGTCTAGAACTGCAGTAAGTTGACCGAATGGAATATTATTTTGTATTCATTTTTTATTTTAGCAATTGACCCGTGCAATGGCTTGTGGTCTCTGATTTTGCAAGGTGGTCGCTCTGTTGAACGGCAGATGCAAAAAGCTGAGATGGAGCAAGTGGCGCCGGCAGCTTTGAACAGGCTCGGGTGGACGACTTGGGCTAGCCTGGATTACATAACCTTGAGCCTCGAAAAATTGTTTGATTGCTTTTTGTGTTGAGGTCGATGCAGGTCGAATTGGAATTGCTCTTTACTCTCTCTCCTCATTTAACACTTTTCTCTGATCCCAAAGTCAATTGATCAGGTTATTCGCAAGCCACTAGAGGAAATCCATGCCAAGCCTGCAAACACAGTCGCGAAGGAGCTCAATGAAGTCAAAGTCCCATGCTTAATTCGAATCGAGCAGTGATTTTCGGCGCTTGCATCCTTGTTCAACACCTCCTTCAGCGCTTTCCCCGCATCGAGATGTGCTGATCCCCGATACATGATTTGCTCTCAATGATCAACGGTTGCGTTCGTCCACATCATTGCGATCATATTTTGTCCTTGGCTGCATCATAGATGTATGCGTGGAAAGGTTGGCGAGTTGGCCTGCAGTTTATTTTCCGTAGATCTAACTGGATGAAAAATTTGGACCAATCTTACGCAGCTACCGGTTAAAAGGGTAATGTGTGCATATTAACTAACACACCCAAAACACAACCTACGATGCTTCAAAATCTCGTCTCCTACAACGTCAAAAAACAGCAAAAAAGAAGATTCAACATACAACAGCCGGTGTTCGCTGATGGTCACCCACTCAACTACTAATCTGCCTCTCATTGGCTTGACTCTGGGGGAGCAGACGGGACCCCGTATTTTCCAATGGATATGGTCGTATGTGCTTAATCTCAGGGGTACTTGGCCTCAAATTGCCATGGAAGGCATCTATAAAAAACCGCAAAAAACATACAACAGCCGGTGTTCGCTAATGGTCACCCACTTAACTACTAATCTGCCGGTTAGAGGCTTGTCTATGGGGGAGCAGACGGGACCCCGAATTCTCCTCTACCTATGGTCGTATGTAATAGAAGTTGGACGTAATTTGCCTATATGCAAAAGATTCGCACAAATAATACTCGATTTCTTTTCCACTAGATTAATTTCTGATATCCTTATATATAAGTAAGTAATAAGTATCGGGCTAGAGTATAATACCCACGAAACATTTTTGCCGCATCATTTTACTTTATACTCTGTTGTCCCTTTTAATTCATTAGGACAAGAAACTCACCTAACTTATATTTATAAATTAAGTACATCTTTGTTGATTTGCGTGATGCGGGTAGCAAGCGCAAGATTATAGAGGTACTGAATTAACGACCAGATGAGTTAAATACACATTATATTTGTAACGTATCTAATATTATGATAAAACACAAAGGATTATCAATAAAGAAACGATTAAAGGACCTATTCACTCTCATCATCCGGGTAGCGCGTCCCTTTACCATGAAGGTAAATTAACTATTCAAACTCATCAAGTCATCCTCCTTCACGACCAGCAATTAAGTGGTTCATACTCGGTGACCAAAATTCTTCCAGAGCCACCAACCGCTGCCTGCCAAGCAAGTCCCTGCCGAGATGTAGTACAGCCAGATGGTGAGAGAGCGTTTTACCATGTTCAGAAATATTTGTTCAGCGTTTTCGGCATCATTAGCTTTGGGGAACGGTTCGTTTGGGATAGGGCAGTTGAGAATCTTGCATAATGGCGCCCATCCGTCCTCCAGTCGTACAATATGCAGTCGATCCTTGGGGACACTGTCAATTACTGATTGCATATGGCGTTCCATTGATTCTAAGTCGTTGTCAGTATACATTTCTTGTGTTTGAAAGAAAGCCAATGTTGCAGTGTTACCGGGATTTGGGATCTGGCCAGAGGTTGGATTGTAGGACTCTCGTTCCCTATAATATGTTAGTACTCTCAATACCTATATCTGTGAATACCTAGAACTCAGTCATACATCGCAGCCATGCCGTCGATTACGCCTATGCTCCATCTCCAGCCGGGAACCGGCCAGAATAGCATGGATAAAAATTTGGTCTGTGCATTACTCGCGACGGCCCCCATACTCTTCCACCAGGTTTTTGGATCTCTCTTTACATAAATCACCTGCGCATCGGGATACAGCTCGCATAATTCAGGCACGAAACTGAAAAAGGGAATGTCGCTTGTAACAACAAAACCTTCTGTAAGCTCTCTCAACAGTTGTAGCACGCGGGGTTTATCGTGTCGATACTTGTAGAGCTCGTAACATTTCCTGTTATACTCGTCTTCACGAGCTAGCCCATGAGATCCTCCATGGAGACCTTGGCCGTTGAGCAGCTTCTCACAAGCAAGGACGAGTGTGGTTGTGCCCGTTCGAGGATAGCCGGCGCCAATGACCTTGACTCTCTGGCTACGATCGACTGGCTTTGAACCATTGGCGCCCATTTTCGATGGCTCAGGTAATCAGAGCCTTGGAAGACTTGCAGTTAAAGATAGAGGCTATAATGATAATCAAGATGTGAGGGTCAAGATGCTTTGACACTTGGATCGCAGTTATATATAAGTATGAAGAGCAGTGGTAATTGACCACGATTGTGCGCTCTTGCCTACTCTTTAAATCAATGGAGCAGCACACCTCGCTTATGAGGCCCCCTAGGGGTAGATAGAAAACAGCGGTGCCATTCCCATACCAGTGTATTCATTTTACCGCAAGTCCGCTTAAACGTACAAGCAATGGAACTTCCCGCTATGATCTGACTGTATCAAGAAACACTATGAGTGACAAGATATCGGGCCATCGGCAACGCTTAACGACGAAGCGGTAAAATTTAGCGCCTTCTGTAAGAACTAGAAGTAGCGGAAAATCCACAAGCAGGTAAGCTTCCGATTTGCAGGTGCCTAAATGCCCAAAGAGGCATTTGCACAGAAAGAAAGAACCTATCACAAGAGTAGGTGAGGAACGCAATCCGTTTTGCTGACTGATGATTTCATTTCGCACACAATGCCTTGCTAAAAACAGAACACATGTAACACCAAAGAAGCTCTTGACGGGACCCCGAATTTTCCTCTACCTATGATCGTATATGCTAGATGAAGTTTACTCATTGCCTATATGCGAAAGATTCGCACAAGTAATACTCACAAGCAGGCTGAATAATCCCCTTTGACCTCATTGCCAACCTTTCTTTTTTTTCTTGTCTTGTGTAATTGATTGGTTTAGTACCTGTGGAACAAATGGAAAATATACAACCGTGCTGCAAACCTCATTACACTCACACGTATACGTGCAGTATATGTAACGATTTATCCATCAAAACACGCCGCCTTCTTCGGTTTTCCGAAATTACATGTATTCAGGGTAGGTTCTAGTTCGAGTAGGCAGAGACACCAATCAGCTTCAGAACTCTTATATGCCTTGAACGCGGGACTTTCCGCTAATCATTCGCATGTGGATTCTTCTCTCCATTTTCGGACTTTCTGATGACTCTCCACAGCGTGACCTCTGTGCTTCACTGTGATACATATAGATGAGTAATATCCTAGGTAATCCAAATTGAGCGGTTCAGCTTATACGTCAAAGGCATGGTATGAAAGACATGTCCTGGCATGGTATGAGGCTCTGCTGGACATTGAGGAGGATCCATCACAACTTCCTGGAACGGTAATAAGATGGATATTCCTACGTGGCATGCGCGGCGTGGCGGTGACTGGATGACACTGCATTAACCCCTAGCAACAAAGCCATATTAGGTATTTGAACGATACTATATCTACACATTCCCTACTGGCTGATTACTTGACAGACAGGGGTAGTTTTAAATTATACACAGTGGGTCTCAGTGACTAATTCCGATGTTGAAGATCTTTAACTAGGATGGCTGTGACGACTGAGATGAATAATAAAGTCCGGCGGCTGGATTAGATCTACCGCCACCGCTGCTACTATATTTAGCGTCAGACTGACAAGAGGTTGGTCTGAAGCTCTATCCAAGAGTAACGGAAAGGATTGTCTGAATTTATGCCCTGATGGTTGTTTTTGTACGATGAGAAAGTCCTTGTTATTACTGGAAGCCGGAAATGGCCTTAGAGGATAGGGAAGCTTTGATAGAAGGAATAAATGAGCAACTTGAAGGTTTGACGAGGCACCGGTGGGAGTTTACAGGTTGTATGCGGTGTCTACGAATCAAATAAAACCAGACCCGGACAGGAAGTAAATGAGAGAGAAGACTTCCCTGCCGAAAGCGTTTATTAAGAATCAGCCCACAGAAACTGAGTAGCCAGCTAATCAAGACAGGCTTCACAATACTCCTACTTCTAAGCATCCTTGGCCTTCTCTCAGCAGACTCTTCAGTCACTACCACCCTACCTGTCATTTTAAAATGGTCAGACTGTCTCTGTAAATCTAATAGCAGGGCCCCCCTGCCTTAGAGATTCAATTCTAAGACAACCTTAATGCACTCGCTATTTCCACTGCTGACCAATAGCTCATCTGTGCCTAGTAGGTATAGTTCGACTCTCATTGGGCAGAAAATTATGCTCTTGCTGTTAAACCAGTAGTTTAACCAAAGCTTAATTCGAGGCACATACCAGCCCTCCTGAGACAAAGATGCAAAGATCTCCCTAGGAGAGCATTCTTCTGTAGTCAGGATAATGATCTTGATTTTAGAGATGTCCCTGCATTTCTTCCCAACCTTCCTCAAATAGGAGAAATGCTTATTATGTAGGTCTGCGTGCACATTCAGATATTTTGGCATTTTATGTAGTAATAGTTATTTTTGTTGCCCGTAAACGGTATGTGTATAGGTTCCTTTTGTGGTCTTAGGGGTTCTTTTGTAAACTTCTTGTCAGCAGTGACTGAGGGGTTGGTAACTTTAACAGGGGTTGATAACTTCAACAAGGGTTTCAACTGGACTCACCTAGGATGCTAGCATGAGGCAAAGAAAGCCGAATAGTATAAATAGGTGTACTTCTTCGCCTTATTCTTCAATTGAATACCATCACGGTTCAACAAACCTTATCTCATCTCTCTACCGAACCTAGCATCTACTACTCATCTTTCTCTTGCTCGCTTCTATACCTATAAACATGTATTTCAACAGCATTGTTACCCTAGCTATTTTCGCTATGGGCGCTTTCGCCCGTGACTCCCTTCACTTTGTGAACTGTGGAGAGGGCGCAAATGGTAATCCGGCCTCTGATTCGGTCATTGTTGTGCGTATATTCCTTCATCACTAGCCACATCGCCTGTATCAAACGACGGACTCTGACTCTGATATTCGTAGTTCTGCAATGACGACTCTAACTGCCACTTCAACCCTGCCCCAAGCAACTACTGCGTTGTAAGCAGCGGCGGAACCCTGACAACCTGGGAGCGATCTGGCGATTGCACCTTCACTACCGGTGTCCGTGTCAACTGGAGTATCAGAACCGATGCTCGAAACCAGCCAGATTTCTCGACCGTCGGGTAAGTGACTCGTTATTGGACTTGGGGAGACTTTTTACTTACTTGAATCCCATTGCAGAAGTGCTGGTAATGGCGGCCAGAATTTTAGCTGCATGAAGGACAACAGTCCAGTTATGTATGTCGACTCATTTGGTCAGGCATGCAAAAGCATCTATTACTGCTTTGTAAGGAACCTAAAGCTGAATAGCATAAAGCACTCAAACTGACAGTATGCAGTAACGTATAACAGCGACTGTTATAATAACGTGAGCCTCCATCCTGGTAACATGACTTGTGCATAGCACAAGTGAGTTTATCTTCTCATAGGGTAAAGCTGTGCATAACACAGGTCATGGGTGATTAATTTTTCATTCTGTAAAAAGCAACCTTCACCGCGAACTTTTTATTAGCCTTTACAGCCAACTTGAGCTTTTACTGGCAGCTAGCTTTTATTTTATAGTAACTTATACAAATTTAACATTGGTTTTTACCGCAGCCTTTTGCTGCAGCCTCTATAGCAGTGTGCCTTAGTAGTTTATATATTTTATCCAAGATCCTTCAGAATAATATCACTTACTTTCTCACTGATTAAAATGACAAAGTAAATAAATAAAAGTTCTAAAAATTTAAAAAAAAAAGGCTTCCAACAAGAGTCCATTACATCATGGTGCCTTCTCCTCCCCCATACTATAGTAGTAGATCTACTATTGCATTTGCGTTGCCAGCATTCCGTTCCTTTCCTCTCCTCGTCTTTCCGCCCTACCAGACTCTATCTAATTGTTCCTACAGCATCTTACTCATAACATCCATATCTGACATGTAGTGAGTTCCCCCACCGCTTTTATAGCCCCCTGATTCCCTCCTTGCTGAGGCCATCGCCAGAAGCTTCGACTGCCACAAACAACCCACGAAGCCACCACCATGGCCTGGCTGCTCCAACAACCAAGGCAGCTCTAGTAGTAATGACAAAGGCAAACCGATTCAACCTAGACGCCAAAATGGACATAAGGCACCCAAAGATAATCCATGGCAGGCGCAAGCGGCTTAAAACCCAGCAGCTTGGCATCTCTCTCTTCCGCATCATCTTTACCCCTCCCGTCTCTCAGCGTCCTGATGGCGCGATGAAGGCCTCGGCTCACGGCTACATCGGTCATACCTTCCCCCTACAATGTCTTGTATAGAATTCTCGCTATGTCAACGCAGTGGCGATCGGACACCTCCCAGAGCGTGCTAATCACATGGCGAAACCCTGCCAACTGAAAGGCACTTACCAAATGAACGCCCTCATCAGCCAGCGGAATGACTTTGTTCACGCCGGTCGAGCAGGCTGAGAGGTAGGCTAGGAAGGGAGGATCCTCGTGCAACCGGCTATCACGGACGTCTGCCATAGTCAATGGATTCGTTTCCCAGTCCTCCAAGAGCAGGCAGCTCCGCGAGGGATCCTTCAGGTTGGCGCTCCCGTGGCCGGCGAAGTGGAACAGCTTGCACATAGGCAGGCGCGCGAGAACATGTTCTTTTTGTCGCAGCGGCCGGACGGGCGTCAGCTGAAGCTGCGGGCAGAGGTCATTGAGCATGTCCACCTCGCGCTTCGCAAACGGAAGAGACCCAGATGCTAACCCTGGAGTATCCTGCATAGACACCATGAGGACGGAGCCATGCAGTGATGAAGATGATATTTGATATCGACGGATGTGTTGCAACGCCTTGATCGACGGTGCGTATGACGATATCACTCGATCTAAGACCGTCTCTTTGCCTTTACGTGTGTATATGCTGGCCGCGTGGAGGGGAAACTGGCTGAGGAGCCCCGTGGGAATCCACCAGACCTGTGGCCAGTGACCATCATCCACAACTGACTCCTGAAAGCCGAGCTTCTCGAGAATAGGGTGGCAGATGGCATGCCAGGCCCACTCCAGCGAAGATGATGGACCAGTTTGCAGATGGACAGTGTGTTGTTGAAGTTTCCCCTATGTCATCTCTGGCAACGTTATCACCTAAACAGCGTCGCGCTGAACGACGAGTGCGTCACACCGGAGGGAGCTTATGTTGATGGCGATGATGGGCCCGCGACTTGCCTCTGCCGTTAGGTCCTCGGTGGCTGGCGGCTGGAGAAAATTGGCAAACTCTGGCTGAGCTCGAACAGCTTCAATGACCGAGCTGAATTCCCTCTCAGCTTTACGGCGTCTCTGTACCTGCTGCTCCTTGGGTGAAGCTTTCTCTGTGGCCAGAGTTCTGGCTAGGTTGGCCGGGGCATCTAGCTCATCTCGAAGCAGCTGAAACTGTTTCGCCAGCGTAGGATGCTTCAGCTGGAGGTGAGAAATGTCTGAACGCATGTCCATTAGCAACCCGGCGATGACGCCGCGGCCGTGCTCAAGCAACTGCAACGCCTCTTCTGGTGTCTTTCCCGCGTTAAGAGCCGTGGCAGCCGCCAACGGCCCCAGACCAGCAAATTCAGCCAGTAACGTCTGCGCATCAGTACGGTCGAGATACCGCGGGCTTATAGAGGGGAAAAGGAGGACGGCGTCTCGTAGCAGCCGGTTGGATTGTTCCCACGCCTGTTGCGACGAGAGGATGCGGGCTGCGGCCATGGCTGACTTGATGCGTACTGAAGCAGGGGCAGGGTGGCAGTCCCAACCTTTTATGTAAGTCGATAGCTGATGATTGAGATCATCTGGCGATCCTGTTTGGTCAAACTGAAGGCCTAGCGCGTTCCCCAGGTTATATAAGTTTGAAGCGCGAACCGGATCATCAATCGACATGAGATCTAACGCAGCGGATAAGGCGTGAATTGCTTGATGTACATTATCATCGTCGTCATCATATGTTGGGGCTGTCTGCAAAGACCACCGAGTCAGGAACCCTCCAAGATTATTCAAGCTCATGGCGTAACCCGGATCATCATGCGGTGTGGCATCTACCGCCGCTCTTGAGAGAGAAATTGCTTGATCCAAATCACCTCTTGATCCTGTTGCCTCAAAACGCCTGTAAAGCCACGTGCTAAGGTTATGTAGGCGGGGAGCGCGAATATGATGGTCATCTGGCGTCGCATCTACTGCAGCTGTTACAGCGGTCACGGCTTGATCTAGGTAATTCACAGATCCTGTTCGCCTAAACCGCTCGCCAAGTAGACCGCCAAAGTTCATCAGAAAGCTGGTGTGATAAGGATGATTCGGCGAAACGGCATCCACTGCCGCGGTCGAGTAGATAATAGCTTGATGTAAATCATCCGTAGACCCTATCATCACAGACCGATGGAGTTTTTAGATACTACATGTACGCTGTTGCTCCACTAGATTAGAAGTATAGATACTTCGTACTTCCTGATCTGTAAGCAAGCTAACTAGAAGCTGTAATTATATGGATCACTCAACTTCGCTTCTGGCTGCAACCATGGCAGAATCTACAAGTCTTGCAGTACAAGGTCACATTATCATTTTTTGCAAATATGGGTCAATACGTTGAGGTTGCGGAGGGCCGGCTATTCCTGGTAACGCTATTCCCGGCAAAGTAAGTACAGGTAGAAGTACTCTGTAGATGATACTTCAGGCGGATGGCGTTACTTTTCTGGCACTTGTAGGTAGCTTGTAACTCAGTTGAATACAGGTACTATTCAACTAGTACTTGATGCTTTATCTCTATTTAAATGGGCAGATAATCTCCTTTGCAATGACTTGACTGCTTGCTATATAGCAATGTTAAGCTCAAGAACCTCCATCACTGCCCTGGCTTCATATCTTCTCCCTTAATACGAAATCCCTGATATTTTCTCCACAATGCATCTCCCTCAAACCCTTCAGCAGTCCATCGTTATTCTGGCTCTTGCTACACCAACCTTATCTTGTGTTCAGTTTTCCATAAATTACATATGCCCTAACACAGGTAAGTCCTTCCAGGTTCGAAAACTTCGTAGTGTCCTCTAACTAATCTATACTAAGTCCTTGGAACTTGCTGGAACAACTATGTGGCGAACGCAGCTTTGACCGATAATGGAACTCAAGTTTGCTCGCTTGTCAATAAGGTTGGGCCTGTGCCTGATTGCAAAACCTTTACTTTGAACTGTATCGGCGATTATAAGGCAACCTTCGATGGCGTTACAGTCAATTATTCCTATGCGTCATTCTCGGGATCATTCGGGGTAACTCAGAGTAAGTCTGGCGACTACTGCTATTACACAGCAAATGTATGGGGGTGTTAAGTAGACTTCGTATGTGAAGCGCAAATTACGATGTTTTTAGGGCAGAGGATGTAAGAGGCGTGGTGACTATGGCTTTTAGTTTACTGTCCTATTACAACGAAAGATTTGGCCAGGATAAAACGTATGTAGCTCCTATAAAATATTTTATCGTGCCCCGACAGATCTGCAAAAGTAAGGTTTATTTAGGGGTTGAATGAGTTGCTTGAAATGGGTTTTATGCTAATTAATTTGCATTGAACTCGCTCACTTCGTAATCATGGTTGGCAATCGGGTGACAGGTCTTGACGAATATTGTGGATTATTGATACATTATTATTGAAACAACCAAAACGGTAGAAATATTAATCATCTACCAAAGAAAGCGTAGTTTTTGGAGGAATACCGCCGCGGTTATTCACGTGTACGATTGTAATAATGTAACATATTATGTCCTTGCCGAATTATAAAGGGATATTATTGGGATGTTGTGACTGTAGTTATTCTCAAAGAGAGAGTTTAATTGAAAATTCTTGCGGTTTGGGGCTAGAGTAATAATAGAGTGCTCGTTGCTCACGGATAGTCAGTAGTTCATGAGAGGCTCGTTAACTGTTGTCGACGATGTCCTCGTTTCTGAACCTGAAAGCAAACTTGGGCCTCAAGACCCATTTAAATACCCGTCTATCATGCTTTTTCTCACAAATCTTGTGATGAATTTAGGT
The DNA here is from genome assembly GCF_050948025.1 of Trichoderma camerunense. Classification (NCBI taxonomy): domain Eukaryota; kingdom Fungi; phylum Ascomycota; class Sordariomycetes; order Hypocreales; family Hypocreaceae; genus Trichoderma; species Trichoderma camerunense. The sequence continues at coordinate 662,214 of NW_028145369.1, forward strand.
TCTACAGAGCAAATTTATTCCCACTTCGCGCTTGCATCTACCAATAATCTCGCTACGGATGGGACGGGCCAGGCATGGTGCTGAATCGGATCCTCAAGGACTTCGCCTGATGTTATTGCGTCGACGAGAGCCACGCCAACATAGCCTCCGATACAAGTAAAGATGTGCCACCTGTTAGAGCTTTGTTAGACATGACAGCACTGCGGGGCAATAATGCAACTCCAAAGTAAGCATACCATCCATGTAGCTCGAGGAAGAAAGCCAGGGGAAGGCCAGCTGAATGCTTCATCGAAGTTAACAGTGAGCATAGCCAATCATCCAACAGCCACACAAAGTACCCAAAGGCGAAATTGACTGTGCAAATCGTAAGTTCAAGTTCCCGACTCACGAGATTAGGGTAACGTACAGCAGCCAAACAGTGCGACGTTTCGGAGGTTCTTCCTAATGCGCTCATCTGGCACTTGTTGAGAAATGAGCTTCAGCGTTCGAGTTGCGATCAAATAAACGGCAAGACCAAAGGTTGTTGCATGAAGGAGGAATTCGTCCATGACCATATGTGTGACCATAACCACTATGAAGATGATGGTAAGAAGGACGGCTATAAGCTTAGTACGCTGCGGGTTACTCTTGAATGTCAAGAGGCGATACACCATTGGTGTCGTCAATAGATGCATGGACAATTCATCCGCTGGGGGAGAGGTGACATTGAGTCAAAATGGGTAGAGGTGGTACCGCGTACACATTTGGGTGTGATATTTCAGAGTCATATGATAGCTGGCAGAGCAAATGCCTACGCCAATCAATCCACCGTAAGAAAGTAGACGAGCGCGAGTCAGCCCATTATGGCCGGCATTGGACAGGCCATATACTCCATAGACGACTGCCAGTACAGCATGACCAGATTAGTGAACGTGGAGATCCAAGACAGCATGGGCTGCGTATGCAATGCTACGGACCGAAAGCTAAGCTGCTGAGAGTGTTGATGAACTCAGCGACATATCGTGTAATGACATAATCCTAGGTTTTCACAATGGTTCATTATCGAGTTCAGCCACCTGGGCAAGAGAGGGTATGGAGAAGACTACCTCTTCGCAAAAGCTATTTAAATTGCTGTGAGCTATAACAATCCCAAAGCATGATAAGAAAGTTCCAAGACATACTTTAGATAAGACGTGACCTCGCCCCAGAATGGTTTGCCGAGAGAAGAATGCAATGATTGCATGGCTGTGATGTGTATAACCGAGGGCTAGTCTTTTATTCTAGTCACGCAGAGAGCGGAAGTGGTCTCCAGCTGGATATGATCACTTTTAGAGAAAGAAGCAAGGACGCGTGACTTTGAGCTCGGAGATGCCACGAAAACAACACGGTACAGTCAATGGAAGGCGCATAGCGTTGTGATTGCTTGTCCCGCACCGACCTGCTGGCTGTTCGAGCCTCGTATGGGCGCGTGCCATGCATGATACGCACGCACAGGAAAATTTGTAAGTACACGCAAGTTCGGTTTCAACGTCGTATTGGTGTGTTTCAACTGTGAATGTTGGTCTGCGAACATGTTTTACCAGTTCATGTTGTAGATGGCTTGCGTTCCGTGATCGTACTGAATGCCCTAAAAATCCCCATGGACAATGGACCGATAATGTTCATACTGCGCGATGCTAACTGATTCTCTTCCAACCGATCCAGGCAAATCTACCAAGGAGAGCAAGGTAACATCATTGTGTTATTATTGCAGGATTTCATTCCACAGCCCTCCTGATTCCCACTATGACGGATAATTATACAGTAATGTTTGTTTCTGTGTGAGAACACAACTTTTCCTAGCTGACGATGTGCACCTTGGCGTCTCATTTCGGCCACTCTTCCGAGTACAGGTAGATTGACGCACCGACATTTACTTCATGACATTCAAATATCAGCTAACTAGTGCCTCTCTCTTTTCTTATAATGTGGCGAGATCGCCGTCACGAATCGATCACAAGCGTAGAGAGCCACTTCAGCACATCGAGAGACCAGCACCTGTATTCGGATTGATCTCACCGCATGTGCAAGGCTTTGGCATATGAGTTCTAAAATATCCTTTACGCCTCCGTAAGTGCTGTATCCAATGAAGTAGCGAAGATTCACTGTCTGCTGCGTCGACCGCCACATGACTCACAGCATGGGCTACAAGGATTGAACATTTGAACCTTGTACGGTCGCCCACACTAGGCTTCTGAGTTACAACAAGACTATGATAACCTTAATATATAGTAAAATTAACCACATTCCAGTTGAAAATGGGCTGTTGATGCCCTGTAAATGTCACATCTAAGCTTTCCACAACTGAGAAATCTCCAAGCCTATATCGTATGCCAAGAGCTGGACATGCTCAGCTATATCTGAGACACATTTCTATACCGTAGGCACATCCCAAGGCACCCCGTCGATGCCATCTAAGTTGTGCAGACCTCACACGTCTCGCATTTGGACAAATCTCCCGCTGTAAAATTTTTTTTGATCTTCCCTACATAATAGCTTGGATTCTCATGCCCGATAATCCTATCAGGTCTGTGTATCACCTCAGGAAATTTCCTTATTGTAAAATACATAAATTGGGTGTGAGATATCCTTTGCTACGCAGCTCAGCTATCTACTTTAATAACGAAGAGGGGGGCATTTCTTTTTATATGTATCCAATCTACGAGATTCTCAGGGACAAATCGATTAGAAGTCACCTTGTACATAACATACATAGAATAAAAAGCGTCGGATATTTTTCATGCGCACTATGCGGAGAACATAAACCGAAAGAAGCTGATACTGGTAAATACAAACAGTCGACGCTTCCCGGTTCAAACTCGTAATAGTTATTACATGTAAAGTTGTTCATTTATAATCTCGATTTCATGATCACTTTGAGAAAAGCCGTCGATATTGAATTATTTTGTTTATTAAGAGTAATTAGGTACAGAATAATGGCTCATTAATAACAGAGGCTCCTCTGCATTTGCATCATGATATTGGGAAAACCCCGAGGAGGCAAAAACCAATACCGAGGAGCAAATAGAATCTTAGAACGCCGACTGGAGTTCAATAGCAAAGTACCAGCATTTTTTGAGTTGTGTTGAAGCATCACTGAGACCAATTTTATATCAGATACCTTTGCATATCGCCAAGTGAATCATTTTCCTGTTGCTTTTCTTCCCCTCCCCCCTAGTTATCAGGATACCAGTCGATGATATTTAACTTTTTATATGGACTTTCGAGGTTATAAAACGCTTTAGCGCTTACGATGTCCGACTCCTGAATGTTAGGTGGGTGTTCATCGTTGTAGTTCATGACAGAGTCATCGTTAGCTGGTCCAAATTGCACAGCACCGCCCTCTTTGAAAGCGAATTCATGGCGCAATCCCAAGACATGGCCTAGCTCATGAAGATAGTAATTGTGTTGGTATGGGCTAAATCTTTCATCAAAGGCCAGCTGATAGACGAAAAGCGTGCTGAGGTTTTTCTTGTTAGGGAAGAAAGCACTGGCCAAGGTGCCTCCTTGGTTGCCACCATAGGCGAGTACAAAACATGCGTCGTCTATATCGGTGACCCACTTGAAAGTAACTCCTATATCGAGACTGTTCCATTCCCTGGCCGCCATGTTGAGCTTGTACGCGGCGAATATGGCATGTTTTGGAGTTGGATAACCTCCTGCTTTGGCCGCAAATTGGACTACCTGGCCCTTTTTCCAGCGTGGAATGTCACCAAATAATCCGATCCAAAGAGCAAGGGGGTCAGATTTTTGGCTAGGCTTGAAGGGGAACTTTTTTTCCGTTATGCAAGTGTGCTTAAGTTGCGGCACGGCAAGTTGAGCACTACTATTAAGTTGTAGCATTGAGTCGATGTCTGGGGGGATGTTTTTCATGTCAGGATCCGCCGGGATAGTCTTCAAGTCTCTTGCGGTGGCATTTTTCTTCAGCATTTTGAAGAATTCCTGGCGATTCCCGCTGGCGGGCTTGCCGTCCCTGGTAGATTGGGCAGAAGGCGCCATAGTTGGTTGTACTGGAGTGCCGCACCAGTTGCCGAGGTTGAACTCCACGATGTTGGTTATGATTGGTAGTAGAATAGCACAAAGAGATTAAGACTTAGAGTCAGTATTATGCAAATGCGATGATGGAAAATTGGGAGGACATCGCATGCCTGCATAGCTATTTATCTTCCACGTCGGCCTGAGTGGCATTTGTAGCTGAGAACGCCCAGTACCCGTTTTGGATGAGACTGATCAGACTATGATAACCTTAATATATAGTAAAATTAACCACATTCCAGTTGAAAATGGGCTGCTGATGCCCTGTATATGCCACGTCTAAGCTTTCCACAACTGAGAAATCTCCAAGCCTATATCGTATGCCAAGAGCTGGAGAGACACATAGATATAATAGCAGTTACTAGAGAAATATAGATATAGTACTCCAAAGTAGATGCTTAAGAGTTAGGGTTTATAAGCGTATTATTAAAGGCGCGTGTGTTCGTAATCTTCTCAGTCTCGGGTTTTCTGTCCCCTGCTTGCCGGGATACCCCTGTAAATATAGCAAGAGAGTTGTGAGGGCCAGGCACCCATGATTAGAGGATTAGAGGCGCTAGGTGAGTTGTGGAGCAGACAAGGCAGACTACCCCCTTAATCCAACTCCGAGTATTACAGTATAATCAGAGCGTCATAAGACTACCCCTCCTCTTCATCAAAACCAAATTATACTGCTGGTCATACTACTCGCATCATCTTAAACTTGACATACCTGACCCCGGACATGTTATCACAACACTCGAATTTTCAGTCCGAATGCCTGGACCAAGCCGGCTCTCTCTTTTTTACTCGCCTCCCGAGGGAGATCCGTGACCTTATATACCAGCAGTACCTTGCTGTCGATGCCATCACAGATGGAGTCGAAACGAACCAGCCCGAACACCTGTTTCTCAACGAAGAACAACCTTTCAAAGGCGATAGCATACCGCTTGAAGCTAGCTGCCAGAAAATATTGTCGGAAATGCGATGTGTGAGGCGGCTGCGGGAGGTGGCCATGACCTTCTACTCGCCTTGGAATTTCCGGCTCCAACTCGCAGTAAAAGGCCGTCTTGACTGGGCTTGCGTCCAGAAGATTCGCCTTCAGCTCCGTAACGAAGACAGATTCGATCTCAGAGGCGCAGAGTTCACTAAAAAGGCCCTTTTACGGACGAGAGAGCTGAAGATCTTGTATATTGACTGCTCATCATTCAACAATGCCTTCAACAGAGCAATTGAGCCCAATATAATTGTCTGTAGCGCGGATTCCAGTTCCCAAGACGACGAAGATGAAGCGGGCGAAGAACTCTTTGCAAAATCACATTGGATAGAGAGCTTGCTCGATAATTGTGGCAGGCAACTGGAAAGGCTGGAAATGGTGGTACTTAGAGGCAAAGGCTGCTATCCAACGTTCTGGCCGCAGCAGGTCAGGCAATTTGTCAATGACAATGTCGAGATGATAGAACTAGACTAGATCTGTGTGCACTTTGGCGGGGACGCGGCACCGGACCTTTTTGAGTTCCATCATAATTTCGGGCATTGAAGAAAACGGCAGCGTCTGCATTTACGGGCAATTATTTTTCTTCATACGCCGCTAAAAAGTGCTCATGATGGACACCAAAGATGGCAATGACAAATTATTTATATGGGACAGGGTGTAAAATCCAAGTAATAACAGAAACTTGATTACAATGTAAGGACAGCATTTTGGTTACCATTCATTTGGAAGCCTACAATTATGCATCATGCATATTGTGGTGCTTGTCGCGTGAAGCTTGCGTTGGAATATATGCGATAATGTAAAATAAATACCCAATAATAAACTCACAGCACCTACTGTTACCAGGGTGCTTTCACCATACAGCCAAACGTGAATAGTTGTCTTCATGTTTACAGTAAACGATACGCCAGCCTAGCCTGTGATACACACCACAGTGACCAGTAGGTGGGTGGCCAGCTAAGGGCCCAAGGCTCTCGGGCTCCTCCAAGAGCACCATGAGTAGCCGACGTCTGTCCCTTAGAGTCTAAACTTTTTATGTAAAGTATAATTCATGCTGTTGTATAACAGAAGTAGACTATTCATAGAGATAGGAGGCTTCAGTTACCTCTTCATTTACAGAGTCTATTGTTAGAACGCATTTACGAATCAGTATTATCGGATCATGATGAGGAATATTAAGAATCTTGATACAATTGCATCATTAGACTAGCATTTATACGTTAAGTGATGGCCCGTTATGATATTACAGTCTGTTAAAGCTTGATTCGCAATCATCGCAAGATTTTTCCTCGTTACTCTTCCCTTTTACCAATTAGCAACGTTGGCGAAGACGTTACCGTAATTATCCAATAATTCTTAATTGATGGATATACTGTGCGACGTAATGGCTTACTCTAGGCGTTGATCAGTCGGCGACCATACGGCAGTGGCTTGGAGGGCTGAACCGCTAGACCTCGATCCAGAACCCGGAGCCTGCGAGGGCGGCTATTCCCATTTGCTGCTCACTTGGGAAGATAAGTAATAAGCAAAATAAAACCGATAAGGGTGTCGGATGGTCCTTGCACTTCTGATAGCTCACATTGACCCGTTACTTTTTTGCTCTTGATGGCAGGCCTGAGCTGAGCCGTCCTATTTAATCGGGAAAAAGAAGCGAAGGCTGTATCGTGGTGAGCTTTTGTCGGTAGTTCTAGAATGTCTTAGCCTAAGTGCCACATGTTGATAATAATGACATTGACTGGCTGTCAAGGTATACAGGGTATAATACGTAAGGCCAAACAGAACAGCATATCTTCTCTGTTAGTGGCTGATGCATTCTACGAGTTGTGAACTCTCTCATAGCTGGATGACGTTAGTTCTGCAGGGAGGAATTTCAGCTTTAGAAACAACTTTCAGCTGTTCTAGGGCAATAGCAAGACTGCAAGTCTAAACGGCACGTGTAAAGACTCAGGTTAAATCCCTCACAAGTTGGTAGATTTCGGCTTGTAGACACCCCTTTGCTTCTTAAAACTTTCACCATGGCTGAACTATGATATAACCCGAAATGAAGCCCGACTTGGACATATTTTTACAAGAGACGGCAGGTTTCATACACAGTCAACAGTCCAGGCTTAGCACTATTGGCCTCCCTATGACGCTTGTCTTCGCCCTGCAGAAGGATTTCTGACATGCCGTCAATATATTGCCAATAGATTGTCTCACACATCTCCTCAGCCATTTTCGAGTTTCTGGCCAATAGACTCGCTGCATTGAACCATTGGTTACCTAGTAGGAGCATTGACCACTCATCCTTTGTACGCCTCCGTCATGTAAGTGGCAAATAGCCTTGTTTCGCTTTCACCGAGCGTCTCCACTCTCGTAAGGCTGCGGCTTAAAGAAGATGCCAACATTCCATCCTAAAGTTTATGATCAAAGTCATAAATTAATACAATAACTTTATTACTTCAACTTCTTTTATGCCAAAAAGTGAAGAATAATGAAATGGCTAGGGTCAAGAAACCAGCAGACAAACGATATTATTGGTGCCCGCTGCGACTTCCAAATGTATAAATTTTAAGACATGGATAGGCAAATATGAAGGATTGCTTATGAAGGATTCACCAAAAGGCGAAGCAGTACACCTAATGACAACATAGGTGGTACACAAACACATATAAGAGGGTGTGAAGAGCCAGTCTCTGGCGCAAACATCACTTCTCTTCACTATTCTCATTTGCATTCCAAGAAAATAACTTCATCGTCTGTATTACACAATGAATCCCGATCCTACCTTTCAGGGCAGCCAGCTCAGGCCAGGAACCGCAGCCTATGATCAGGCAAACGATATATACGCCACTTCCACCTATGGAAAAGAGCGTAACATGAACCCGGGAGAGATTCTACAACCTACATGTGTAGAAGACATCCAAGGTGTTGTTAGATATGCCAACAAAGTTGGTAAACCGATTGCCATCAGGACTGGTGGTCATCAGTACAGCGGTGCTTCTTCAACTGGACCCAATGGCATTCAATTGGACTTGGAACTTACGTTCCGAGACCCGAAGAAGGACCTTGTCTTGATTCGCGATACTGAAAATGACAAGGTCTATATTAAAGCAAGCGTCAGTTGGGCCCTGGCTGAGGTTTATGATTTCCTCCTTGCAAATGGTGTCTTTATGCCGACAGGCCAATGCGCCACGGTTCATCTCGGAGGACATGTCCAGACAGGCGGCTACGGTATGCTAGCTAGATCCTTTGGACTTCTTGGAGACTACATGCGTGAGCTCGAAATCGTGGACCACAACGGCGAAGTGGTCACGGTGACCAAAGAGACGCAGCCTGACTTGTTCTTTGGTCTCCTCGGCGGCAGCCCCGGCAACATTGGAGTCTTGACGCACTTCAAAGTCGAAGTCCAAGATGACAAAAAGTACCAAGGCTCTAAAGGACTCTGGATGGCGTTCCACTACCGTCAAGACACCTTGAAGGAGCTCCTCGACCTCTTGGTGGAGAAAGCAGAAGACCCAAACTTCCCGCGCAGCTACGACTTCACCGTCAATGTCGTCAGTAGGGAGTCGAACCTTCTAGACCTTTTCCCCGGCTCAGAAGACGAACTCAAAGAGACACTGCCAGATAACATCCACGATGGCACGAACAATATAGCTAATGTGTTCAAGTTTAAGTATGCCGTTATTGTTGTATACGCTCAATGGGTTAATTTGGGGACCGATAAATTCTCCCCAGATCTCTTCAACCGCATCAAGCACGCCACTCACGATCTTTTCAAATTCTACAAAGAGACTCCAGAGGGTACCCCCATGTCCTACATTACATCCATGTGGCTCTTTAGAAGCCGACGAGAGTTTCCCTACCCGTACATCAAACGCACTAACACGACCAACTCGACCACTCTCTCCAAGACAGGTTGGTCCGATTGGTTCTCTGGGCGTATCGATGAGATTCTCTCTGTCAAAGGCAACGGTCTGTGGGTCTCGTCTCAATTGCAAGTTTATGGCGGAAAAGACTCCATGTTCAAGAACAACGCAAACAACGGCACTGCTTATGGATGGAGAGATGCCACTCTTAGCGGAACCTGGGACGTCTTTCATCAGGACAATTACGACGGGGCTAAGAAATGGCAAGATGAAAACGATAAGGGGGCAGTTACTCACTTCAGTAAAGATGATCGCCGCGTTCTTTGGGGTTCTTATGGTGACTGGGTTATGAAAAATGTCTGGCAGCATTACTACGACTCCGCAACCTACGACAAACTGCGGCAGATTAGGAAGAAGGCTGATCCTAATGGAATCTTCACTGCCAATCCTTTTGCCGTTGAAAAGGCGCAATAAAAGCTGTGTCAAGTTTTGTAACTACGTATTTGTCAATTGAATCGTTCATATATGTATATATATACATGTAAATTTAGGCCCAAGTGTATGATCAAACTTGGCTTTTTGAGGTCTAATTCTAGAAGATCCATTTATAAGACGGTAGCATCCTCTCTCAGCTGCTTTAGAGCAGCTTTATTAAAGTAGTTTTCGTCTACAGGTCCAACAAACCTCCAATATAGAGTTGCTTCTACAAACCATCTCTTTTAGGGCTCGCAATTGAACACCTCGTTATCATGCCCGTAACAGTGTCGATCAGCTCTTCTTTCGTGCCTCCTCTATGCGCGCAAGCTCCCTGTCTATCCTCTTGAAACTCCAGCTCTGCCAGAAGGGGGGGTCTAAGAACTCATATCAGCTATATGTTCACGTAAAAGCAGCCTATATTAACTAACATAGAAATGGCCCCTGCTACTCGTGCCTCTACCTTTGTCTCTTTCTCATGTCTGTTAGCCCAATCAATATACCCCTCTGCTGCACAACGCTCAGCCGAGGCCATCTTTAATTCCATCTCGTTTTAGTAGTTATGTAGGTAGGTAGGCCGAGAAGCTACATGAAGGTTGCTTGGGCATAGAGTTGCATAGTGTACATATTGTTTGTAATGCCAAACCGAAAACGCTTACTAAGACTCGCTATCATTACACCAAAAATATGCATGATGCTGCCTATCAGGAGCAGCCATCGTGGGAGTTGCTTGGTGATGTGTTTGTTCGCTTTGCATTACTCACTCGTCGGAGAATGTACGACAATGCTCTCCACGGGCATTGCACTATCATGAACTATTTACCATAAGTTGACTGTCCTACACCCAGCGATTATGCATTCGAACATGCCGCAGAACTCGAAGGCAATCTCTAGAAACCGGAATAAGACATCTTGCTGTTCTGCAGCAATGGTTAAAACACCTGCAAATGACTAAGGTATATAAGGGTAAAGAAGATAAAATCTATCGCCCCCTGGGAAGTGGGTACCCAAAACCCACACCGGCCTAACAGCCAATCACCTGCTTCCCGGGGGGTAGTGCCAGCCACCACCATAGCAAATGCAATTGGTCTAGGTGGCTGGCACTTTATTATTTCTTTTTGCGTCTGGCTTTGGTCGCGGGTTCAAATCTTGCACAGGACTTCTTTTTTGCATCCTCTTTTCTTTCCCTTTACTTTCTCTTATTTTGTTTGCATCGTCTTTTTTTATCAGTACATGAACACATCCTATTTTTGGACGTGTAGTCCGTCGTGCTGGGCGGAGCGACGCCCATTTCAGTTTGTTGTGACGATCCATATATGATGCCTTAAGAGAAGACGGGCGACTTTCAGTACCAGATGAAGCACGTTGTCATCAATCAACAAACAACCGAAAAATTTGTCAGAATGTCAGGCCTATTATTTCTTCTTTGACGCGAGTACTGGTTGAGTTTCTGTGTAGCTAACTGCATATCCCCGTAGGATTCCATCGAACCGCGACGATACCGGCAGCCAACGTCGAGCCCATACAGCGACCGGCGCTCCAAGAAATCAAGCAGGCTTGTTGATCTATCGCTCGACAGAGACAAGACAAATGACCATGTGTTATGGAAGCAGTCAAGAAACTGTCACGTCCCAAGGCCCGGGAATGCGTCACGTCTAACTTGAAAGCAAATGCGGCAATAAAGCTGTAGGTGGGCAAAGCCCCATCTCCTACACCGACTATATCTCCTGGGATCTTGAAGAGGGCCAAGATTGCCCCTCAGATTTACTATACAAGCCCCAACGAGAGAAACAAGCTCGACAAGAAATAGACCGACTCCAAACTTTGTGGGAAGGACGAGGATAATTTGCCAATTCTAGCGGCGAGAAGCAGCGTGGGCGAGAGAGTGCAAGGCGAGGCAGACAGCTGATTCGATTTGACCTCCTGTGAGACCAGTCAGGTATGTTCTGTAGCATATTGGCCTGGTTTCAAACCCCCAGCTAACTATTCTTTCAAGATAAACCTCTGGAGATACCGTATGAACCAGAAATCCCTTGGTTTAAATGCATCACAGTGACCGAGTATCAGACTCGAGTTTCTGATGTTATCCTGCATCTTATACACAAGATCCTGAAGAAAAAGACCCGGCCACTGGAACTCAACGTAATGGAAGATGCTGATGTGCGTGAGGAGTGAACGATGGCGAAGACAAGCTTCCTAGCGTTCCTGTCGAGGCTCTAGCGCCCTGTCCCCAATGCCCGGTTTCGTCGAGCCCGAGCGAAGCTGTGGCGGTCGTGGCCGCGACCGAGGCGTATCGTCAGCTGGACAGCTGTTGACAAAGATGATCGTGCGTATGGTGTTATTCTCCCCAAGCCGATTAAGAAGAATCTCATCCTGACCCTGACAGAATTTCACGGACAGAGGGCTCTTCGCCTGGGGGAGTAGATATGAGCTTCTCGACAATGGTGAGGACAGACAACTTGGGCCGTGTCGTGCGATTGCGCCTCTTCTTTGTTTCACCAGTCTCTTCATCTGAGAGGACGCGTTCAGTATTAGAGCTGGCGCTACACCCAAACTGACCATCATCGTTATCGCTTCGATATCTCGAGTCTTACCTACTATTAGGCACCTAACAGTTGGGTAGGCTGGGTGCGTACAGGAATCTTCCCCTCTCATCTGACCCGAATCTTCGCCCACAATATCCTCCGGCGTGGTGCAGTGAGTCACCAATCCTTTTATGTTGAATAATAGCAATGGAAGGCATAATCCTGTAAAAGAAATCTTGCAACGTTGCGCTCGAAATAGAGACATCGTTGCTTGCGACGCTGATACCATGCCTGTGCTGTACCCTTCTTTTGATGCGGACGAGCAGTCGGAGAAGATCAACGAGTTCGTCTTTTGTCAGATTTAGTCTCGGATTCCATGAATCCCTGGGCCATCCAATTGCTTCCGACGCCGATACTATTGAGTTGAAAGGAAACGAGAGAGATGCTTGTTGCCGACTGTTGATTGTTATGATGATAGGACTAAGTTGCTACTAGAGGGCTCGTGTGGCGGCGAGCTTGAATAGGTACACTAGTCTCGTGATCAGGCAACACTCCAACAGATACTATGCCTGTACTGTATCTTTCTTTTGGTGTGGACGAGTAGTCGGAGAAGATTAACGAGTTGTTGTTTCAATTCGCCAGATTTAGCCTCGGATTCCATAAATCCCTGGGCCATCCAGTTGCGTCCGACGCCGATTCTATGCCTGTACTGTATCTTTCTTTTGATGCGGACGAGTAGTCGGAGAAGATTAACGAGTTCGTGTTTCATTAGCTTCCTTGAGTGTCTCCGACCGTTGAGGTATTAGAGCTCACCAATCCCATGACGATGGCGATGAGAAGCGACGGAATCCATGAGATGGTGCTGGGAGAATAGTGACTGAGCAAATCGGTCTGGTAGTACTCTTGGAAGACTCCAATGCCTGTATACCGTCAATAAAATGGCTCTCTAATAGATGGTATATATTCTTACTATTCAGCCATCCAAAGCTACAGAACGAAACGCACCAAGCACCAAGCACGACGAGCCAAGCAGCAGTTCCTCCATCTGGGGCGTCACCCTCGCGTGGCTTTGGCTGCTTAGTCTCTGCAGTCTCCTGATCTTTTAAGGTAGAGGGGACGCCAGATTTGCTGTCTGAGTTGCTGATTTGATCCGTGTCGGTCAGATTGTTGCCCATAGCTGGAGGTCTCTCGACTACAACAGGTTGGTCTTGATCCGACATTTTCTCAGTAGACTCTTGTGCTTGTATAGGGCGATTATCAACAACAGAAATAGATAAGTGTGATCATCTAGGATAGGTTAATGGATTACATATTGAGCGAAAATATATAGAATGCCACGTTGTAATAGGTACTTATATGCTGTAGAAAGGCGACCACGTAGCTTTGGTTTACATCAGGAGTTAAACCCCAACTCGTCCGAAATACCGATGGCCAAGATTTGGTAGCCAGAATGCCCGGCATCATTGGTGAGTTTGTTATCTCCGGACAAATTACTTGAACTGATGAGTACTAATTGCGATCTGTTTACTTAGTCTCTCTGTTGAGCGCTGGTTTAAGACGTCAACCGAGACCATGAGTCGACTCCACTCTGACACGGCCGGGCAATTTAAACGGGAGCGGGAGTAAAACTCGGGCTCGGGTATAGAAGTCCGCGTCCGGCACTTGGGCTTACTAATGGATTCATACTCCGTACATGTACTTTCGGCACGGCAGTAAAAGCACAGCTCGGCCCGTTCTGGCAACTGAACAACCTCGTGCACCGTGGTCACATCTCTTCAAGATCAAGCGTATGCTGTTCGGACCTTCTTTCCCAGACTTTTGATCCTCTTACTGCTAACGAAGATGAGTCCCGAACTAAGAGACATGGAGTTCATTTTCGAAAGGCCGCCGGCTCTCAGAGTGGCCGCCCAATTTCCCGCTCATGTTATGTAGGTCTTGACGCTTTCTACAGCCTATGAATTCTCCCAGGATCTTCGATGCCCCGCAATTTGATCACGAAATCATCTTGTCTCGCGGCCGTCGTATCTGACTCTGCATGTTCCCAGGAATAGACTTGCAATCGTAGAAAGATCCGATGCGACAAGCAAGAACCATTTACTCGTTACTCCCTAGCTGGCAAGCCATACGCCTATCCTCCACGGCGTATACGGCGGGCAAAACATACCATTATGCCAGACATGGTTTCTCGCATTTCAAGCCTAGAGAAGGCCCTCGCCAAAGCCAACCGTAGAGCTTCATTGGCGTTAGGGATAAGTATTTCAAAAAATTCCAGCAGCTCGTCTTCGGCGCAACCAGTACGGCTTAGAGGCGATAATGTACTTGTTGAAAAGGGATCGTCAAGCCAATACTTCAACGAAGTGATACTGTCCAGAGTTATAAAAGAGGTAGGACTCCATACAATGTTCAAGGATTGTCAGACTTTCGTCCCTAATTGCCTTTCATAGGAGCGAGATATAGAGTCCGTTCTTTCAACTTTGCACACAGGAACACCCCATCAGCCCGCTACCTCACCATTTAATCCTGCAGGAATACTTTCGTCCGTTTCTCTCTTGCAGGAGCCGTACACTTTCCATCCGACCTAGCCTTTGGCTGTGAGGCTGTGGAACAACTATGTAGAAAATGTGGATGGCTGTTCTGGGTTGATCAAACTTCTTCACCTTCCCACTGACAGAGTGAAGGTTTATTCGGTCATTCACGACCCAACAAGCGCGTCATCTCTTGCTTTTTGCTTTGCCATTTACTTTGCATCTGCAGTCGATTTCGAGCAACCGGGGAGAAAGTTTCATCGTAGTTAAGTCCGTGTATTTGGGTAAAGCCACGGGCAAGCAAACGAGCTTTGTGGCGTAGAAGGTTGCCATCGGCATCATGCTTCTTGGCAAAGACCCATCGTGTTGTAACGACAGGTTTACCGTCCGGCAACGGCGTCTCAACGCAAACTTCTTTAGAAACAAGAGCGGCAAACTCGGCGTCAACAGCCTGTTGCCAATTGGCTGACTGGGGCGACTTAAGAGCTTGTCGTCATGTCGTCGTCGCAGTCTGCAGCTCTGCCAAAATCCCTTAGATATAGTTTACCAGAGCGGGTGCCTGGGCGGACGCCTTCGTTGCTGGACTCGGCCGTAGGTCGTTAGGTCTAAGCAGTAGAGGGAGGGCGTGGAGTGGGAGATATAGTTGCGCCCGGCGCCGGGGAGTTCCGATTTCTCACGGGTGTAGGTATTCGAGATGGTGACGTCATGTTCGCATTTCTCACGATCGAAGACACCGGCGACGCCGTGTCGGCGGCTGGTGCACCCCCCAAGTTAAACTCGATGGATGTAGATCGCTTATCGATGACTTAAACGGGGTCGTCGTTGCCCGAAGAGTGTGGAGGTGTAACAACAGAGCTTGGTATGGTTGGGGGTGCGCTCTCAATGTCCCAATCAACGCGTTTTCCAGGAGGTATGAAGCGTACCTGGGTGAGTGTTGTTGCTGCGGCTGTATGTCTGGAGGGAACGTAGAGCCGCATAACAGCTGGGCTTTCGTAGCCGACCGGGTGAGCGCGTTCGGCGCGGTCGAGCAACTTGGTGCCAGGTTTGCGAGCTTCTTTGGGAATGTGAAGGTCCCTACCTTAGTACCTTGGTACCTAGAGGCAGATACAATGTACATATAGTACCACCTTAGAGGTGGCTTACTGAGGTAGTTTCTAAGGTGCAGTAGGTACTGGGTACTAAGCAAGTCCCAACCTTAAAATCGCGGCTTCCTTAGAAGAAGCGAGTGATAAACAGCTCCATCGAAGGTTAAAATATTCGCGTCTCTGCTCCATCTTCCTCTGTTTACTTACATCCGCCTCAAGCCATCTCACATATAACGCCTCAAGGTATCATTACCAATGATCACATAATATTGTTTATTTTTTTATCATTATATTTTGAAACATGCAAAGTGCACATCACCACCGCAAAACTTCTTCTCGAAGTTCACCTTTTATTTCCGTCACTTGCTAACAGCTCCATCAGGTAGTTGATCGCCGTCAAGTCTGTGACAAGGCCATCGGTTCTGGCCTAAGCTTTGCCGGAACTCGTGGTGCTCTTGAGGCTGTCCCATCCACCCTGAGCATCCCAATTGCATCCCTGAAGAAATCAATCCGATGTGTGGCCTGCACTGCCCGAGAAGAAGAAGTGGGCGACCGACGATCCAATGAGGAACTCATTGACTCGCCTCTCCTCACCAGAGAGGCTGTCAAGTCACCCGAAGATGTGCGACGATCTAATGAAGAACTCATTGACTCGCCTCTCCTCACTAGAACTGCTGTCAAGTCACCCGAAGATGTGCAACACTTTAAAGAGATCATCAAGGGTCTACGGAATAGCAGAGAAGAGTGTCCCTACCACACAACGTCGACTAGTACACTACGAAGGTAACAACGTTGTGTTATTATCAAGCATGTAAATTATCGCTACTTACATCTACTATCGGCTAATTTCTTCCAGTATTATCTACCCTCTGGTAGTATCTGGTAGTTGCTTCTAGTATCATCTACTCTCTTCCAGTGTCCGGTAGTTTCTTCTAGCATTTGCTACTCGTCTCATGAGATGTTCGATCAAGTCAGCCAAAGAAAGGCAAAAGCTCAACGAGATCATCAAAGGTCTACGGAATAGCAGAGAAGAGTGCCCCTACCACACCACGTCGACCACTAAAGTGACAACGTTCCGTCATCATCAAGCATGCGTCAGGTCGACATGGACAAAGACAAGGATATCTCCAAGGAGCTCCACACTCCCATCCGTTCCGCTACCAACGGCCGAGTAAGCTAAGCTTTCTGGGATCTCTTATTTCCAGGTGCCCCTCGTCAATAACCGACGGTCCCAACGAAGCTGCAAGCATCCATGATTCAGTCTATTAATAGTCAATTCACCAGCGCAGGACAAGGCGAGTCACTATCGCCAGCCACAACTCCTACGAGTTTCCGATGTCCCAAACGGTATCACCGACGACGCCTCCAACGCTTGACTTTCAGAAGATACCGCGGGTATCGCCTCTGTTGAGCTTCTATTATATTTCTATGCATTTTATCTACTATAGATGATATTTGAGTTTCGTTGGCATGCCAGGGCTTGAGATCACTTCTTTCGCGGGCATACCTTCATCTGGCGCCTTAAATCTTCATAGAAGAGAGATCAATCATGCTTCCTCGTCGACAGCTGCGGCTCCGAGTGAAGAGGCCTGCCAAAATGGTTGAAGTTCAAACCGTGCGCTGAACAGCTGCGCCTCAGTACGATGGCGCGAGTGGTGGCGGCTGATGCTCTCGACCACAAGCTGCTTGGTAGTAAGCTTGCATACATCAATCAGGTCTTCTGTTCAAGATATTCTACGATGGCGAGACAACTTCGGGGGACGTCCTACGTCATCATAGAACTGAGAGTAGGAAACAGATACAGAGGCACGTGATGGCGCACCTCCAAGTCTCTGGTGCGTTGGATGATTTCTCTGGTATCGTATTGGACGAGACGAACCAGAAAAATTTATACATCCGGTGGGAGATTTCGAGCAAGACTTTTGAAGCCGAGCTTGATGCATTGGACTTCTTTGCCGCGCTAAAGAGATCTGAGAAAAGAGCACCGTGCTATCGTGCCAGACTTGCGTTTGCAATGTTACAACATTTCCAAGCAGAGGGCCCGGAAATCATTAATCTCCTCTCAAAGTATCCTCACCTTGCGCACCTGATGGATATTGGACACGGAGACGGGCATTCTTCTCTACTAGGAGCATTTCCACGAAAAGAAGCATGGGCCAAGACCCTACGCCAACTTGGCTACCCTCTTCGGTGGTGTCTCTCCCGCCCTAGTATCTCTCAAAGTATCCTCACCTCATGCAGCCAAGCAAGCCCGCACACATCCGGATTTCTCTCGCCTCGTCTCTCAAAGTATCCTCACCTCGCACAGCCGAGTAGGTCTGCGCACAAGACTTCTCTCGCCTTGCCTCGCCTCGCACAAACCAAAAATAGAGCCAGTCGAGTAGCAGATGAAAGATGTCGAATCCCGAATTACACACAAAGCCAGCGACGATTATGTTACTAGGGGAGAAGAAACGGTTGGCAAGTCATCCTTTGCATGATCCATGGACGTTGATAAAGAGGATGAAGAAGTCGATCCTCTAGGTGCATTCATGGATGTTTTCCAACAAATAGAAGCGATTCAGAATTCTTTGACGAAGGTTTCCGCCGTTAGTCAAAAAAGAAGCAAAAGAACCCTGAGGCTTATGTCTACAGTTATGACTATACTATAATTATCGTCTCCTCTTCTTCATCTTTCTCCCGATCTCGCCATTGAAGTAATTTGTCTCGTTTCTTTATTGATAAGAGTACATCGTCTGGGTCGCCATTTTTGGCGAACGGCGGACGAGAGGCCCTCTACGTGTACTGAGATCTGCTCTTCCAATGCTGGAACCTCGATTTTCTTTTTCCCACAGCCGTTGTTGCCCCAGCTACCCTCAAGCTCGCACTCTCTCTCTATCTTTCTTTTTTTGCTCGCCAAATGGTTCAACTTTAAATTCCTCACATCGTTGGTCGCCATCTCTGTTCTAATCGTTCCAATAAGGAAATGTTGGCGATGTTACGATAAGCAAGGCTGCCCTGACTTTCAGCAAGGCCGCTTGATCAAATGCGATACTCCCAAGGTTATGAATCTTTGTTGCATAGCTTAACCCATGGCGTTGGTCTCTCTTGACGTCGCGCTCGGGATCCTCGACTCTCCAATATCCAATATGCATTTTTTGCTCCTCGAGCGTCACAGCTGCCAGATGGCATCTCATCCGGCCTGCGCCTTTCCTGAGACTGCCTTGCACGCTCGTCAGATCTCAAGAATCTGTCCAAGTCGTCTCTTTCGGGACCAGATCTATTCTTACGCCAGCCTAACCGGTCAGTCTTGAGATACGGAGTCGGAGGTGCTGCTGCTTGCGGACTCAGGAGGAACCTTGGGGAGGAGTATGACACAGTCGGCCGTGGCGCGTACTTTGCGTGAGGTGGTAACGAACAAGATAGCATCTGATGGATACTCACAACGTCCTGTCGCGCACGTGTATGGACTCTCGTCTAGCGAATTTCGAGGTCCTAGTGGTCTCGGTGGCTTTTACAGCCACGATCAACAACAACATCCACCTCAGTACCATGCGAATGCTGAATCTCTTCCGAAATTGACCGCTTACTTCTTTTTAATCGCCTTAGAGGGATAAAGGGAATGCTCTTACTCGATCCCAGGCTCAGGGGCAAAGCGATTTGCTTACAGAAAGAATCCACGTTGATTCCCAAGCTCAGACCAAAGGAGTTTGGCCATTTGTGGCACGGCTTCAAGGCCGCTGCATCTAATCAAATTACCCGAAGATCATGAAAGATATGGGGACAAACGCCGAGATACTCGTCACTTTTGATTACCGCTACGGGCAGAGACTGTTATCCACCTCTCATTTGGCGGGGGCCAGCGATATCCAGGTTTTAGAAATATCAATTCTATTATAACATCTGTGAATGAGGACACAAATATGCCGCGAGTCTCTCGCTTGCGATCGTATAGTGACAATATCCCAACGAATGGCAGATGAACCTAGAAATCAAGGGTATATTAGTAAATAGCAATAGATTGAGCCTGTATCAAATGCTCGCTTCTTTCATTAGTCCATTTGCATTTTAAAATCTTGCGTGTACTCATCGAGCATGGCCAGCAGAAAGAAAGAAACTACGTTTGAGTTCGTGCCACACTCTTCCTTAGGTAACTTGTGAGTTGGCTACCTATCTGCTACTTGTGGCTTCCAATATTCATCAACATACCACATTAATGCCAACAGTGCTCTGTTCCCTCTCGTTTTCTTCTCCTGGGTCACCACGATAACTGCATATCTACCCATTCCAATTGTTAGGTGGGCCAACAGCAGGTGGTCCATTAATATTGCCACAGCGTGCTACTCATGGTGAACGACTCGACTGCCAAATTCCTGCACGAAATAATGAATGGGCCATAGTTTCTTTTCAGACGTGCCCAAAACTCCGCTCGATACTAGTAGGTATCTATCAAGCACCTGGTAGTATGCTCCTCCGCAATGTTCCATCGGGCGTAGGCAGTAATGATGCCAAATTCTACAAGAATATAGCAATAGTAGAAGATACTACTAGATAGTAAACGTTAGCGATGCTAGCAGATACTAGAAGAATGAAGCGATACTGGCTAATACGCGAGCAATCGGGTATCTATTCTGGCCTTGAATTTCACACGGTTGTTGTGGTATTGGATACCTAGAATTATACTTGGAGTGATAGATATGTACCGAGTAGGTACTACGACCAAAGGAAGATGCCCTTGGCTATCTTGCGACGTCGAGGCCTGGTAATAGGTTCTGGGATCGAGCTGCGGCTGACGTCCTGGGTTGCCGAGTCAAACAATTGCACGGGTTTGCATTGTCTCTTGCCAGTGACTTCGTCTGCCTCGGTAGCCTCGGCCGCGGGCTTTGGCTGGTTACGCAGGAACTGGCCACGGGTCATGATTCCTACCTGCTGCGTCCCCCATTTTGGCGACCACAAGAATCAGACGAGGCTGTGTGACGACGCCGAAGAGGGCGAAGAGGTTTCTCCAACTTTGCGAAAGCTCAGACCTTGGACTAAAGGACTTTGCGGCAGTGCCAAAGGGATGCTCTTCGACTAAACGAAGAGAAGCCATAGCCATCAGCTGTGAGCGGGAGGGGGCCAAAACTCGTCGAAGCGAATTTTACATTTTGACGGCGCATCTGCTCTCGAGTGAGAAAATGACTTTTGCGAGAGAAAAAAAAAACGGCAAAATGCCTAGGTCGGATGAATAGTAGGTGGTTTTCGCTGCTTAGGTGAGAAAGAAAAAGAAAAAGTCAAAAAGGTTTCCCATCACCAGATGGGTGCTTCTTCGCGAGCGCGCGCCGGCCCCCTCCCCTCTGGGAGGGGGGATTGAGCTTCCCCACCCCTAGGGGGGATATTCTGGATAGCGCTTCCAGCCGGGTTTGAACAGCAGCCTCTTTAGAGGGGCCGTTTTCGGTAGCGGCCGAGGGGCTAACCCACTCGGCCAGACGGGGCCTGGTAACGCCCCGCCGGTTGTGGTATGTGCCTTTCGGCGATGGAGGACTGAATTATTTTAATATATATAGGTGGGCTAGCATGGGAGGAGTCAGAGCATTCGCACGAGGGAAGCTCTTTGAGTATATTGATGGATAGATCACCTTTATCAGGTCCCTTATTGGTGTGGACTTAAAGTTGCCGCGCTTGTTTCATACGATCGCTGTTGGCCTAACATTATGAAGTCGGTTCGCGCTGCAAAGTAGGGATGACGGGTACAGGCACAGGTCCCGTTCCTGAATTACCGTTCACTCCAGACTTTGGAGGCGGGGGCGTCTGTGGTTTGTTCTGGTTAGCCACGGTCGCCCGCGAGTGATCGCAACATCTTCCATATTCGATAAACGACCGGGGAGGAGACGACGGCTAGCGAGTGTACAGGGTCTATAGCGAATATCCTAGTATGCTCATCCAACAGAATGCCATGCACGAGAGCTGCATGGAAAGTGTGTTTGAGGATGCATTGTCACCCCACCTGGCGTGGAAGGAAATCTTGCTCCCACGGAGAGGCTTGGGCCAGACGCACTGGGGTGTTGCCAATGACTGTTTGCTTAGTATTCTTCTGAATATTTTGTATTTGATCGACTCAAAAGCACTCGTGAGGAGTAGACGGGTAGTTTGGGGTGAGAGCGCGAGCGGCTTGACAAATGGGTAGTGGAAATAAAGCGACAGAGAATATTATCTTGACCCTACCTAGTTCATATATCATATGTACGAACCAACAATAAAATGGACTCTTCACGTAAAGGAAAACAATAATATTTATTAATGAATTTATCACAGAGCTTTTCTTTTTTACTCATGGTCGAATACCTGATCACAAAGGTGGTTTTCTGATGATGTGTGAGATGATTTGGTGAAGAGTCCGCTTGTTGGGTCGTCTAATGAAGTTCACAGAACGTCCCGGAGTTGTAATTAGACGGCACATCCTCGGGGGAGAAGATTGAGGTACTCCCAGATTTGTGTTCCTCTGTATACGACATAAAGTCGGAGTATGGAACGGGAGTAGAGCTTTCTGTCAGTAGAAGAAATCTGTGGTCGTCGTAGAGGCGAGCAACGCCGCGGAGGCAACTTCCGTGGCGAATATGAGAAGTAGAGAGTTTTATTTGGAGAATGACGCATCGAATGCCTCAAATTTTCTAGATGGCTGCTCTCCAACTTACGGCATCAATAAGGTATAAGAGTATATTCTTCTCCTTTGTTTTATCGAAAGGGAGTACTTAGGACGATATTCGCTGGCGCAGCCAAGTGACCGAATTTCTCAATAGATATATTCACCAGCGAGCCCACTAGTAGTGACATTCCGTCAGCCTCAAAGTGAGGTTCCGATGTGCAGGCGGGCTCGGAACGTTGGCCGAAGGATGGCCTCCAACTCATATCGTAGACCCGTCTATGTAAGTCTATGTGGTTGGCTCGGTGCTATATCACGGATAGTCTCGAGAGAGCTTCTTGCAATGTTACAGGATAAATTCTCACATTGGGAGAGGCTATGACATCTTTATGTTGGTAGGTGTGGTATTGGACCACTTCAAAGTGGATATTCTAGATATTGGAGAAAATAAAACCACCGCCAAAACAATTACTCCAGTATTCGCGACACAATCTTGTTTACATGGACGCCAAGTTCCTGATGTATTCAATTCGCCAGGTACTTTGGGATGACCTCTACATCGGCGCTCAGCCGAGACAAATCACTGCCACTAAATGGATGGTTGTTGTGATCTTCGACAAAAGGGCACCTGTCGTCGCTCTAGCCACCTCCCAGGCTCAAAGCCTTATCATCTCCACGGCCGCCGTCACATCAATCGATTATTAAGTGCCTGATTAACGCGCCATCTAGGCCCAATGAAGGGCTGTACCACGTTAAACTCGGCCTCAGAGCCATGATATACGGTAACACAATCGAGTAAGTGTTCTCATTGGTTGGGATTGGGAATGGCGAAGAGGTATACTGAGTTCGCCTTCGAAGGTCATCCATCGTCACATCCTTCGTGTGCAGTGCAGGGTGCACATCAGATCAATTTCACACACATGATGGACGCCCTCTGAGGTTACTCTCAATAACGTCGCAAGTGTTTTAAAAAGCAGCCACAAGCTCTGCTTGTCTTGCCACAAACCCGATAGCGTTCAGCTATGAGATAGAGCTCTCCATTAGTCAGAATCCATTTCGTAGAGGTGATGGGAAGCCTTGGTCAAACGAAGGTATCCTTGAGAGATGGGTTGTTCTTAAGAACACCGGATATCAGGCAAAGAGTGGAAGTCTAATCGCACACCTGGTGATGCTCGGCTGTGAGATGGAGTTGTCCAAAAGTAAGGGTAGCAAAGTGCCTTCTGGGATCACGTCTCCAGATGGTGATGTACTCTTCGGACATCTTGAGATCTGATGCCGGGAATAAATGAGCTTGTGCGGCTGTTGATGATAATAAACTTGATGACAGCTGAGGTGGAGCTGTCCACTGGTAAAGGACATGGAAGGTGCCTTCTGAAGAGCACATATTGCAATGGCGATGTGCTCTTTACACATCGTAAGGTCTGATGCTAGGAGTAAATAAGGTGGCTGTAGATGATGTGGCGATGAAATGTGCAGATGCCCTATTCACTGTTGATAGAGAGATGAAGATGTGTATTATCTAGCTACGTAAATAGTATATTGTGTGATGTAAGATAGAAAGGACATTTGTGGTGGCATAAAAAGTTGATGAATGTTCTTTGAGTGTGTAGATGAAAGCTCTACTGTGGTGCTGGCAAGCCATAGGAAGCTGCAGCCTGACTAGTAACGTCTCGGCAGATCGTTATGTAATTGATGATATGTATTCTCCTGCGAAGTACGATTATCATGGCTCCATTTGTAAGAATCGGAGCTTCAGAAAGCTCACATAGCCACTTATAGTAGAAGAAAGTAGTGACAGCAGCATATACTAGAAGAAAGTAGCGATAGTAGAAGAAAGCAGCAATAGTAGTAGATACTACAAGAGAGTGGCAATAGTAGTAAATAATAGCAGATATTAGAACAGAGTAGTAATAGTAGCACATAGTAGAAGAAAGTAGCGATAGTAGTAGATAGTGAAGAAAGTAGCCATAGTAGCAGATGGTACCTATCTACCCAGGTTCTTAGGCTTGGTTCCTTCGAACCGGAATCAGAGAGCTCAACAGAGATCTGTGGATCAGAGCTAGAGGTTACCCCAGCTCTATGTCCGGCAATGCTCAGAACTACCTATATAACGAACACCCGCCAGTTTATCTTGTACTTGGCTCCCTTTTCCCTCATCGTAAAGTCAAATACATAATTCAAGTTTCGAAGCAATGCTTTCCCAATTTGACTTTGCTGCTTGCTTCTGGGTCTGAGGGGGTAGCGAAGAATGGATCATTATATCTTCCCTCCACTGTATGCTCTGCCAGTTTGTGAGAAGCCATTGATGTGCTAAGAAGATAATCACGCATCTCGTCGGAAGTGGCCCTCGTTGTTCCCAGCTTTGCGAAATGCTCTGCCAGTTTGTGAAAAGCCATTGATGTGCTAAGAAGATAATCACGCATCTCGTCGGAAGTGGCCCTCGTTGTTCCCAGCTTTGCGAGACGTCTTTGGCGATTCTGCAGATTGCCATCAATGTCTCTGATGAGCTTAGGCAGACTGCTCTTGATCTGCTTGAGTAAGGCTAATCTAAGACTTTTTCGAAGACTTTCCACCCCTCGGTTGCTCTGAGGTAACGCAGACCATGCTCCTGTTTTGAGGAATTTTTCTTCTTCGGCGTCTCTCTGATCAAAGTCCAGCTCTGCTTCTTTAGGCCCTCGGTTGCGTAAGACATGCCAACCTAGACGCACAAGGCCATCCGTTAATATTGTGTCGTCATGGTGAATTTCCCACGCCCTTGTAATTCGATAGCAGACTTTAGACTGTTGATACGAATGTTGGAAGAGGTGATTTTGCGACCCGTCTGTGATGAATAGATCGTTTCGTGGATAGAAAATCGGTCATGTAGTCGGATGGCGCTATCGCCAATAATCGTGAAGATACGCGAGAGGTGCCATTATATTACGTACAGGGTCGTGAGTAGTAGACCTGAGAAACTATTAGAAACGAGATCATAGCCGTGGCCTGGAATATCGAGAGTCGAACTAAGAAGAGTAGCGTCTCACCTTGTAGTGCCCCTTTATTATTTAAATTTGGTCGCTGAACAGCATGAAAGGGAGCCTATTGCTGATTTTTCGGAGGCTATTCTGGTTTGCCCGGACAGCTTCATCGCTGAGATAAGCAAATTCCGAGTGTGTATGGGATCGATGTGTTCCGATTTCGAAAGACAGAGGCAGTTTGTGGGCAAAGATATTGGGCGCCAAAGTATGGATGGGGGATCGGCGCGATTAGAGCATGTCATGAGCACTTGAAAAGTTAGGACTGAAGAGTTTGGAAAAGGAAATTGGAACCTAAGCTGGACCTTGAAGGAAACCGGCGGTCGCTATTACAGTGGGGCGCTGGCGACCACTAAATGAACCACCCAACACTTCCTCGTACCTATTAAAGGTCGCCGCCACACTTAGTCCTATCATCATAACAATCAACAGCCAGTCAGTCAGCAACAAGCCTCTCTCTCGTTTCCTTTCAATTCAATCGACAGCGATCGCCAATTGGATGGCCCAGGGATTCATGGAATCCGAGACTGAATTTGACGAATTAGAAGGCGGACTCGTTGATCTTCTCCGACTGCTCGTCCGCATCAAAAGAAGGGTACAGCACAGGCATGATATCAGCGTCGCAAGCAACGATGTCTCTATTTCAAGTGCGACGTTACAAGATCTCCAAGAAATTGCCGAAAAGCCAAGCAAGCGCATCAAGAACACCACTGCGGATATCAAGGAGCTGGAGACGCATGCCGTGTCGCGCCAGGATGAGATCAGGGCCTCATTCGCATCAAAAGAAAGCGCAGCGTCGGAGCAACAATGTCTCTATTTCAAGCGCAACGTTGCAAAATCTCCAAGAAATTGCCGAAAAGCCAAGCAAGCGCATCAAGTACACCACTGCGGATAGGAGCTGGAGACGCATGCCGTGTCGCGTCAGGATAAGATCAGGGCCTCGTCCGTATCAATAGAAAGGCACAGTTCAGCCATAGTCTCAGCGTCGGAGCAACGATGTCTCGACTTCAAGCGCAACATTGCAAGATCTCCAAGAAATTGCCGAAAAGCCAAGCAAGCTCAGTATACCACTACCCATATCAAGGAGCTGGAGACGCATGCCGTGTCGCGCCAGGGTAAGATCGATCAAGGCGCCGGGTGTCCAAGAGCACAGGGAAGCGGAGGACAGCAAAACCGAGACTGAAAAGATTTTGAACATCCACGCGTTAATTCGTATGCCTCTTCTTTAAGTATCTGCTACTAAGCTATATTTCTTTAATATCTGCTACTATCTTTATATTTCTGTAGTATCACCTACTATATTTATATTTCTTTAGTATCCGCTATTATATTTACATATCCTTGGGATTTGCTACTATAACTACTAGGTATATATGACTAGTGATTATCTGCGGAGTAGTATTAGGCCATCTAATTAGCGATTGTCATCGATTCGATCTCTGCAACATCCCTTTCAGGGTCATTAACTGCAGTTGCAGTAATCTCTAATAATATTTGGTGAACAATGTACTGCATGTGGTCTGCGGTAGCCTCCATGGTGACCTCATCAGGAAGATTGACTGCAGTTGCAGTGATCTCTTGTAATATTTGGTGAACAATGCGTTGCATGTGGTCTGCGGCGACCTCTGTGGTGCTCCCTTCAGGGACATTGACTGCAGTTGCAGTGATCTTTAATAATATTTGGTGAACAATGCGTTGCATGTGGTCTGCGGCGGTCTCGATGGTCAGTTGTTGGCTGAGACTCTGGAACCTTCTCTCTCTTTACGGTATTTTGTAGATGAGCCAGATATCCGACTTGAGTGAATAGATCATAGAGGCAAGCACCCAGCTTGAGTGAATCAGCGGAATCGGAACTACATACTCTCCGCTTGATAGCTACTAGGTAGATAGTTTCAAACCAACTTGTACTTTTCTTGCACATCAACTTCAGTGGGCTGCTTACGTTTTGCTTTCTGAGCTATGCAATCCATCTCCTAACCCCCTCCTCTCACCTTCTCGGCATTGTTTGCGCCTACTCTACGAGCACACCACAGTGAGCAACCTGCTCACGAAGCCCACACACGCGACCACCAGCAGCCTTGGCGTTGTCTGCGATCGCGAGCAGACCGGTCATCGAAGGTAGAGATCAAGAGCAGGTTGGGTCAAACGCTCTGACTTGGACTAAACGGCCATGGCCGACACCGCTTCTACTGGGATGGCAACGCCTGTATCTACATTGGGGCGGTTAATGTCCGCCCGACGTTCCTTTCCACTCTCTTTGCGATCAGGCATTTCAGGATACCGCGTCTCGTCTCACCGGCGACCCCCGACTAGCCAAGATGTTGAACATATGGCCTATACCCTACATTCCCTTGGCCTAGTTCCGTCGAAGATCAGAACAGGTGTCTTACCTTTGCCCTTAGTGGCTCTACAATCGACAATGGCGACGTTATTTCCGAGGCCTCGAACGAATCGGATCCATAACAAAAGAACACTCCACTTCAGCGATCATGATTACAGCTGGGGCATCACCTGTTCATATGGCGACAAACATGTTGACAGCGGCCCTCATTTTTCGAGATCGACACGATTGACGTTGTCTAAGGCGGTGGTAAGCGAATTTGGTATGTCAACTCATTCACTCTTGGCGATCCATCATATAATGAAAAGAATACTAAATTATGAGGATAGTAAATCCCAACCCCGTTCAATACCGCACAATTGCAACGCATTATAGAAGAACATTGAGCTCTCCGGATATCAATCCTCGCACCCAATTCAAAAGTTCAAACTCCCGGGCAACTTAGAGCGATACAATCAATTCATATTGCGCATACGAATCAATCCGTGAACCACAGCGTCAAACATGCTACAATAAGGCTCTGGAAAGACCGTCCGCTCGATGAATCCATTACCACACCAATTCAAAGAGTTTATCTAGTGCTCTTTTACTTATTTCTCTCCGTTACAAGAAAAGGACATTGCGCTGTCTCAGCAAAGCAACAAGATGGAGCAAGCCCGACGGCGAGAACAGGAAGAGGCCTAGCAACGCCAATCGGTCGAAGCAGAAAAGGCCAAGGCGGACACCAAAATGGAGTCGATTAGGCGGGAAATGGAGGAGTTAAAGGAGACCGCAGAAAATGAAGAGCAAGCGCTCGAGTCCAAAATTCGAGCTGCCGAGGACGAGGCCCGTCTTGCGCAGGAGCAAGTAGAGGACCTCACTAACGCCAAAGACGAAGCCGCGAGAAGAGCAGATAAAAAAGCCAACGACTTGTAGATGCAAATCGCCGCGGCAAACAGCTTAATACAGGAGATGGGGTAGGAGGCTGAGGCACGGGAGTCGGCGCTGCAGCAGTCCCAAGACCAGATTTTGGAAAAGGACAGCGTGATTTTAACTCCTGGTCCGCAGATACAGTTGGACTTTCTAATTCTGGATCGAAGATGCCGAGCAAATTCTCCAGTTTATACGCACGAAGCCATCAACTGAAATCTCAAACCATGTCCCAACGGCATCAGTTGAGTATTAGACTCTGCTTTACGAAGCATTAGTTAATCCTTGGATCCTTGCTCGAAGTCCTGGGTGAACATCTAATATCTTGATCGGCTAGTGTATGGGAGATCTCGTGTAAGATCTCAATAGAGATGTGTCCACTTGCTGTTTCTGCTTTAATATTCTAGTCTGCTCTGATCTCAGCGGATATCGCCAAATCTACTCCATCTCCTCTTAAACCTATAGCACCTTTTCTCAACACCCTGAAGCCTAATCAACCGAGTTCCTCATAACCCTCTTGGAAATGGGGATATTATTGTTGATCCCTGCGCACAGTTTACAACAGATTCGGAAATATCACTGGGAAGATTCGGTACGGCTCTGAGCAAGGCATCTCGCGCTAAAATCCGACTCAATAATGTAGAGCCTAATGTGAAGTATCTCGCGAGTCAATAGTATCGGCAACCGTACACGGATATACGCTTGCCTTTGCTTCATGGGGCCACACGCAGAAATAATTGGCAGAAATTTCTACTTTGCCTATAGGTAAATATTCTGACCATCTAAGCAAGAGTGAATCGATCAATAACTCTTGATGCGTTTAGTCAAGGCCAGCTGTTAGCATACACATTGAAAACTCAGTATCCTGATTACGGAGGGGTCCGGGAACTTGAGACCATCACCATACGGCCTGTTGCCCGGTACAAGGATGAGAAGGGAGGGTATTCCAGCATTCTCACGCCAAAAATCACATAATAAGGTGTGGAGGATGGATGAATCCAGAATTCCCACGGTCACGATGAGTTATCCGATAAAGAAACGTTGTCAAGCAGCAGGATTCCAGACACTGCCACGGAAAGAATAGACATTCCAGTGTCCTCACAGACACGATGACACCGCCACAACAAGAAGAGACATCCAGTTTCCTCACGGTCAGGGTCACTTATTTAATAGAATAAAGGCCGTCTAGCAAGATACCCGATATCGCCGGGGAAGGAAAAGAAGATTCCAGTGTCCTCACATTTACGACAACTTATTTAATATGCCCGACACTGTCACAAAAAGAAAAGAGATGCTTGCGTCCTCACAGTCACATTGAGCTTTTCAATGGAAGAGAGTTGTCAAGCAGCAAGAAGACTGCAGGAATAGTCAGAGCTTTTACTCACGTCGAACCTCCTTGAAAAGTCATTTGCCTTATGGATGCCTGACGTGAGCTTAACCATCATCATTCACAAAGTTCTAACACGGTTGATGTGTGGACTCCCCAGTCGCGGCCCTCTCGGTTCTTCCCTGCTCGAGATGTTCGCACTGAGACACGCATAGTTGAGCCTATCCGACCATCTTTACTATCTCCCCCCCGGCAACTATAGAACGCTACCCGGTATACGAAGGAGATATTTCACGTCCACATGTGTTGTTACCAAAGCCTCAGCCAGTAGTCAAGCTACCCCATTCAATGCTTGCTGCTTAAGCACTACAAGCTAAGGTGAGCAACCCGTGGGCCAACCGGGTTATAGGAAGAGAGATATTACGCGCCCCCATCCCTCATACTTGCTCTGCGCGACGTGTCTCCGAGACGTCGCAGGGAAATTGGCAGGATAAAATTAATACTCTTCTCAATGGTGGAAAAGTGTTGCTGTCGAAATATATGGGTGGGAATAGATCCTGCTAGTCGGAAGCTCCAAGGGACAACACAGCTGCCTCCTGCCATAGTGGCTGCTCAAGACGGCACACCAAAGTAAGTCAGCTTCGATTAGACCAATTTGACCACACCTGATCAAGAATAATACCGGTAGAAGACAAACTCAATTTGCGGTATAACTACTAGAATCTTCAACTGGATCATCTCCTCTAAAGAATTGGCGAGCCAATAATGGTCTTGCATCCTTCTTAGAACTTTTTTCTTCGTCGGATGCAGTCGGGAAGCTATCACCCTGGTTTTTAGCAGACTTGATCTGCTCAGCTGGTTTGGAGTCGCTGTCGTTTGCTTCGATCCGCTCGCTGACTGCCTCTGCCAAAGCGACTTCAGGAACTAGCGGCGGCGAGCCTTGTTGGAGTATGACGACTGTCTCAGGCGCTGTATCGGCAGAATCTTGGCGGCAGAGGGTCGAGTGTCTCAGTGGGAAAACTAATGCTCATTAGTCCATATTCTCCAACAACGATTAATAGATGAACTTGAACGTCACTCGACAGCCGGAAGTCTGCTGGCTTCATCCGTGTCGGGCCACACCAAGGGCTGCTACCTGCCTATCCATGATGACCTCTGTCGATCAGATGCGTCCTGATGGAGATGGAAGGTATGGATATGTTCAGTCGGGAAACTAGTTTCACCACTAAGATCACTGCATGTCGGTAAACTGCTTGATTTTGGAACAGACCCATTGGATTTTGAAAGCATATGTACCTTTTTCACAATGCCTGTTGGTACCTGGCCTATGGCTGGTGTCGCACGCTCCACGCTTGACGGCGGAGCCTAATATGAAGAAGACGTATGGGACCATGTTCTCCCTAAGTATGGACTACGCAGCTAACGAAAGAATCTCTGATTCCCGAGACGACGAAGATAATGGGGAGCGTTCTTGGGACCATTGTGATACCGGACGAGATGAACAGCCGCACGTTGGCCCAGTCGCAAATAAAAAAGGATCGCCACGACCAGCCAAGAGAGTCTTCCTTGCGTAAGGCAGATTAGGTGATGATAGTCCAGGGAGGGAAGCCACCGAAGCTACAAACCAGGTGGAGAGGAGCATATAAAGTCTCCCAACAAGCTGGCCGAGCTTCATATCTGGTTGTAAATTTGGGGGGTGGGGGGTCTCCCTTATACCGCGGGTTACGAGTACCTCTTAACACCCACGAAGACGCGCTGAAGAGATTCGTGCAGCGAACGGTGTACCTGGCAGACAGGGAGGTGATGGAGTTTCTGCCTAGGTACTTGGACTCTGCGAAGGCCTTTGTTGAGAATAAGCCGGTCTTAAAGGACGGCTGAGGGTCTGAGGTCTGTGCGGCATAGATGGGGGGCCATCTGGCCAGCTGGGACCACGGCCGACTTTCCGGACTGAGAGGGGCCTTGTGGCGTGAGTATGGCAGCTGACGGTCCTCCATTTAGTACCGAGAAACAATCGCGAGAACGAACGCATTGAAGGAGCTTCCACTTGAAATGAGCCCTTGGTGATGAACCTCCCCCCCGAGAGCCTGGCTACCTAGGTACGGAAGATGGAACTAGGTCCCTGGTGAGTCCTTCGCTGGATGATGAGATTGGTCCTGGAGACTCCGATCGACAAGCACCACCACTGAACCTCTCCGCCCCCAAAGTCCTCCGCCCGGCGCTCATGCTAATCCCGCGAACCCTAGTGTCTAATCACCGACCGACGACGCTTCCCGCCCTGAGAAACCGGCGACTGGAACCCCCCAAACGTCGACGGAAGTTGTCAAGGAAGAGATACAGGGACCAACCATAGGGAGCAGCTCGCCGAGCAACGAGTGGTCGGTGATTTGACCAGCGAAGATGACACTGACGATGGAACGATACCTCCCCCGGCCACTGAGCCTACAGCCTTAAAGCGATCGCCGTCAGTAGGACCACATCCCGAAGAACTCCAACGAAGGCGACCGCGCCTCGGTCCCTTCACATCTGGGATACCAGCGCTACAACGAGAGAGAAGTACGCTACTCTCGTTAAGCTCGTGAAGATTAAATATAGCAGTGGACGTACTATACCCATCACGAGACCCGAAGGATCTGATGCCCGGGCGGCATTGATGACCTCCAGGGCATTGACCCGAGAGACCCCCCGATCCGCACTCTTCGCATCGGGGACCACCCGCGATGAGACTACTCAACCCGACATACGCCACTCAACGAGACCTGAGAACGATAATCAATAGACCACCACAGACTCCCTTGGGTTGGAAATACCCGCTCCATAAGATCGGCGAGGCGTGACGAACGGGATGGAAAGAGAACGGGTCTCCCGTAACCCTTTTGGAGCCAACCCCATCGAACAATCTGCCATCGTTATGGACCATACTTGGGCAGAGGCGGTTACGCATATTCGCAATATCTTTCAAAATCCCACCACCAGCTCGAAACGCACCCAGAAGCAGGTACCCTCACTTACTTCCCAATCGAACGAATATTCCGCTCTTTTTAGTGACTTTGATGTCTTGGAGGCGGAACAAAGAGCGGCTGAGGTCAAGGCGAGATTCCCCTGTAGACCCTGACGAACTCGATACTAGATGCCTGGGAGTCGCTCGCGAGTTATCTTTCTCTTTTCTCCTGTTTTTTTTCCTTTTAATTTGTTTTGCCCTAGGTTGATTGGTGAGTTTGGGACCTAAATCGAGACGGCATTTGTTCTCTTCCTCTTCAATCTTTTTATTTCCTAAGTCTCTTTTCTTTCTTTATCCTTATTCCAAAGGACTTTACTTTATTCACTTTCCCAGCTCGACGAGCTGGGTCTCTCTGAGCTATACGGCACTTCCTTTTTTAACTCTTGCTGAAGCATAGGGGTCTCTTCTGGCATAGAGGCGGCTTTATATTACAATCTGCAGGAAACGGAGGTCCTCTATTATTTTTGGGGGGAGGATCAATCCTGGGGAGTTTGTATGGTTATAACTACCTGTGGGATCATCTGGAATAGAGAGCATGGACCGGTGGGGGAAGAACATTTTAAAACAGAGAATGAGCTGGGGAAGGATTTTTATTTTATTCCCTTTGTTTCCTTTAGACGATCCTGTTGGGTCACTCTGGGTGAGCGGTGATGGTCCGACTTCCGGTTGAATAAGGCGAAATGGGGAGGTGGTACACCCCCCCTAGTATATATCCTACACCTATCTCTCGTGTGGGGGAGAGAGAACCTGGAATATACATACACCTTCAAACCCGACTCCCAATTCCTTGAATTCCTTGTTTGTGAGACCCCTGCTTTCAGTAGTATATATGGTTGTGTTTATAACGGCTGACTTTGAATAGTTAGCTGCTCTTGATACACCAAGAAGCTCTGATCAATGAAGATAGCCATTGTTGAACGGATTTGCGGATAATCCAAGTAGACGAAGTTGGTCGATCTGGGTAGTGCTAATTGGAGAAGTGAATCCTGATTAATCTACCGTTTAATTCTCTATAGCGCCATCCTTCATGCTTTGCTTTCACTACATGATCCATCCTCACACTCGTTACGCGTTGCCACATGTTGAATACATTTCTTCTTCAAGTATTCATATTGTACTCATGTATTTTAACGATTGTTTTGTTCAACAAAAGAAGCTTTTGTCTTAGTGGGGAGCTGGAACATCTGGCGCTGCAGCTTTCTCACAGCTGTCAGGTCTGGTCAGCCACTGGGATATTTCATCTTGGGTCCGCCAACAAAAATTCTCCTCCCGCATTATCCACCTCTCCTTCTATCGTGCCAATCGTTCGACTATCGAGTCTTCATCAAATTTTTACTTCTCACTGAAGCGGCTTGTCTTGATTGCATTGCGCTACTCTTGCACGCAATAACCAGATTTGTACGTCTCACAGCTTCTTGTGTCGCAGCCTTGTTCGCTCTGTCTGACATGTTTTGGTAGTTTTCTGCTTCCAAGTCCAAAATTTCCCCTTTCACGACTTTGAGATTCTGTTTTTCAATCATTTTGTCTATTCGCCAAGACAACATCCAGACACCATGTGCTTTAACCACGAAGTCGCTCATGCCAACTATCTGAAGTGGGAGATTGACATCGACCCATCTTCTGATCCAGATCGAGAGCTTGAGCAACGAAGACTGGAGCAACAACTACATCGGGAATATTTCCCTCCAGACAGTCCTCTTCTACCCAATCACCCTTTGAGTCTCACTTTGGAAGACTTCGAAGCCATTGAAGAAACCATAGATGACGACATTCGCAATTTCGGTCCCACTTCGCATCTCACTCAGGAAGAGTTAGAAGCCATTGAAGAAATGATGTTTCAAGACCTCATTCGCAATGCCGGTCCCGCTTTGACAAACTTCGCAACCATTGACCAAATGTTTGACGACTCCCCTCGCAATTTCGATCCCACTTCGCGTCCCACTTTGGAAGAGTTAGAAGCCATTGAAGAAATGATGTTTGACGAATCCCCTCGCAATGCCGGTCCCCCTTTGACAGACTTCGCAACCTTTGACCAAATGTTTGACGACCGTGGCTATTCTGTGCCCGAAACGAATGAGGAAGCCGATAATGAGGAAGTCGATGCTTATCGTGTCGATCTCGAATCTATCAATCCGAACGGTCCCAGATTGATAACCTTCGAAGAGTTTAGCAATCTTTCATTTGGCCCGGAGTATCGAGAAGAATATGCTATACATGAAGCAACTGCAGATGGAAATGGAAGCATGTCCGATTCAATGCCTTTCCCACCTTCGGCTGCCGATGACTCAATGTCTGACTCACCTTCGCCGCCTGATGATTCAATGTCTTTCTCGCCTTCTGGGTCTGGTATTGCTTAGTGTCCGAGGCCTTAATAATGCTTCATTTGAGTGTCACCGCAAAGACTACGCCAAGGTTGGATTGTTTAATATGAAGCTATGGTACATAATGTGTTCATATTAGGAAAATACTGGGCAAAGAGCAACGACTGGAAAGGACATGGAATTTTTTAAAATAGACGCCGGTACCGAAAGGCTTAAAGTTCAACCTAAGTAATGTAGAAAGAGAAAATACAGGAGCAACTAACGCTCACCGTATATTAATCGACGATTAACTCAATTTTTCCGTTCTAATTGTCAAAATTGCAAGCTTTTACCCATTGAAATTATAGTCACTATCTGCTTATGCTTTCGAAACTCGATCTCCTAATTATTCACCATCTTAAGTACAGCAATCTCAAGAAGCCTTTTCAATAAGCATCCCTTTGCAGTGGTTCCCTTGTTATGGCCTTATATCTAAGATGGAAGGTTACTGATCCTCCGTTGTATATGCTGCATCAGGTCCTCAATATCCAAATGCAATCGGGCATGCGCTGCCATGTATTGGATGTACATATCAAAAAACCGCTTGGCTTGTTCGTCGACTTTACATTCTTTCGCGAAGAACGAAAAACCCATAATCACTATCTGGTTGGTCCATTGAAACACGTCTGTCGTTACCTCTTTTAGCGTCTGGAGAGCAATCTTTCCATCATCCTCAACGTGGTGGCCAATCATTCTGCAAGCACTTGATGGTAGCCATGAAAAGAAAGTAAGAGTGTTGGCGTTCTTCCAGGTGTCTGCGGAAACTAGGCTTTTGATATTCCTCTCGTCAATTTGAGCTACCTTAAGGCTTTCGTTTAGAATTCGAAGAGCATCCGTGAGTGAAGGTGGACGCTCAAGTGGATAGCGACTTTGAAGCTGGACTGCCGTCTGTTTCCAGATGGAATGCTTAATAGGTGTCATAAGCATGTCCAATAAGCACTCGTATTCAAGTTCTGATAGATAGGGGCTCGCGGGATCGAATCTGGGTGTATAAGTGACACCGCAGCTGTTGACACATTGGTACATATTGGGTGGCCAATCAGGATATGCCATTGTGCGACGCGCAATTGCTCTGCTGCGCTCACAATAAGTATCTAAGGATCCCATGTTTCTGAACATATCTCCCATCTTGCCAAAATAGGATATTTCATCAGGGTGTATTGGATTGTAGCTTATTTTATGGTAATTTGTTAGTCTGAAATCTGACGATGGCGTAGGCGAGTGAGGCGTAGGTTCATTTACGACATCTTGAGACAAAGGGTCTTCTCCCTGGGTCGTTTCAGAAGTATCGGGATCCGGCTTATAATGAGCAGACAAGGTGCTGTCTGCCATGAGCAGATCACTTGACTTAAGGCTTTGAGCGCCATCCCTTATTCCCGACTCTTCAGTGTCATTTGCACTGGTGAGCTCGTTGTGCAATGTAGCGTGGTAGGGAGGAGCATCCGTCATATTTTCAGAGCTACTCGAAGCGTTTGAAGAAGTAGAGTGTAGTAAAAGCTTTCCCTTTTCGCGGGCTTCAAAACTAAAGTCGATATGCATAGGTTCGCCAGGTTTAGCCTTGGTGCTGGCAGCTTTCTCTCCATTGTCACCCTCCATGTCGTGGCCCTTGCCATCGTGGTTTTGGTCGCGCTGGTCATCGTCCCTATCGTCGTGCATATCATGGTCTCTGTCTCCGTCTGCATCGTCGTCTGTTTGAGAATCATGACTGGTGCTTTTATCATCTGAGATGTCAAGCATGCTGGAATCATTAAGCAAATATGCATTGTTCGTAGCATCATCTATGGTTGAGTTGTCAGGTAAAGCAGCGTCAGGCGACTGTGAATCGGCGTTTGCCCAAAATTCCGTATCAGTGATAATTTGCTCATCCGTCAGATCTAGCAAGATGTCATTTGGGGGGGTGCTGTCGGGTAAGGCGGAGAAATGGTCGTTTGTGTCCACTGGGGCTTTGAAGGCATCCTCATTCACTCGGTCCGAATTGATCTTCCACACCGGGCCGCAGCAATTATTTTGAAGTAGCTCGTCGGCAGCGCCCAGGAAGGTGACTCCATCACCTTCTGGGTTACACATACTGACCTTGTCCTGTACGATGGATTCGTTTTCTGTTGACTGGAGGGGGCGCTGATCTGAGGGCTCTTTGTGAAACATACTCATGGCGATAGGACGTGGAATAGCGATTCGTACTTGTGACTCAGATGTGGGCGCATAGGAAGGCTGGCCAAAGGAATATATTGATCCGATGCCGCTCAACTCTATGGCTACTTCATCTGGCACGGTAATCGGCTGCGTCTCGTTTGCGCGAAACTGTAAAGGCGGCAGCTTTGTCCCAGGCATCATGAATGGGAACACTCGGATTTTATAATCCACAGGGATTGAGGGAATTTTTGCAGTGCTCTCCGATAAAAGCTCTCTAACAATATTAAAGTCCAAGTTTTGAATATGCATCATGGGGTCCATAAGCCTTTCGGAAGGGTTTAAGTCCTTTTCAGACATCCTTGAAATAAATCTAAACGGATGAATGTAATCGCTTAATCCGTTGTATTCTGTGTGACGAAGATAGTGACCGAAGTAGACAGCAAAACGGGAGAATTCGCATATTGGAAGAGGGTATTTTGTTGAGTCTCCTTGATCAAAAACCTCTTCTATCTGTCGGTTTTCAGACGCCATAATATCATTGTATACCTCGGATGCCTGGAGTAAAAGTGGTATAGGAAGAATGTCATGAGGGTGACTCAAAGCGAACCCTTCCAGCATTCGAATGAGCTTTGGATCGTAATTCTTAAGTAAAACAAGATGAAGTCGCAACTTGAATCCTCGCGTATCTCCACTGTCTCGAAGTAAAATATCCCAACGAGGGATGAAATCTTCTTGAATGGGGTCCTCGCCCCCCGAAGATATAGCTGGGCTGAGAGAGATCGCCTGGTACATAGCGATCGGTCGAAGGGCTGTTCCATGTTCCAAGCGATAGGCTTGTTGCTGAATGGTGTCCAAGAGCTCTGCTTGCGTGCCTTGGTAACTCTCACTGATTCTGGTTGATGTAACATCTACACCAGGTGTCCAAGTAGCTTGTTTCAAGGCTATCAAGTTATCCGGGATTGTGATTAATATGTGAGGGATGATGGCATCGACATGAACTTTCCCGCCCTTACGCAGTAGGCGAAATTCATTGCCATTCAAAGAGTTTTTATCCCTTGGCGCGTCTCCAGCAGCCCGAGATCTGGTAGAGCTATCTTTCGGCGGGTTTGTTGCTCGGGGGCACTTCATATAGACAGGACCATCTCCAGTGCGCGAATAGCCGATGACAACGTACTTGGGAAATGTATTATCTGTCGGGCTGAAGTTTTTCTTTGATGTGACTGCATTTGACGCATTTGAGCTGAAGAATTCATTGTCATATCCCTTTGTGGCTCTCTTAACAACAGTTCTTATCTCCCACGGACAAGTAGCTTGCCCTTCTCTGTCAAATGCGGTCTTTCCGTCAGGCGAAAATGCAATACTTTCTGCAATCTCAATGTCCGAATGTGTGATGATTATCGATCCCCTGATCGATACTACCCGATTGAATGCGCTCCAGTTTATCTCGGCCATTGCTGAGAAGGTGTTACTTTGTGAACAAAAGGAAGATCTGGGTAATCAATGCTCACCATCGAGTAGCTCTAGAGCAGTATTTGAAAGGCTTTCAAGAAGATTTGACTTTAAAGAAGAGCCAGGTCTGCTTGTCCCGCTGATATCGAGATGACGTTGAAGAAGATAGACGCGGGGCAGAAATGGAGGTAGAGGAAAAGGGATGTGGCGGAGGAAGAGAGGCGACTAGGAAGAGAGAGAGAGAGTATGAAGAGAAAATAAAGTGGGAGAGAGAGAGCAGAAAGAAGAAGTTAGAAGGAAATGGAAGCTATTGGGGAAAAAGAAGGACCGGGCAGTTGGCAGCTGGCAGCTGAGCAGAGAGATGGGCACAACTTAGTAGAGCTGCATATACGTGCATAGCATTAGTAATGTTCAGAAGAAAATAAAAAAACACTGGGAAGTGTTAAATAGCAGTGAATTGCCGGGCTACGCTAATTATGAATCGGACGCCTGCTGTGGCAAGTTGAAAACATACTAATCCTCTATACTCACAGATTTTATTTACGGGATCGAAGATCTGGAATTTATTATAGGAAACTTTCAAGAAGAAAAAGCAAACAAACAAGAAGACTCTAGCTATACATTCATAACCATAACAAATCTTTAAAAGTCCTCCCAGCCTGCAAACCAGTCTTTGTCTCTCAAATCCTTCAAGTGAGTGCGCATATCCTTGCACAATTTAGCCGCGAAAGGTATAAGTGTGCCGCGTTGAGCAGGGTACAACTTCGTAGACCGGCACAGTGCAAGTAAAGCAGGGAGTGTTGTGGCAATACCACTTGCGGATGCTGCAATGAGTGGTAGCATAGATGGTAGCATATCAAGTTTGTCTCGTACCTTGGGGGCTTGAATGCCAATAATAGCACAAACAACGGCGGGTATCGTCCAATTAATATCCTCATCTGGCAATCGCCTTGTATCTTCAATATCGTTCAGCCAGTCTTCCAGTGTTGCCATATCCTGCACTTCATCTTGCTTCGCTTTCCGTAGTATGTCTCTTAGTGTTTGGACATTGCGTTGACCTTGGGGTATAGCTTTGATGTCATCAAAGGCTTTCCGCCAGGCAATATGCTCATGCCTAGGGATAGTGCTAAACTTTTGGATAAGAAGATGATAATCATCATAATCCATTTGACTTTGTGGTTTTGGGTCCGGTAAGGCAAGTGTCGGATATGTGGTTAGGGTGGGTTGAGCCTTCCAAGCGGGAAAAACAGGCCGTCTTGGGAATATCTGAGTTCCCTCGAAATCGACAGGTTCCGTAAGAGGATTCTGTAGCAAGTCATTCAGAGATGCAGGAATCATAATCTTGGCCATAATCGCTCGATTGGGGGCGCCGGGAATCTGAACATATCTGGGCAAGCCCATAAACTCAACATTTTCGAGACCAGTTAACGCAATTTCGATTCTGTTGGGATATGGACAACGCAGTCTTGATAATGCAGGAATATCCGTTCCCGGCAACATACACGGGTATATGGTTACGCGGTCGTTGACGTCGACTGAGGGGCAGCTCGAAGTTATGTGTGTCATCAATTCTAGAACTCTATCCTCATCTATGTCGTCGTCGTTTACAATGAGGTCTTGTCCTAGGTACGACACATCTGTTGCCGAAGCCTTCTTGACAAATCGAAACGGGTGAAGGAACTCGGCCAGTTTCATGGCTCTCGGCCATTTAATGAGATGTGAATAATAGACGAGAAATGTGGCGAGCGAGATGCGAGTAATTGGGTCCAAAGTCGTTTCATTAGTACAGCTATCAGTAAACGCCGGCTCAAGCTGGTAATCTTTGTCGTTGATAATGTCGACCCAGAGATGCAAGGCGAGTTTCATATTTCGCATAACCAGTATGTCGAAAGGGTATCGAGACGCAAATTGGCGAAGTACTTCCAATAGTTCCTCTGGATAGATCAATGCTTCTATCAAAGGGGCCCTGTAAACGAAGCCAGAGGGCTGAGATCTTTCTCGATGAAGAAGTGTCGCATCAGCGGTTAGATCTCTCCTAGACGGGTTTTCCGGAAGTGAATGAGGTGCATCTGGGTGTCGAAGAACGTATCCTGGGTCGCCACCCCGAAGTTCACCTCTGGGATCATGGAATGGCTCATGCACTACAGCCATAGGGAATCTTCCTTCAGACAAAGACTGAGCGACAAACTGACAATGCCTTTTGATTTCGTCGACCCTTGCTTTATTTGACATCGATCGCCTATTTGATAGAAAGAGTCTGCTGGCGGACTCGCCGTTGGTCCAGCGTTTGAGGATGACAAGGTTGGCTGCTGAGGTTATTCCAATTGCAGGTACAAAGTACATGCCAACGTTTAAGCCTCGTGGCTCTACGCGAAACTCGTTCCCGTTTAGATTGAAATCGGATACGTTGTGTTGGCCATTCTCGTTCGCCTTTCGAAGAAAGACGAGTCCTTTGAGGAGCATATCGTATCCAACAAATGTCGCATCAACGCAATATTCCCCGTCTTTCATATAGCCAGCGATTTGTTGATACAGATTCAAATCGCTTCCTTCCGGGTTTGGGGCATTAGGCAAAAACTTTTCTGGATCCCACATATGGCAACAGCGTGCGTAAACCTTTGTTGCGAATATTTCATGTGCAGGTACATCACCGACAACGGCGTTTAGGCCTGAAGGATCTGGTCGGGTACGGTTTGTCCTCAGTGGACTCTCAGCGGATTCCAGTAATGGAACGCCAGTGGGAGAAAAGATGACAATGCGACCGTTGGGTTGAGAATAAAGAGTGAACCCGCGCCACTCGAAATCTGGTCCCTTGCTAAAGTCGAAAGGGCTGGGAGAAGCCATGATGGAAGAGACTGCTGTTAAGAAATAGTGGTTAGAAAAAAATACAGGTAAACAACAGATGGGGACGGAAAGCCTTGCTAATGCAAGATGCTCAGTGAAGTACCAATGTATGGAAAGGGCTTACGCGTAAAAATCTTTCGCGGTGGGAATTCTGAGGGAAAACGTGAGACAGGAAGAAATACGAGCTTGCTGAACGATTGCGTATGGAGGTTCGGAGGTTGAAAAAAAGGGAGATGCTTATGGCTGTTGCCAAGGTGACTGCTTAAAAAAGTAAAGGAATTGAGCTTGGAAACGTCCACCTCCAGTTAGAAATAGCTGATCTGGTGATATGCAAAAGCTGGAGAACGAATTTGTCTAACGAAGAATAAAGAGCAGCAGTAGGCATGGGAAGAGAAGAGTCAAAAACTAGTACGCAGAGTGAGCCTCAAAGGTACAGGATGTCAGGGCTAAAGCGCACAAAGTGGGTTGAGCGTTTGCTGTAGAGTAAATTATCGTGCTCTGTGCTCTAGGTACCTATTCTGTCCAATTACATTACTACATATAGTAGATAGCCCTCAAGGCCTTGAAGGAAGGGAACAACGTTGATCCATTTGATCAGCTACAGGTGCCCTGGGTCGGAAATGGTTGTGATACGTGACGGATGTCCCCGTGCCAATTGAGCAGCAAGTCGGGTAGGTACCTAGGTAGTACACATACAATTTTCTATTTATTGAAGGCCAATTCGCTAGCCTTCCTTTGTAGCGTTCAGTAGCTTCAATCGGCGATTTACACATTCTCTGTATTCAGTCAAATGTGCCTTCCGGGACCAGCTACCTCCCCGTGCCGCCTACTCCGTATAGTAGTCGGGCTGATATATTCGTATTGGCAAGCCTACGCTACCTTGACATGCTAAGTACCTGGATACCTGTAAGTACCTTAGTAGTAGCACACTGCAGCTGATCCACTAACACATACTACTAGGTAGGTACTAGGTACCTAGGTAGGTATGTAAATGCTGGCACATTTTGTTACTGGGAATGTCTTACTTGGTTGGAGCTGTCAAGGAACATTTGAGAAAGAGCCGACCAGTGGTTCACTTGGAAGTATGGTAATAGCTGCACAAACATGCTAATGGGTCAATCGAGGCCATAAGGACAAAATCATTGCTATTGTCAAAGGAAGATAAGTCGGTAGGCCGATGCTCTCGCATTTGCCAACCGCTATCAAAGTTTGTCAATAATAGACTGGCAGAGTCATTAGGCGCAACTACTAGTTGGAAATTTTTACATATGATGGTGGAAAGCGAAGTAAAGATGATTAGTGAAAAAAGGCAGAAAAGACACCAAGAGTCAAGTATACTGGTTGCGTATTTGGGTGGCTACTAGAAATCTCAAAGCTGCATAATTCGTTGCGTTATATATTAAACGAGATATTCAACAAATACCTTGTTGAATATTTGTGCGAGAATTAGGGCTTTCGGGAACAGCCCATGCGCAAAAATGCGAAATAAAACCAACGAAGGGGAAATGGAAAGCCTTTTGTAGTACCTGATTTCCTGTGCCAGAGGTCTCGATGACGTGCTCGAATGGTCGATAACACCACAGCGCTTCTACAACCACCCAATTGCCAGCTACCACAACTGCTTTGCACGAACGGGAAACTGTTCAAGAAGTTGCTTTTTGTAAGCATCTGGGACATGCTCTTCAGGGCTATCAAGGATCATCTCAAACCCAGTGTAGGCCGCCTTAAGCGCTGTCTGCCACTGCATGAAAAGTCGGTCGGTAAATCCAAGGCGAGGGAGCTGGTCGAGTTCCCATAGGCGTCGAAGCTCTTTCGATTGAGCAACGGCTTGGTCTTGCTGAGCTTTCGTGCCCTAAACGTAGCCACATTAATTAGTGATAAAGAACGAAAGGGAATACTGCGATAATGTTGAACATACACAGCGGCGAACATTAGGGACTGGCGCTGGAAATTGTTGAGCCAGCAGCGTGCGCTGGTCCTTCAGGCGCTGGTCATAGATCTTCAGTGTAGCCGGCGTAGCCTTGTCAGTAATGCTGAATTCCACGCGATGGGTAGCCTCGTTGCCTCGATCGACGCAAAGGCGAGGCATAGACCATGAGCCAACTGAATGAGTGCTTTACGAGCAGAGTTGCTAAAGAATTTGTCATCTTCGTCGGCGGCAAGACCAGAAGCTTCGGCTCTGTTCTCATGATAACGGCATTGGATAAACTCGAGAATGCGAGCGCAGTTAATCGCATCGCCAGTCAGGAGTCCAGCGGGTCTAGGAAAAAAAAGGTTAGATGTAGAAATATGAACGATAGACAAAAGTAACCCACCCGAGACAAGTAACGTCAGATGAGCCACAGCGATGGCAAGTTGGGCTGGTAACATCAAACTCGCAGCCAATGGAAATGTTGTCTTCTAGTACAAGAGGAGCGCCCTGAAGCCATTTGGCACGATCGTTATTGGCGGCGCGGAAGCATTCCATGCACCACAAATGATCTACGGCAAACTGGCATAAGCGAGCCTTTCGAGCGGCTACTTTCGTCATACG
Organism: Trichoderma camerunense; assembly: GCF_050948025.1. Lineage (NCBI taxonomy): Eukaryota > Fungi > Ascomycota > Sordariomycetes > Hypocreales > Hypocreaceae > Trichoderma > Trichoderma camerunense. Next base: position 706,206 of record NW_028145369.1, read on the forward strand.
TCGATTTGTTTCTCTTTCGTTCACTTTGGCCGTTTTACCAGAAGAGCGCTTCTGAGCACGAGAGCTGCAAGACGGCCCAGGAGTTCTCGGATGATCTTGAACTGCCGCTACTTCGATCGAAGGGACCACGCTGTCAACGGAAGCGTGATCAACAGTTGCAGGATCGGCGAGATCGTTGGCAGTTGATGGCGAGGGAGTAGCGCGAGGATCGCCGCTATCATTCGCACCAGTCGCGGCAGTGGCGTCAACCTCAGGGGGCGCTAACCAGTCTTCCCAATTGTGACTGGGCGATGAGCTGCAAGAAATTCCCTCTAAGATACAATCGTATTAGAGAGTCTCTCCCAGGACGAAAGGGCCAGGGATACCCATGACAGACAAAGTGGGGTTTGACTTTACCTTCGCGTTTCCGACGGCGCTCCATAGCTTCGTGCCAGTCCCAAAACCGGAGATAATCCATCACGCCGAGGGCTTCTAGACCAGGGATATTATGCTCATTTGCAGTATACACGCCTGGTCCAAAAGCAGCCCTTGCTTCTTGAAGGTGCTGGAGAATCCTAGCGATATGTTCCATGGCGGCGATGCGATGGTTACTCCAGTTGAGCGGAGTAAACTTGTGTAGCTTGAGAAACAAAAGGATGCTAATTATGAAATGTAGGCGATGCCGCGTACGAAGTCACGTGAGTTCGTTAATATCCAGGTACCTGGTACCTGGGTACCTGGATAAAAGAAAACGAAACGTGGAACTGTGAGAGAAGTGGAGGGAAAAATTGTATTGTTTACTACCTAGTACTTGCTTCCCTCTTCGAAATCGTAGTCCAGAGTTCAGCCTAGTCCACCTTAGTCCACTATTAAAAGGTACCATTAAGTTCGATGAAGGAATCCAAATTCACAATTCCCATTATTACATTGTCACTGTAATTGGGCGATCTAGAACTAGATGGTAGCTGTGTTCATTATCCATTATGCTTCTTTCTTAAATCACGATATTATTGTGCTTGGGTTCTGTATGACTTGGAGAAGTAATAGAGTTGAAGTATTACAGCACTTATTTTATCAATTGTACAGCTCGTATTCTACCTTTATATAATGTTCTATCGCTACATTACTCCATTATTCTCCTCGTCCCTTTATTTTACTATTAGTATTTATTAAGGACAGCTGGAAAGGCTTTCATATCACACACGCACAGCTTGAAAGGCTTTCATATTATATACGCACAGCTTGAAAGGCTTTTATATTACATACGCACAGCTTGAAAGGCTTTCATATCACACACGCACAGCTGGAAAGGCTTTCATATCACACAGGCATAGCTGCAAAGGTTTTCAATTCGCCAATGAAGCGGGAGGTCTAATTCGAAAGCATGCGGACTTACCTTCCGCCTAATGGTCAATGGCCTGATCCTCTGTTATCTAAATTTCCGCGACTGGTCTGGTGATTTATGCCCATAATAAAGGCAAAGGAATACACATTCCCCTCCCGCACATCCATGCTGCCGGTGACAGAAATTAAACTGTTGCTTATACCTGGCGTTTGCAAAATCTGTAGATAGCTAAGGCTTGTGTTATCTTATTACTATCTTTAAGGAGAAAAAAGGGAAATATAGCAAATGATTCAATTAACAGCTAAATAGCTACAAAACTTGACGCGGCGTTTACTGCGCCGTCTTCGCCTTTCTCTCCGACAGCGTCACCACGCGGCGACGGGCGCTCAAGTCGTCCAAAATGTTGCCCAGCATTCCTTTTCCCACAAAAGATTTACCACCGCGGGCACCGGTCACGATCGCCTTGCCCTTGCCCTTGCCCTTGCCCGGCGCCTCTTGGGCCACCTCTCCCAGCACCTTGACGTCGCCAAAGATGAGCATGCCGCTCTTGTGTCGACTCAGCATCACGTTGAGTCGCTGCTCGTTGGTGGTGAAGCCGGGACCAACGGCTTGGGTGGTCCCCAAGACGACGCAAACAATTTCCTGTTCACGGCCTTGGAAGGAGTCGACCGTCGCTGCTGGCGGCATCGTAGAAAGAATCGACAGCGCGGGATCCTTTCGGCGGCGGGCAATGAGCTCGACGTTGGCCTTGTAAGGCGTGATGATGACGACGTCGGAGGGGGAGATGGAGGACTTTTTAACCAAGTCGCAGAGAAATTCAAGAGCGTTGTTAACCTGGTCGGGGTTTCGCTTTGACTTGGTGACACTGTCGACGTAGCAGACAGTGCCCGGGCAATGTACAAAGACCTCTTTGAGGGTACCAGCTGGTGATGCCCTCAGGGACGGGAACCTCGTGGTGAGGTACGCCTCTAACGCTCGGCCCTTGGCATGGTGGACAAGCTCGCTGCCGGCGCCGTATTCAAAACGGAGGTCGCTGTAGACCTCACGATGGCACGTATCGAAAAGCCCCTTGGCCATGCGGAGCTGCACCCGAAGACGGTAGATGGGCCAGCCAGACGCCCTAAAGAACTCGAGCGCTGACAGCTTGGCGTCTTGGGCCAGACGGTTGATATGGTCGCCCTCGATATCTTTGTCATCAACCGTCATAACCGCCGGAGGGAGCTGCTTGTCGTCGCCGCCCAAGAGGCAAGGGAGCATTGTGTTGCCCCAGACACGGTATAGGTCAGGGCGGCTAATGTTGCCCGCCTCATCTACAGCGATGCCTCTGGCCCTTATCCTCTTCCAGTTGCAATAGGGCTCCTGCATGGACATTGCTGGCGTTGTGCAGAGGATATCTGCACTGAAAAGAAGATGCCCAAACATTTCCTCGATGGCCCTCTGTGGGACCATTTGGCCGCTTTCATACTCTTGCCAGCTGATTTTTCCTGTGGCAACGGCGCGGAGACGCTCGCAATCTCTGCGGCTGTCCATTTTCTGTTGCATGGCGTGGATGGCTTTGGGGTCATCCTCGTGGATCTCACGGACAGCCGGGGAGCGAAGGACCATCAGGAGCCAGAAGGAAGGCGTTTGATTGAGCGTCCACTTAGAGTCGATGCTCCATTCCCGGTTGGGCGCAGCCTTATCGCCAAGATGGGGGTCGCGCAAGGTGTTGGTGAATGCAATGACCTCATCATCGCGGGAGAAGCAGCGCATAACAAAGGTCCGTCGGGCTCGCGTGTCATCTCCGGATTTCTTGCCCTCGTTGCGGCGGCGAGTTACGCTCTGCGAGATGCGGTCCAGTCGCTCGGCAAAATTGTCAGTGGCCACATGCGTGGGAGCCGTGCCGTAAATAGGGCCCAGAGTTGCTGCCATTCCGAGAGTGCCAATGGCCAGCGCCGTCGTCTTTCCAAAGCCAGGTCCCTAGATATAATGCGTCAGTAAAACAGGTCCATCTTAAAGTCACCTAGAGCAAACACTTACTGCCGTAATGGCACCAACGCCAAGAGGTCTCTCACTCATGTACTTGGCGAAGCGTTGTCGATCGCCGGGCAGAGCCTCCTGGAAGAGGGCGTCGAGATGCTCCTTGGGAATGTTGACGAGGTTGACTACAGGCAGGCGGCGTGGAGGAGCGGGCGCGTCTTTGCTCTGCTCACCCTCCTTATCGTCCAGGCTAAGCTGACCCAGGGCCTCGGCGAAATCTTGCGAGACGCTCGGCTTGGGCACGAGAACGTCGTAGAAGCCGTTGCCGCGCAAAAGAGCCCGATGAAGAGCCATCTTGAACTTGGTGTCTTCAGGAATCGGACCCTTCTTGGGTGGCTCTGCTGCCTTTTCGTCGGGTTTCATGGGAGGGGCTTCGTCGGTAGGCCGGGAGCTTGGATCAAAGTTGCAGACAGCATTGACTTTGCTCTCGTAGTCCTTGACCTGGTCATCAAACTGCAGGGAAACCCAGTTCTATTGGGTTGTGTCGTTCTGCAGCGCAACCGTGGCGCTTCGGCGATCCTCAAAGACGGCGACCTCGAAGTCAGGGCGGCGGGCCACTTGCTTTGGCGATGGGCGTCGCACCTCCAGAACAAAGTCGTTGACATCCGTTGGGTGACGGCTCATGATGTCAAGGCCTCGAGCGGCGTCTTGAATCCGCGCATCCCAGACGGCCGGCCAGTCATCTCCTTCGGACTCGAAGATCTTGAGCTTCAGATAGCCAGTCTTGGTGAGCCGACGCCATTCATTCTCGAAGCGGGTCAAGAACTGCTTGTTGAGGGCGACGATGACGTAAAACCGCCTCGAATGTTCGGGATCACAATCTTGAGGATTGATGAAATAGGCCCTGAACGTCATCTCGGCAATCTCTTGACAAGCGTTATGGATCCACATAACGTCCTGGACTTGCGACTGGGTCATGGCGGCAAGATGCTCGTTGTCATTGTCGAATCTCCATTTGGCCGCAAACTGAGGTCCCTTGGTCTCGGGAAGCATCTCTTGGTATCGGGCCTCGTCCCAGATATGCACATCGCCATAGGGGTATCGAAACGGCGGCGGCAGTGGCTGAAACAAGTTCTTCATTGCGGCATTGGCGGGAGCAGCGACAATGAACGAAAAGCTTTGTTGCTGGAGGACGTTCAACAAAGTAAAGCGGCCATCGATGGTCCCGTTGTCGTTGATGAATGCGTCGCATTCATTTCCTTTATTGGCAAAGGGCATGCCGTATCCCTTGACGACCACCTCGGAGATATCTTGAGGATAGACATCGATCCGGCACATGGTTTTTGTCGAGTCTGGGAGCCTTCTCAGCATGGCCTCGTCCAACTCGTCGTGAGTGACCACAGAGTTGGTCGGCAGCTCGACAACAATCATGTAGGTTTCAGTGGGAATGATACCAGGACGACCATGCCCGTGGTCAACTGTGAACGCACAAGGTTAGTCGCCGTTGACCAGACATTTGGGCAGAGAAAACTTACGTCCATGGCATTTGCCAAATCCCTCATCCTCAATCTTCGGCCCAAAGGGGATTTGAATAGAGAAACCCATCCAGGATGAGTTGTCCTTTTCCTTATGGCACTGGATGGTGGTGGCAACTTCGGTCTCGAGACCCAAACCATTGCCTCCGAAGAACTCATTGTCGATTAAAAGCACACAAGACTTCCAGTAGTGTGGCTTGGGGGCGGGGCCCGATTCGGCAGTCTTTGATTGAGACATGGTGAGGTGCTTCGTCGAGAATGAAAATGAGCTTCTCTCCGAAGAGTCGAAGCTATTAACAAGGGGGTGGGGGGCGGCAGCGAGAATGAAAATGAACTTCTCTCCGAAGAGTCGAAGCTATTAACAAGAGGGAAGGCGGCAGCGAGAACGAAAATGAACTTCTCTCCGAAGAGTCGAAGCTATTAACGAGGGGGGGGGGGGAACGAGCTCCTCTCCGAAGAGTTGGAGCTGTTGACCAGGGGGGCGGCGGCACCGAGAATGAAAACGAGCTCCTCTCCGAAGAGTCGGAGCTGATAACAAGGGCGGCGGCGGCGAGAAAAAACATGAACTTCTCTCCGAAGTTCAAGGGGGACACAAAGACTTGACGTTGTCGATATTGACAACGAAGAAACAAACGAAAACGACGAAGACGATGATGATGATGACTGAAGACGAAAGAAAAAAAAGAAGAGAGAAGAAGAGGAAAAGAGGAAGAGGAAAAGGGCAGCAACTTGATATCATGCATGAGGCGTTTCACATTGTCTCCACTTTCGTGCATATGCTTCTCACTTTTTGTTTACTTTCGTGCATATGCTCCTCACTTTTTGTTCACTTTCTGATTTGACGGCCGGCTTGCATACTTTGCGAGTTTTGATATATACAAAGACCTAATTACCTATCTATCGACGCAGATGTATTTAAGGAGGCGCATTGTGATTGTCTACGAACCGACGGACTTTGAAGCTGTGGAAATTACAGCTGGAGAATGGACCAGAGCAAGCAAACAGGGATGATATATTACGGCGGGAGCTTTACATTTGTTACACTGGTTTGCCCATTAACAATATGGGACTAGCTATCAATTTGTTCGTCATCCCATCGCAAGTTTCTGAATCTTCATTGTATGCACGTGTGAAGCAAATCCTCATCTTCTCAGCCGTGTCCAACGGCAACCCTGAGCCAATCTACTTTCGCCAAGCGAACTGATCAGGTTTTGGTATCTTCTCTACCAATGCTGCTCTGCGCAAATCCAGGTCTCTGAATCCGCCTGCGAGCGGCCACTGGAGCAGGGTGCTGGGTAATGGTAGCTTTGGTATTGTGACGCAGATCTTCAATACCTGGACTGGAGAAGAGTACGCTCTGAAGGAACCAAAGAATAAGTCCAAGACAGGATACAAATTGGAGGATTGGAAAAAGGAAGTTGATATCATTTCAAATATTCAGCATGTGAGTACGCAGCCCAGCTGATGAACCAAACCAAACAACCCAGTGGAGAGTTCTGTGCCGGTCACTAACAATTTCAGGACCACATTGTGACGCTTCTGGACGCCAAGTTTGACCCTTGGCCACAGCTATTCTTTGAGTATGCAAATGGAGGCTCTCTTAGCTCTTACGATGCTACCTCAGATCTCGAAGAGATACGATATATGCGACAGTTGCTGTCCGCTATGGCTGCAATGCACGAACGCTCCCCGCCGATAGTCCATCGAGATATCAAACCTGATAACATCTTGTGTTTCTTCTCTCCCGATGGCACCATGCGAGTCAAATTTGCGGACTTCGGCTTGGGTAAAAACGCGGAGCAACTCAAGACGTACTGTGGCTCGCCGGCTTACATGGCTCCCGAGATATACAACAAGCGAGACAGGGAAGACGAAAGCTTCTACACTCCGGCCGTCGACGTCTGGTCCCTTGCTGTGGTCTTTGCTGAAAGGCAGCACGGCTTCCCACAAAGCACCTCTTCGGATGGTGAGATCGCAACAGGCTGGCCCGAGGCTGTACTGGAGCACTTCTGGGAAAAGTCTCAAGAAACCAGCGAGATAATGCCATTCATCATGGACAATATGCTGCATATCGATCCGCATATGCGAAAGACAGCATCATACTGCGAAGAACAGGCGGCTCAACTTCTGGGCAAACTATTTCGAAATCGGATTTTGGACGGGTCGAAGACGTGCCGATCGGAGGACGCAGATTGGTGCGGCTCGTTAATCGCGGAACTTGGCTATCGGGGTTCTTCCAAGATCGACTCTATTCTTAATCCGTCCGACATCGACGGCGATGATGACGACAGTCAGACCATGTTCAAACTCTCATGCCCTCTACTGCCTCAGCCTGATTTCCAAAACCAAGTCCCTGCCAACCAACTTGTTGCGACTATCACAGAAAGAGATCTCTGGTTCACCGAGGAAACTGACGTTATCATGCCCACGATTGAAGAAGCTTACCAAGAGGGAGCAATGCTCGACAGCCTAGCGCGTTCTACGCGTATCCGTCCCTTGCTCGACCTCTATCAGACAGTGGATGGGGACCAAGGCGACAAGGATTCGAATAAAGAGAGATCTCTCAAGAAGAGAAGGTTAAATTGACTTGAGTGAACTTCATAGAATCCAGGTCTCTGAATCCACCTGCGAGCGGCCGACCGCATATTTTGGCATTTTTGGCGAGGACATCGAAGTGACAAGGGACATATCATGAGTGCTCATAGCTTAGTTCAACCAGACAGATGTCTCAATCTACGAGGCTCACTTTGCTGACATGACTGCCTTTTACATTGCATCCTTCTTTCTTGGGAACATCACTATTCCAATATTATAGTAATAAGAAAAATCTCTTATCACCAGCCTCTGAGATCGCCTTTCCGTGGCGTGATATCCAAGTTTGGTGGTTAGCGCTTCTAACTCATTACATGTAGTCTCTCCACAATAGCAAGCCCTGCCCGTCAAGCGCGTGTCGCAAGGAAGGCATTTGCTTAGCGATAGAACCGTAGGTAATGTTAAAGATAAAATGTTCCGAAAAGAAGAGAGAGTGTGCAAAAATTAGGTGGTTGATACTGAGAAGAGATAATAAAAAAGGGATATATTGACACGATTTAAAGTTGCGACCTCTGCAACAAAAAAAACCCGCACTACCTTCTCCGAAGAGCAAGGTGCCAGCAGGCCACTCGACCTTGTCCGCAGAGTAAAGCAGTGCTTGGGCTGCCGGCTGTTGATTGATGGTGAATTATTCTTCATTATAAGGGGTACAAGGTAAGAAGCTCCCGGTAGGTACACGGGGGGTATAACTACTAGGTATAGGGACCTTCTATTAAGTATCCCTTTCTTGCCGACGGGTATCTAAAAAAGACCAGGTCCTATGGCTTAGTAGAGTAAAACGCTGATTCTAATGAAGCTGGATCCGATGAAAGAAGAGACCATGCTCTCAAGTTTTCTCATGTAAGCTTCCAATACATGCATATCTATCGTCCTATTATTATTCTGCGAGAAGCAGTATCTGAGAATGTGCTGCTGGGTTAGCACAAAGAAATTGATGGAGTCAAAGATGATTCAAAACATGTCACGAGAACAAAGACTAGAATTTTCTTTGACCTTATCCAACAAAGAGAATAGATCTTTGTTTTTTAGGTCTTGTTGGCCACACAAGACTAGCTAAAACTTGGATGCTTCCTTGCAGCTCCTGCATTGGACTGTGTAACGTCGGGTGTTTGCTTTTCTCCCTTTACCCTGCGTACAAATTTAATGTCCAGAGCATCCCAACGCTCTTCTCAGTTCTGACCGTTACGCCAGCCATCTCACATTTTCCGACGCGCCCAGGCACAATGCCAGCCACATCGTCAGTTAGGGATGAAGCCCCTACGTACACCGCAGAGGATTTACTCCCCCTTGATGACGGACAGGTTACTGAATTCTTGAAGCGTTGCGAACGCCCAGAGGGCGGATATGATATTTCAAGCGCGTCAGATCTTCACCTGATGGTAGAGTCGCGACGACAATTGCTTTTCGAAAGGTTGAGGTATGGAAATCTTTTGGGGGATCCAAGTTTGTCTATATATGGTCTCATCTTCTAATCTTGAGTAGGACTGCCATGCGACAGCTAGCGAAAACGACTGAGCCTACCCTCGACATCGATACGCTCACAGAACGCTTGCTTGATGTTGCTGAAGGCCCGAACACCCCTCGTAAATACACCCGACGGGGGTCGCGCGATAGAAACACCAATTCTACCTTGTCTCCTTCATCGTCTGATGACAAAAATATGGAGTTGCCGCGTCTTGAAGAGCTCCTTCAGCACGGCGGTAGGCCTGTGGCGCTCGACATTGCGTCGCTAACTGAGAGTGAGCGAAAGAAACTCCCTTGGTTGAGTGGCCCATACTCATGGTCCAGCGATAAAGTACCCAAGTTTTTTGCCGTACAAGCAGATCGCTGGTGGGATTTCATCAAATGGCAGGTGGATAACCGAGGAACAGAGGCCGAGACTGGAGACTATGGCTTCCCCCAGTACCTAGAGGCACACAGGCGCCAAGGCTTGCGAGAACGCTATCCAGAATCGGGTCCCGAGTATGACGAGTCAACTGCACGAATGTGGGAGTCGACTCCAAAGTACTGCGAAGTCCCTGGCGGAAGTTTTCAAGCATACCAAGAAGCAGTCAAGAAACGTCTGGCATGTCACAACTTCACTCGGGAGTTTCGATTGGAAGCCGACCCGCGTCAACAAGATGCCTGGACAACATGGGTTGAGTATCTTAACTTTGAATACTTTGAGACAGATAGGCTCGCTGCTTTGTTAATGAGGTTGGAACAAGATTACATCAATGCCTGGGATAAATTCTTAGTTGTGGATTCGTCGAGATTTGATGCTTTCGGAAGGCCTCTAGCCGAACCAGAAGATAACTTTGGGGCCCTACAACAGCGGGTAGACATTTTCATCCGAGATACTTACCCGTATCGCAGCAAGGAACCCTTTTTTCGCCACCAGCGTGTCTTGACGCGATGGATCCTTGAGCAGTTGAGTTTAATCGAGGCTGAGACTAAGCAACAACGTACAACTAAAGATTGTGGCCAAACCAAGTTTCCGTCCAGCAAGAAAAGAAAACAAACTGAGGATGACGAGGCTGACGACGAAGAAAGCGGACGCAGCCTCAAGAGATCGAAACAAGAGGGTGTCTCAGGCCAACCACACGAGCACCTCTGAGACGCCGCTGCCCCCTCCTACAGACCCTCTGCCTCCATCAACGGAGATCACAGACCCACGTCCCCCGGCCGAGCTCGACGCACCCAGCCTCCCCGAGCCGAGTGCTCAGCCTCCCGAGGAGTCGCAGCCAGCCGTGAGACCCTCTGGTGAAGAATGAGAAGGGAACCTCTGGGGGAGGAAGCCTCATCTTTGTGGATTTGACTGGGGAAGAGAGCGACATGGAGGCACCGGCCCCTGGCAATTCGGGACTTATCCCACTGAAGCGGTCACCGTCGGCTGAACCCAGCTCGGAGGAGACTTTGCGAAGACAGTCCCACCGTCAACGACGAGAAGGCTTTGCTACCGCTGCCGAGATTTTACATGGGCATTTTGGGTCCGGGCGCCAGATACCCATAAGGAGACTTGAATTGTCTGAACTGAGAAGAAGGAGACCCCCCCGCGGGTGGGACCGATTCAACCCCGAAGCCAGAGGCGCGATACTAGCTCTCACTGCCACTCGCAAAGACACTCCACCTCCCCGTCCATTTCCACTGGCCTCCGCGGCTATTCCGAACTGGAGACTTGATACAGCCGCCGTTGACGACGCTGAGCCCTGCGACGGGACCCTCGGGCAGGAGCTTGGTGGAGGACCGCCGGCCAATTCCAACCGCTTTGGATCTGATCCAATGACGAGCCTGGGGAGAGACTCTCTCACTGGATGACATATACAACAACCTGGATGACGAGTTCGATGAGATAGACCGGAGGCGACGGGAGGACGAGGCCGCCGATGCTGGAACGGAATCTCCCTAATCGTGATCAAGGGACCAGGGCAATCTCTCTTTGGTGCACTGAGGGTGCCCGAGCTTTGCTCTTTCGAAACACAAATTACAGGAAAAAAGGGTCAAGAGAAGAGAAGAACGAAGAGGAAATGGAATATGAAGGGACTATGGGAGGCGTTTCTTTTGCTTGATTGATGGGAGGGACTTCCTCTACTTATTACATTTTCTTTGCATAATTGGAACAATTGCTTGCTGCCTGGGGGGTTCTTTTTTTTTTTTTAATTGGACCGTCTTTACGCAACTGGGGTTATTACTTGCTGCCTGGAGTTTTCTTCCATTTTCCCATCGGACAGTCTTTGCGCAATCGGGATTATTGCTTGCTGCCTGGCGTGTTCATCATCTTCTTTTTTTTCTTTAATCCGGGAGAGACTGAAATAAATTACGAGAAGTCTTTTTTTCTGATGGGATGAAGCGGCTTTAGGTGGACTTTGAGACTTATTTTCTTTTCTTTTCTAAGGGTGTGGGGACTACCAAAAGTTTATGCATACAGCTTTCTTTTAGATGACTAGGAGTCCGAGAGATACTTGGAGGTTGAGAGGCAGAGTCTGGGGGAGATGGATGAGTTGAGGGGAGTAGACCGAGGAAGGGTCTTTTTGTCTTTTTTTTATGGTACGAAGAGAACTTTCGGCTGGGTGAGCAGCTATAACGGGACTCTGGAACAATTGTAATACTGGAATAGCGTTTACGTTGAAGGAAGCAAAGGGGGGGAGGGGGAATAAAAAAGAAAAAAATATATATTGACACGATTCGAACTTGCGACCTCTGCAACAAAAATAACCCACACCACTTCCTCCGAAGAGTGAAGTAGTGCGGGGGCAGCCGGTAAACCACTCGGCCTCCTCCGAAGAGCAAGGTAGTGTTGAGGGCTCCCGGCTCCCGACTGATGCTAAATTATTCTTCATTATAAGGGGTAGAGCGTAAGTCCCTGATGCATAAACAATCTATTCTGTTACAACCAAATAGCTGCAGAGTAACCCACTGTCGAGTAGGTACTCCTTTAATTGGCTACGTTGGAAGGGAGGAACTGAGTATAGAACGACGTCCTGACAAATATCACGACTACGCTGAACAGGCATACGCATGGCCATGATGGCGATGGTACTAGATGGCAGAACAACCACCCAGGGCTCTAACCTCCTATTTTGTATAAATGGTAATGATGTTTCTTGAGTTTTATGTCCGTGTGGCTACTACTACTAGGTACCTAGTACCTGTAATTGTTGGCAATACCTACCATCGCGCGCCAAAGCATTTTCTGGCCATTGTTGAGTTCTCTTGTCATGGGCCCCACAAGCCTTTTGCTTGCTCTATTACGATCATAGAGGCCAGAAAGAATTAATAGCGCCTTGTAACACGAAAAAAATCCATGTTACAAGTGCCAAGCAATGACCAGAAACCCCCATGGCGCGCGTAGGTAGGTACCTACAGAAAATGTAGATGGCGATGTTGTGAAAGATGAGGAAGGAGCGCCTCAAGACTAGACTGCTCCCCGGACAGACATGATGGTGAAAAAATTTCGCCCCCAGTTCGCAGATGATTTGTCTCAAGCATTGCGATCTTGTAGTTTGTTCGTTGTCAATTGAACTACCTATGCACGATTCTCGTCGTTTGTCGTCTCCCCTCTGCTGGTGTAGAACCGTGCCGTGCCCCCTTTCGCTGTCGATCTCACTCTTGGGAGGGGATCACAGGTTTTTTTCGCCGTTCGCTTTTGCTGTTGACCTCACTCTTCGGAGGAGGTCACATTTTTTTTCGCTGTTTCGCCCAGCTGCTCCTCGTCGGTTTTGTCGGCTTCCCGTCTGGTTGGACTCTTCGGAGACAACTTCAGTTCGGTCGTCTCGTCTCGTCTGGTTGGACTCTTCGGAGACAACTTCAGTTCGGTCGTCTCGTCTCGTCTCAATTCGACTTCCTGCCGTCTGGTTAGACTCTTCGGAGATAACTTCAGTTTGGTATACTAGCCCCCTCGCCGCCTCACCCCCTCAACATCAGACTACATTCTCCGGAAGTAGTCTCATCTTAAACCGTCTCGACGATCGACTAGACTCTACGGAGATAGTCTCGTTTTACCCTTCTCCCTCACTTGTAAGTAATCGTCATCTCACCCTGTAGAGTATGTGGTGTTAATAAATGACAGCATCAGTCATCATAATGTCTTCTAGACAGACAAGACGACAGACTCGGGCCTCCGTGCCGGCTGTCGAGGCCCCGCTTACGCCGGCCGTCACGGCTCCTCCGAAACGCCACCTGCCGGAATTGGAAGTTCTACGGGACACGCCTGCTCCCAAGAAAGCCCGTGCTGAGGATCCCAAGACGCCAAGCCTCCCAACGCCAACGGCGGTCCAACGGCGGTCAAGCCGACTGTCTGGCAGACCCAATGTCGACTACTCGGTATCATCAGTCCTTGATGAGGAAGAGCCAGAGGTCCCCAAGACAACCGCCAAGTCAAGACCCCAAGCCATTGGTCCACCAACTGGTCCACCAACTGGTAGAAGAGCGTCTGCCCGTCTTTCAGGTCGCACCAGAGTTGAGGTCGACGACGAGGAATTCACAATCGACGACCTGGAAGAAGAGTGCCTTGATGTTAGCGATGACGAGGGCCCGGCAACAAAGCACGACGTAAAAGTGCCGTTCGTCGACAAGGATGGTCTTACGCGAATCGGACCTCAGCCACAGCAGCCAGCAGTCTACGTTGGATGGGCACCAAGGGCAGAGGCTGTCAGATTCATTCATACAAAGCTTCGTCAGATTTGGCTCGCTGAGAAAAAGAGCATGCCCACCTCAGCCAGATTTCACGAAGCGGAGATGGAAGCAGCTGAGCACAAGCTTGTACAGTCTTTGGTTGCGTATGGCCCTGACAACAACAAGGTTACACTTCATTGCGCCTACACAGGGGACCAGCTATCATGGGCACCTGGACCACAATCTGTATCGGTGGAGGCCATATATCCTTATGTCGTGTCTGATCGGCAACTTGGATACCACACGGCTCAAAACGTGACAACTATATCGTCGAGCTTGAATTGGGCCAAGGGGAAAAGCGCGTCGATTTTGCTGCCTCTTCTTGCCACTTGGATAAAAGCCGACGATGCTCCGGGTCTCAGTTTTAAGCAACGCAAGGGGCGACTAGCCTGGGCATTCAACGCTGTGTCAAATGAAGGACTGATTGCGGATATTTACGGTCTCCGGATTCCCCACGAAGCCCAATTGGATAAATGGAGGACATGGACGCTGGATAAACAAAGACAAGTCCTCGAACTATTTCGGACAGGCCGGAGAACAAGTGCCATCGCCAATGAAATAGATAGTTATGACACTGGGGACCTCTTCTATGTCCGGCAAAAGAGCAAGTCGTTAATTCCCCGAAGTAACCGTTATGGCGACGCCTAGGAAACAGTACACCATCCGGATTTCTTCAAAACGCTCTGCAATATCGCGCAACAGTTTGGCGTAACGAAGCAGGAATTTAAGTATTATCTCACAGTTCCTGCACCTGAAGGGAATCGCCGAGTCTTCTACCCCTTTCATGCTTTCTCTAGGCCTCAAGCACTAGCGTTATCCTGGGACTGGGATCAAATGTTAGGAGTAAGCCAAAGGATGATTTGGAATATGTACGGCTTTTGCAATAAAGCTGCGGTCAAGGCCAACGTACATGAGCCAGCTCTAGATCTCCTCATTCTAATATACTGGATGGTCTACCATTTCTGTCGCCGGATTCAGCAGTTAAAGCAGGACATGCCAAACGCCAGCCAGGATCAAATTCTTTTCAAGTGCATGGTTGATCGATGGGGCTTCCCAATTGTGCCTTGGGTAGGCCATGCTTTTAAAGCATCTCTCTGCAAGCTCCAAGACCACGGAATTGCTATGAAATGTGGACTTTTAACAGCTGATGGCGAAGAGTTTGACCCCTTGACGCATATTGATCTCGATAAATGCACAATGACAATTGATTCATGGATCACCAATAAGGCTATGACTAATTATTCGACTTTGGATGTCAGCTCTGTCCGACGCCTTATGTCGAATGTCCCCATTTGGCACAGTAACTGGCGAGTTGACCTTGCGCTGGGTGATGCCGTTTGGGCAGGGGTTTCGGACCAGACAATTACGCCTATCCCTCCATCGCCTGCATTTAACGTGCCTCTGGTTCCGATTGCCCCTTGGGTTTCTGGCGTCGACAATAACATGGCCCCCTTGTTCAAATGTGGACACTGCAAAGAAAGCTTTGACACAGCTGGATGCCTTATAAATCACTGTCGACTTGAGCATGGCGAAAGACTTGAAGAGCCAGCAAACGAGACTCAAGATGCAGACGTCGCCACAGCATACTGGGCTACAAAGTGCGAGGATTGCGGCAAGGACTTTGGGAGTAGGCGACGGCTCCGCCAGCACATAGAGTCTGGGATCCACACAGATTCGCCACGCTTTGTCTGCTCTGAGTGTGACAAAACGTTTGCTACTTCAGGGGATTTGAACAGCCACAAATCGCACATGCACTCCGAGGACAGGCCTTATAAATGCGATAACTGTGATGCAGCATTCAAAACATCAAGCAATTTAAGCCAGCATCAAATGGTTCACTCTGACGAGAAGCCTTTCAAGTGCAACAACTGTGATGCAGCGTTCAAAACAGCATCCAGGTTAAGCCAGCATCAAATGGTTCACTCTGACGAGAAGCCTTTCAAGTGCAACAACTGTGATGCAGCGTTCAGATCAAAAGGCAATTTAACGAAGCACCAAGCGACTCACTCTAATGACAGGCCTTTTAAATGCGATAACTGTGGTAAAGCGTTTAAAACACGAGGAGACTGCGCGGCGCATGAGAAAACGGTTCACTCTGACGATAAGGCTCATAAATGCAATAAGTGTAATGCAGCGTTCCATAAACTTGGCCACTTAAGGCGGCATGAAGCGACTCATAAATAAAAAATTGGAATAATAATCCTTTGAGCTGGGCCGTTGATTTACACCGAATCTTACGGCATCGTGTCAGACTTAATTAAACGTCTCCAAATAAGCAAGCAGTAAAGTACCAGATAGTTAAAGTATAAATTACCATCTTACTTTATATATAAACTGGTAAAAAAATCCTTCATGTCACGATCCTGGGCTTCATTTGTTCATGATCTCAATCCTAATAACCATGGACTCCAAGATCCGAATCTCCCAAAATGGCCAGAGTATGATCCAAAGCAGCCTCAAAACATCGTATTCCGTGAAGGAGGGAGTTTCATTGAGAACGACGATTACCGGAAACAACAACTGGCGTTTTGGGGCACTATCTGGCCAGAATTACAGACCTAAGAGAGGGCGATTTCTCTACAAACAGATGTCTAACTGATTGAGACTTATAAGAAACAATGTGTATCGTAATGTACATATAAATATATCTGTCAATGAATATGTTCAGAAGAAAGCGTCAAAACAATCCGACCGGATATCTCTACTGTATTTACCGGGGTCCTCGGTTCGTAGCAACTAGTGATATTTTAGAAGAAGCTGATAAACGCTTAAACGCCAACTACTCCGCATAGACGGCAACTTAATCGAATTCGTCCAATAATGACATCATTACCACTCAGATTGCTATTATAGAGGTGATGCCGCTGACAAAGAATATACCCTGTTGGCATTGCTCTGTGACCGCTATTATGTTACTGCCTCTTTTACTGGTGATGTGGTTCATATTTGCAGTGATGCAAATGACTATCCAATTAAGATGGATTTGATATGTTACATCAGAAAGCAATATTTGGTTGAGAAAATAGTAGCTAACATTGAAACATGATTACTCATAGCTATGAACAGCTCTCTTTATGTTCCTTGATAAGTCTAGAGCTATTTAGCCGAGATGAGATTGGAATACCCTACTAGTGTCTACCAGAGTATACGACTATGTCATCAGCTCTGACCAAAGTTTGCTCCAGTACGCCAGCTGTGGTTTCCGATAATCGTCCTTCTCCACCCAGCTGGCACCAGCTCTGAAAACAATATTCTGTGGGTTAGAAGTGTCATATTTAGGCCATACTGGCTTTCCCTGAAGACCGTGGTTGTTTGGGTTCTGATCATGGATGAATGATACCCAAGATCGAGACACAAAGCTGGCTAACTCTGAGATAATTGGATACGGCCCAATCCAGTTGACATTCTTATCCGGATTATCAAAAACGTGGACAATCTCAGTGTAATGTGTGACATATACTGGTGCAGTCGTTGTAACATCGACTTCTTGCATATCCCACGGCGCCTGGTCGAAGCGGTACGTATAGATCGGGTGCTTGGAGCGCTGGCTATGATCAACGGCGTAGGCACGGCGACCAGCGTGGATGTTTACATCACCAGAAATGGCAGCGCCACGCTTGAACTGGAAGCCTTGGTCCGCGAATCTCTCGGGCCCAGTGCCAAAGGGGCAGCCCTGGATGGGGTCATCAGGATAGAGACGGAGGATGTTGGCGACAACCGTGTCATTGAGACCACCACCCAGATGTGCGACAAGAGACGAAATGTCACTGTCGTTGTTCAGGGTCCCACGGGGAGTAAAAAATTCAGCTGTGCCCTCGTCTGTGTTAGACCCCATGATGAGGGCGACATCGGCAATCTCGCCCTTTGCTATGGAGACGGATGGAGGCTGAGATATGAATTTGCCGTCTATATAGGGTTTGAACTGGAAGCCATTCACAGCACTGAAGAGCTTCGCGTAAGGAACGGTACGGAGACAGGCCAGGGAGTCTGCGGCGGTGTTACAGCCGACTGTTGTGGTGATATTGTCATACCATCCTTGGTAGGTGACATTCAACGTCTCAACAGTGTTCACTAAAATGAACAGTTAGCAAAAGATCAATGCCAGCCATATTGGCTTCAGCCATCAAAGACAAGACTTACTCGAAGCACCGAGCAAGCTCGAACTCTCCAGAATAGCACTTCTGAATAGGCCGTTGTTCTTCCCCTTAAATGCCACCAACTGGTATCCAGCTGAGGAGCCTCCTGCGCTCTCACCAGCGATTGTTACCTTGCTGGGGTCACCGCCGAACGCGCGAATATTCTCAGACACCCATTCCATTGCCAGCCGCTGGTCAAAGAGGGCAATATTACCAACACCCGCCGCTGCGACTTCTTTGGAGGCCAACAAGCCAAACGCTGATGTACGGTAGTTGGGAACGACGGCAATGATGGGCTTCTTCATATCCATTGAGTTGCGCACCATAAAGGATGTGTTGTAGCGCGGGTCAGCAGATCCCCCGGCTTTGAAGCCACCGCCATATATCCAGAAGAAAACGGGGAGATTGTCCCCAGGCTTAACATTGGCGGGTCTCACGATGTCAAGAGTTAGACAATCCTCGCCCATGGTTAAGCCGTCGGCGAAGCCTTGGGCAAAGGGCTTGTCGAACCCAGGGCACGAATCAGACCGCACAGTAGCATTACGGGAGCCTTTCCATGACTGATTGTACGGCAAAGGATAACGGAGTCTTAGGTCTCCAAGCGGAGGCGTCGCAAAGGGGATGCCATAAAAAGCCTCCTGATTGAAAGTTTCGAGATTGAGGCCAGTGTAAGTCCCGTTGACGGTATGAGCTGAGGGTGCGTTGTGATGAGGGACAGCTGAAGCACTGGCAGGAGACAAGCTGCCCAAGCAAAAGAGCGCCAAAGAGCACAAGGTTATTGACTGATGGCAGTACATCTTATCTTGTTATACTTGCTTTATCGAAGCATCCTATCACTGGCCTTGAAGTTTCACTTCCAGAATGTCATACAACCCATTGAGAACACAGTGATTCTTTTATAGCCACGATGTTTACTTGACAGATGCCTCTCCTTTTCTTCTCGGGGAGCTATACGGCTACACACTATTCACACTATTCACTACAATAGCCGATGTAAATACTGTTAGTTTGGAATCTAGCATGATGGAGCCGCCAACAAAACTCTCCCCGGACTCCCCCGGATTCTCCTCCGAGAGGCGTCCTCTCAGAGCGTTTACCCCACGCCTGTCAGCTCGAATTTACAAACAGACTGATACTCTCCCCGGATTCTCCCCCGGGATCTCTCCGCATTTTCACCCCACACTTACTAGCTAGATCGAAGAGCCGGGCTAGTACCACATTGTCCAGTCAGCCGGAAATGCTTTCCGGAGCTTTGAGGTTTTGTTCACCGTAAATTTGTAATTGCCCATGGTCGTTTTGTGGTTTTGTGATGAAGTTCGGAACTCGGCAGGCCTAGATTGTGATGGAAGCGAAGTTATACGATAGTGGCTGATGTAGGCCCATAGAATGAAGAGCTTGAAGTCGGTGACATTTTTTTTGTGGGGTGGGCGAGGATATATGGAACGACTGCGTTCCAGATCTTCTTGTTAAACAAGAGAATAAATTTGAGGATGAAAAGATAATGAATTCCATACATGAATTATAATGTGGGCTTCGCTGGTCAGTTATGTAGTCTGTAAACTTTTGCAAAGAGCGTCCCTGCAACGGTGTTGCTGAGTGATGTTATGGATGAGCTAACCCTACTAATGCGGCTATATGGACTAGAGAGCTGGCATCATGTTGGCGTATTTCTTCTGCTACCCTATCAACCGACGCATCAACATTAGCAGGCTAGTAGCAGCTGCCACTTGTTAAGTGTGTGGGAATGGAGTACAGGGATGCAGGAAGCGGGTCGTTCGAGGACGCACATACATGAGCAGCAGTATTAGAGGCGCTGAGAAGCATATTACAAGAGTTAACTCTAAGGAGCACCTACATCATTTGGGGCGCACCCTATGACAGCATGTTCGGCTTTCGGCAACTGATTGGCTTTACTATACGGGATCAACCGGATTTTATCGAGCCACGTGGGTTGCACATTTTGATGTCAAGGAGCGACTAGAGGCTGACAATCAGTAGTCCAGACCGTGATTGGAGCGCAACAAAAGTCTATCTTTATGGTCATCAGTATAGGCAATAAGCATTTAGTCAAACAATTGGCGAGCAGAAGAAATATGACACACAATAAGAGATGCCGTGTAGCACCGACTGCTTTCCAGCCTGGAGACCTTTGCTGAATAGCACGAGTCAGTTCATTAGCAAGACGGCAATGGGATGAATCAGAATAGTACGAGAGTGGAGGATTTTCCTTTTCGGTTTCAGCTTAGAGAGATGTAATATCGCACACTCACCACTTATTTTAGCTTCTCTATCCAAGAGCCATCCTGTTCATTTAGTATATCTCAACCAGCTATAGATACATCAGTTATAGCTTATTGTGATACGATGATAAAAGCTATAGCACCGAAATAAAAGTAGTATATAAGAAAGAGAAATGTAAGAACCGTTATGATAAGTACTATTTATGCAGTTATTTCCGGTATAATAAGCTTAAAGTATATGTTTATCTATCAGACATAATATCCTACATTGACTATAACAACCTAGCGTCTGACATCAACTCTCTGTCTATCAACGAAGATATAGTTCTGAGTCTGTTGTCGCTGTTATGAAAAGGAGGTATAGAATGAAGCTACTGGACACCATATAGTTCGGAAAACAACTGCCAATATCTTAATTGCTCAATTGCCAGCATCTAATTCTTAACAGATGAATTAATTCGTAGCATTGCAACAAAATTCTCCAAATAACAGCACAATTACACTTCTTCAGTAAAGAGGTGCACCATTTCCAAACACAAAGTTAGGATCCCAGATTGATTTAAGTTTTCGAAGTTTTGGCAAATTGGCTGCAGAGTACCATGCGGCTGCACCTTCGTCTCCAAAGGCATAGTTGAAGTAGACGTGAGGTGTGTCGAAGCCGCTAGTAGTTTGCAGGTTGGTGCGTTGCCCTATCATAAATTTGTCCACCTGAGGCCCGAGAGAGGCATCGGAGTATTGGTTTTGAGTGAGCCTGCAGAAATAGAAAGCAACGGAATTAGTATAAGATCCTAAAACTACAGTGGAGAGGCTAATGAGTTAGAAGCACTTACCACCAAACTTGGATATCTCGCCATGGAAAGACGGTCTCAGAGGCCGGCGTCTTGAGAGTTTGTTTGTTACTGTAATATTGAAAAACTGATATTCCGGCGAAAGAAGGATTTGCGATGTAAAAGGCCGTCATATCGGCAAAGTGAGCCTCGTAGCTTGAGACAACTGTCTGGTTGAAGCCTAAGCTATGAGCACTGATGATATGTCCCCTGTCGCACACTCCTGCTGTCTCCGATTGGTAGTATAAATCGGTTTGGGGAAGATATGTCACAGATTGGACAACTGGACCAGCGGCAGCGAACGTGTCAATGTATGGCTGCGCCTCTGATACGGGCCCAAAGTACCAGAGCTGCACAACTATTTGCGATGCGTTGGAAGCCCGGTTAAACTGGATGACAGTTTGGAACGACAGCTTGGCCGGCTGATTGCCATCAAATGTCTGCATTGTCTTCCAGAGTGTGCGATTAGAGGCCGCAGCGTAAACAAAAGTTACCGCGGTCACGTTGCCTTCGTTAGTCTGGTCGTGGATTCCGTAGGTTGCCTCTGTGACGATGCCAAAGTTGACGCCAGCTCCTCGGATAGCCCAGAATAAATCACTATTTTCCGTGGCTGAAGCTTTCACTAACTGACCCTTTGCAGTAATCATGCGGACAGATTTGAGGGTGTCGATCATGAGGCCGTACATGCCCGTCATCATACCAATACCGGCGCCTATGGTCACCCCGATAGCACCCGGGCAGATCGAATTACCGGTTTCTAGATAAATCTCAACTTAGTTACTATAATTTTCTTCATTGACTTACTCTCATAATAATTTCATTGGATACGATGTGCAGAACAAGCAGACAACACTTACGGATTTCTTTGCCCACATTGTACAATCCTGTCTGAACGTCCCATAGTTTAACGCCAGCTCCAACGGTCACCAAATTGTTGGCAGTATCAATGCTGACAGTATTAAAGCTACCGAGATTTATATTGATACCAGTAAACGAGCCTTGGCCTTGTTTCGGGCCATGGCCGCCATTGGTTGCAATGAATGGGATATTGTTCTCTACAGAGATTTGGACCTATGATTTCTATAAGATCTTCTGAAATAACGATAGCGTCGAGCAAATGCAACTCACTATTTTCTGAAGGTCTGCTTCCGTTGCTGGCTTGATTGCGCCAGACCAAGCCGGAGCTTCCCAAGCCGACCACCGTGGTCCAACAACGGAGGAAAAGTTAGCGTCTGTTGAAGAAGCAATTTCGGTTGCAGGTGAAACCGATGATTCGAACAACTCTTCAATCGTACAAGCAGCACGCCCGGGGGCTTTCTTCCCATAGGCTACCAATCCAGGGGCTACTGCCGCCAAGGCTAAGAGACGAGTCAACATGATTGGAAGAGAACAGAAGACGAAACCGAAAAAGGTACGCTGGACTTGGCAATGTAGCAATTGGTAGGATCTGCAGCCTCGGCATGGCCCATTATATCAATGTGCAGAGAGTTACGGAGTAGAGAGTATCCGATTGCTGTCAGACCATATCAGCCCACCGATTTTATTCGAACCATCATCTCATCACACATTCTGGACGCTTCAAGACATAACTCCGCGGTATTGAATCCATGGCAGAGCAACAGTTTGCGTGTTCAGACAGGATGTCATCCCAGTATTATTGTGCAACGGATAATCGGATGAGAGGATCCATGTAGAGCTGACTATGTTCAATGAGACTGAATGTAACGCTGTTCCGCAAGCTGACAAAACTTGTCATCGATCCTGCAAATCTGATTGAACGTCGCATCAACAAAACCCCGCCGGAACGCAGCGTAGCCGCCTCGCCGCGAAACCCTGGACAGCCAGATCTTACAGTAAAACTTGAAACGGAAGAACAGCTACTTTGGGTATTATTGGTAACTGTGGTAAGTGGATCTAAGCAAAATTCCTGACCTTTTCGTATCTTGCGTGCATCTTTTCGAAGCCGTCGTGAGTTTACCCTGTACTTTCTTATTGACCGACTTTTTTTTTTCCCCCCAGTTGTAGAATGTGGCAGTATGCGCAATATTGTGCTCTGGTAGAATCCAGCAATTATATATTCTTGAAATGCATTTATCTATTTCCTAATTCTTCTCAGTTTTGATGGAGATTGAGTTGGCTATTGGTTGGGAAGTTATAGCTTCGCTGTTGTAGACTTTTACAAATAGCCTTCCTCAGATATTTACAAAGTGGATAATGGCACGCAGAAAAGCGAAGCGTATTTCACAAAAGGCTCGAGGATATGATAAATAAAATTTCTATCATTTTTTCTTATCATTTGAGTCTGTAAACTATCTGTATGCATGAGATAAATAGATGCCACACTCCGCATGCAGTGCACAGCTGAAATCGTCTATTCCATCCAAAAGTCAATTAGTTTAATTTCCGCCTCTAAACTACCATCACAGACGGGTCACCGTCGCCCCAGACATGGTTCGCCTTCCACGTCTTCATCTTCCAAATATCACCAACTTTGACGGCGTCAGCGTTGTAGATGGCACCAGTGGTAAACTTGTTAGGGCCAGGCTCAAATCCTTTGCCGTGGCGGCAGTGCTGAGCGAGGGACGTGAATGTCACACGGGCCGTTGTTGGCGTATCGATGCTAATGCGAATGTTGGTCAGGTAGTGGACGGTGTCGACTTTGATGACATTGTCCCAGACTTTGGTCTTTAATTCTTGCGCGCTGCTGACTGTTGTGCCGGCGACTTCGGCATATATGTCATCGGTCACAGCCGACCAGTAAAGCTCTTCGTCAGCGTGGTCGATGGAGGCCGTCGTGCGGTAGATGGCATCGGTGATTGCCTCTCTGTCACTCAAAGGTGGACCAGCAAGGATGACGGGCAGAGGAGTAGCAGGCATGGCGTATTAATACAGCGGACAATTGAAAGTGCGTAGAGTGTGGGTCAAGATGCAGGTCAAGATGCAGGTCAAGATGGCATGTCTGAACCAAAAAAATGACCTCGATAACATGTCGGCGATCTACTTCTTATGTATTCAAATGTCAATAGTACAAGCGGGATAACATCTCAAATAATAGAATTCTTGGCAAAGCCTGTCAAATGGACTCAATCAACCGTCATTCTGTGCGGCGGACATGAATTACATCCAGCTTCTGGTGCACAATGCCCTCGGAACATATACAGTCCGATGAGACAAAATGAGTATGCGGGCACTATAACGCATCGCAATACAAGTTGTCAGCTTATTAAAGACTGGTAGCTTACAAGGACGCATTGCGGGATCAATTCAAGGCCAGGCTTCATGTGATTAGTGACTGATCTAGGGTACTACTGTCCTAGATCAGCTGTGGCCACATTCCGCACAGGAGCTGATAGCAGGGGTGGTTTATCTTGCGTAGTACTCAATAAGCACTTGGTAGGATTGCCGCACATTGATATCCGTGCAATGTTACTCCTCCCAGGTACAGATTGGAAGCCTTATGTGGGAGAATTGTATACGAGTAAGCTAAATGTCCTGCCTTAACCAATTAATCATAAAGCCGTACTCCGTACTCCGTAGCGAAGATCCGCTTTAGTGTAACCTTGGAAATGTCGGTATTTCGATAACTTTGTTGATATGCAATTGACGACCGCCTCAATTCTGACATACGAGGGACGATAGAGCTCCTTCGGACAAAGGCTCTTCCGACAACAGAGGCCAGCAAAGTTAGTCTCGCAGTAACTAGAATGAATCCTCGCTTATCGTAGATCTCGAGTTAAAGTCCGTATCGCTAGAAGCATGGCTATCTCCAAATCAGAATAGACAAACTCCTCTGCATCAGCAAAGAAAGACCTTGATATGAAATTGGTGCGATAAGAGCGGATCGGTCTTGCTAGCAGTAATTCTCTAGTTAAGAAGAATCTAGGACCACCGGCTCAGAGCCTCTAGATATTGCAGCTCTTTAACTTGATTCAACTCAGTGTTGCCTTGGATAACGATCTCTTCACACCCCAACTGATCAAAACGTCCAAACACCATTTAGCCCAACGCCGTTTTTGGTTCATATCCATTAGCTCTATCCAAGAGTAACCGAGCCTTTGCGTTGTCAGTATTCAAGGACAAGTCATCTTACTTCTTTAAACAAAAATGGATGACTACAGTGAGTTGGCTAGCGAGCCAATTGCCATCATTGGCATGAGCTGCAAATTCTCCGGTGGTGTTACCGACCCAGAGACACTGTGGGACCTCTTAGCTTCCGGAAGGACAGGTTGGAGTGAGATACCAGAAGAACGGTTCAACCTCAAGGGAGTTTACCACCCTAACAACGAGAGGATTGCAACGGTAAGTCAACGTAGCGACCAAGCAAGTAAACCCGTCAGCGCTGACAACTAGACAGTCACATGTTAAAGGAGCGCATTTCATCCAAGAAGACGTAACAAGTTTTGATGCTGCGTTCTTCAACTACTCAGGCGAGACAGCGCAAGCTCTCGATCCGCAGTTTCGGCTGCAGCTTGAATCGACATTCGAGGCCTTGGAGAATGGTGAGTAACTACCGCTAGCCTCTTCTATGGAACCTTTTCTCTGTAGAGCCTTTCTATTAACCACAAATTCGAGTTAGCTGGCCTCACGATGGACCAGGTGGCCGGATCCCAGACGTCCGTTTTCGCTGGAGTCTTTACGCACGACTACCACGAGGCCCTGGTGCGTGACGAGGACCGATTACCACGGTTCATGTTGGTGGGCACTTGGAATCCGATGTCATCTAACCGCATTTCACATTTTTTCGACTTCCGCGGAGCCAGCATGACCCTTGAAACAGGCTGCTCAACCACATTGGTTGCACTTCACCAGGCCGTACAGAGCCTGCGTAATCGAGAGGCCGACATGTCTGTCGTTACTGGTGTCAACTTGATACTGGGACCGGACCAATTTAAAGCCATTGGCTCGCTTGGCATGCTGTCGCCGGACGGCAAATCGTATGCGTTCGATAAGCGTGCCAACGGCTATGGGCGTGGTGAAGGAGTTGCCACTATTTTGATCAAACGACTTTCAGATGCGCTGGCCGCTAACGATCCCATCCGCGCCGTTATCCGTGAGACGGCCCTCAACCAGGATGGTAAAACAGAGACCATCACGACGCCCTCTGGAGCTGCCCAGGAGACGCTCATGCGTGAGTGTTACCGGCGAGCCGGCCTTGATCCGCGTGGCACGCAGTACTTTGAGGCCCACGGCACGGGAACACAAGCCGGTGATCCGATTGAGGCGCGGGCTATGGCCGGCGTGTTCTGCGGTGTCGGTGAAGACGGTACTGGCGGCCGCGACGAGGCACATTACCTGCGTATCGGCTCAGTCAAGACGAACGTGGGCCACACTGAAGCGGCTTCGGGTCTTGCAGCCGTCATCAAGGGAGTCTTGTGTCTGGAGAGGGGGCTGATCCCTCCCAGTGTCAACTACGAAACACCCAACCCGAAACTCAAGCTGGACGAGTGGCGTCTCAAGGTTGTAACGGCAATGGAACCATGGCCAGAGAGCCTCATCGGTGGTCCGAAGCGTCTGTCAGTCAATAACTTTGGATATGGCGGCAGCAATGCGCATGTTATCATGGAGAGCGCTGAGCCATGGACTTCGACGCCAACTCTGTCTCTCTCCGCCAACGGTAGTCTGAACGGCAATGGCAATGTAAACGGCAATGGCTATACAAACGGTAATGGCATCAGCAACGGCCATGTGAATGGCAATGGAAACGGCATCACCAAGAGCCACTTGAACGGCAATGGTCATGTAAATGGGACTCACAAACCGGCTAGCAGTAAAGTGTTGGTTCTCAGTGCTCGCGATGAGCGTGGCTCCCAGCGTATGGTGGAAGACCTGAAGGCCTACCTGGAGAAACACAAATCGCTCGACTTTGATGCTGCTGAGACACTGTTGAGCGACCTCAGCTACACGCTGGCCGAGCGCCGTACCCTCTTCCCGTGGGTGGCAGCTCATCAGGTTCGTCTGGACACGGACACAGAGGGTCACCCCCTGGACGCCGTCATCGAGGCCTTTGACTCGCCACGATTCAAGCCTGGCCGCACACCTACCAGCCAGCCACGTATTGGCATGGTTTTTACAGGCCAGGGAGCGCAGTGGAACGCCATGGGTCGTGAGCTGCTGGAAGAATACCCAGTGTATCGACAGTCCATCGAAGAGGCCGAAGCTCATCTGAAGGACCTGGGAGCCACTTGGTCATTACTGGAGGAGCTACAGCGTGACCCCAAGACAACGAACGTACACGCGACATCTATTAGCATCCCCGTGTGCGTCGCTGTTCAAATCGCCCTGGTTCGCCTCCTGAAGTCTTGGGGCATCAAGCCCGCGGCCGTCACCAGCCACTCATCCGGTGAGATCTCGGCAGCCTATGCAGTTGGCGCGTTGACCCATCGCCAGGCTATGGCAACGGCCTACTATCGTGCCATTCTGGCGGCCGAGGAGTCGGCGAGGCCGCAGAAAGGAGGCATGGCGGCTGTAGGCCTCGGAGCGGACGAAGCTCAGGAATACCTGGACAGAGTAGCCGATGTAGGCAAAGTCGTGATCGCCTGCGTTAACAGCCCGCAGAGTGTCACCGTCTCGGGAGATAATGAAGCCGTAGCGGCCGTCGAGGCTCTATGCAAAGACGAAGGCGTCTTTGCCCGCAAGCTTAAAGTCGAACAGGCTTATCACTCTCATCATATGGACCCATTGGCAGATGCTTACCACGAGCTTTTACGCAAGGAGATGGCACGGACGGCCACAAAGACGCTGGAAGCCGAGACAGAAGAATTAGAAGATGGGGAGCTCAAGGTTATCTTTTCTTCGGCCGTCACCGGCGGCCGCATCACCGACGCCAAGGAGATCGCAGACCCTGACCACTGGGTTGGCAGTCTGGTTCAGCCGGTGCTGTTCGTTGACGCCTTCACAGATATGGTGCTTGGTGACACTGAAGATGCCAGCGGCCGTAACATCGATGCAGTTCTTGAGGTCGGCCCTCACACAGCTCTGGGAGGGCCCATCCGCGAGATTATGTCACTTGTTGAATTTGACGGTATCGAGCTGCCTTACTGGGGCGCTTTGGTTCGTAACGAGCATGCTGGCGATACTATGCGTACGGCGGCCATCAATCTGCTGAAGGAGGGTCTGCCGGTTGTGATGAGCGAAATCAACTTCCCAAAGCCATCATCGTCCGACCGCTGGCATCTCTATGACGACGACTTGCCTCGCGTGCTGACTGACCTGCCTACCTATCCCTGGAATCACTCGATCCGTCACTGGCAAGAGGCTCGCGTTAACTATGCCATCCGGAATCGCAGCCAGCCACCGCACGATCTGCTAGGGATGCCAGTCCCCGGAACCGACCCAGACACGGCCGTCTGGCGCCGCTCAGTGCGTGTTTCCGAGGTGCCTTGGGTCCGCGATCATATGGTTCAGGGCAGCATTGTCTGGCCAGGATCCGGCTACGTCTGTCTAGCCATCGAGGCTGCCAACCAGTTGGCTAGAGCTGATGGCCATGGAGATAACATTTCGGGCTTCCGCTTGCGCGACGTTGACTTCATGGCAGCCCTTGTGATCCCGGACGCTGACGGCGTCGAGATCCGAACGACAGTCCAGCCGGTGCCGGAGCGCGAACTTGGCCTACGGGGCTGGCGGCGCTGGGAGGTATCGACGGTCACGCAGGAGAACCAGTGGACTCTGCATGCTCAGGGCCTGGTTACTGTCGAGCTGAAGTCCAAAGAGGGAGATGTGGAAGAAAACTCAGGAGGTCTTCGTCCCCTATCAGCTTATACGCGTCACAAAGACCCTCGTGACATGTTCGCCCATCTGCGGGCGCGCGGCGTGTATCACGGCCCCTTGTTCCAGAACACAACCAAGATCGTGCAAGACGGCCGGGAGCCGCGGTCAATCACAGATGTCACAATTCGGTATGAGTCGGCGGCCGACACAGACCCGGTAGCGGCCGCACAAGAGAGCGTAATTCACCCCATCACTCTAGATGCCGTGGTGGTGTCGTTCTTCTCAGCACTACCGGGTGTGGGAGCGCAGGTCGAGGATCCTAGGCTGCCACGATCGATCGAATCCATGTGGGTGTCGAGCCGCATCAGCCGTGAAGATGGCCACACCTTGCGCTGCGATACATCGCTTTCACACGACGACCCGCAGGGCGGCCGTGCTGACGTTATCGTTGTTGATGGCCAGACTGGCGTGACAGTGCTCGAGATCCAGGGCCTTGCCTGTTCCTCCCTTGGTCGTGGCAGCGGAGCCATGGCTCGTCAAGGCGCCAATGGCAATCAGGCCAACGACTGGGAGCAAGATGTTTGCAGCAAGGTCGAGTGGGCAGCCGACTTGTCTCTGCAGCAGCCGGCAGCACTAGCCCAGATCAAGGAGGAGCTGGCTGTTGAGGCTGGTGTGTCCACGGCTACTGTTTCGAGTCTTTCTCGTGCCGTCGTCTATTATGCAGAGGAGACTCTCAAGTCGGTCACTGCTGACGACGTGAATCAGCTGAAAGACCAACAGCCGCACCTTGTCGAGTACTATGCCTGGCTCTCACAACTAGTCACACAGGCAGACAGCCAGAAATGGCTGCTGGATACTCCAGAAGAGCGCCAAAAGCACTTTGCTGTTGTGGCCTCACAAGGGATTGACGGTGAGCTGATCACCCGTCTCGGCCCTCTCATCGAGTCCATCCTCCTAGGTGAGAGCAACCCCTTGGTAGCGATGGCAAAGGATG
The DNA here is from genome assembly GCF_050948025.1 of Trichoderma camerunense. Taxonomy (NCBI): domain Eukaryota; kingdom Fungi; phylum Ascomycota; class Sordariomycetes; order Hypocreales; family Hypocreaceae; genus Trichoderma; species Trichoderma camerunense. Next base: position 735,673 of record NW_028145369.1, read on the forward strand.
GGCTCCTACACAGGTACTATGCCAATTCTGTGCGTCTGGCGCCGTCACTTACACGCCTGTCGACGCTGGTTCGGAAGGTCGCCCACAAAAATACGGCTGCCCGTGTTCTGCAAATCGGCGCTGGTATCGGGGCTGCTGCCACTAGGACTCTTCTCGAAGCTATTGGCACTCCCAAAACCTCTGTGGTAGGGGGCTGGCACATTACCGAGCCCTCGACAGACGTTTTGGAAGACACCCAAACCGAATTGGCTGACTGGGCCGACTTTCTGGAGTTCAGCGTACTCGATGTCAACCGGGACCCGTCCAAGCAGAGCTTTACGCCCGAAAGCTACGATATCGTTGTGTGCTACCAGTCTTTGCACACGGCTGAGGATGTGGCTGGTACCCTGGCCCATGTTCGCAACCTGTTGAAGCCCGGAGGCAAGCTGCTGTTGGCAGAAACTACTCGAGACCCAAGCAAGACCGATCTGTCCTTCATCCTTGGCCTACTGCCCACCCCAGCCTCGTCTCTCTCGATATCCTGGGATAGCGTGCTTCAGAAAGCTGGGTTTAGCGGTGCTGACCTTGCCGTTGATGATACCGCAACAACCATCCTATCCACACGACCAACCGCCGAAAACCAGAAGGCGGACCTAAGCCGTGCCAGCAACCCCGGAGGCTTTGCCATAGTAACTAGCAATAAGACACCTGCACCAGCAGGTCTGGTTGATCTGCTGTCACAACATATACAAGACTTGACAAAAACCACCGTGAGCCATCTCGTGCTGGAAGAGAGCACCCCTGCGGCCTATGAGTCCAAGGTCTGCGTTTTTGTCGGTGATATCGAGGAGCCCACCCTGCTGACCGATCTCGACGCCGTACGTATTGAGGGCCTTCGAGCTATGGTCACAAAGTGCGGTGGTCTTCTCTGGATTACGACCGGTGGCGCCGTTGAGAGCGAGCGTCCCGAACAGGCACTTGCCCAGGGCTTCTTGCGCGTTCTCCGCAACGAGTACGTCGGTCGGCGCTACCTCTATCTTGACCTAGATCCTCGCGCTGAAAATACAACCGAGGATACCGTATCTACCATTGTCCAAGTTCTCCAAGAGGGTTTTGGTCAAGTACAGGACGTCCTGGCCACTGAGACTGGCCCAGCTGAGTTTGAGTATGCTCAACGCAATGGCGTGCTGCTGATTCCGCGTGTCTACAAAGACGAGGAGTACAATGATATGGTCACCGGCCCGCTTACACCAATTTGGGGTGATCTCGATGCTGCTGCTGCTAGCATCCCCCTGGAAGCCCTATTTCAACAGAACCGGCCATTGCGACTGGAGGTCGGTATCCCAGGACACCTGGATACCTTGGCGTTTGTGGATGATGAAGGAGATGATGACACTGAAAGCTTTGGCCCCGAAACTGTTGAGATCACGCCGCGAGCCTTTGGCCTCAGTTCGCGTGATGTTATGGCTGCCCTGGGCCAACTGAAAGACCGCTCCATGGGTTTTGAATGCGCTGGTATTATCTCCCGTGTCGGTGATGAAGCTCGTGCAAAGGGGGGCTTCAATGTCGGTGACCGTGTCATGGCCCTCCTGCCCGGAAGCGGCAGCGCTTCTCTCCGTAACAATATCACGGTTCCCTGGAACAGCGGCATCGTCAAGGTGCCCAGCAGCATCACCAGCTTCGAAGAGGCCGCATCCGTACCATTGGCCTTCACAATTGCGTACGCTGGTCTTGTAGATGCTGCACGTCTTGCACCGAGACAGTCTGTTCTTATTCACGCTGCAGCTGGAGCCATAGGACAGGCCGCCATTATGCTGGCCAAGCATCTCGGTGTAACAGACATCTACGCTACCGCCGGAACACCTGAGAAGCGGGAGCTCGTTAGCAAGAAGTATGGAATCCCTGCTGAGCGAATCTTTAGCAGCCGCAATGTTTCATTTGGCCCGGCTGTCCTAGCCGCCACACGCCGGCGTGGTGTTGATGTCGTGCTGAACACGCTGCCCGGCATCTTACTGCAAGCCAGCCTCGACGCTCTCGCGCCTCTCGGCCACCTGATTGAGGTCGGCAAGCGTGATATTGAAGCCAATGGCCTGCTCGCACTGGCGGCTTTCTCACGCGGCATCTCATTGACGGCGCTGGACATTCCAACCTTGGTGCAACGGCGCCCCGCGGATGTTCACCGTGTGCTTTCCGAGGTCATCAAACTCGTTGAGCAACAGGCTGTGACTCCAATTTATCCCGTAACGACCTATCCCCTGCCTGAGATCCAAGAGGCATTCAAGTTCGTGGAGACCGGAGCACATACCGGTAAAGTTGTCCTCTCGGCCGGGCCGGATGAGCAAGCTCCGGTAGTACCACGACCGAAACACGCCACTGGCCGCCGGCTCCGGCTCCGACCTGATGCCTCGTACCTTGTCGTCGGCGGCATCGGCGGCATCGGTCGCTCCATCGCTCACTGGCTGGCAGCCCACGGTGCCAAGAACCTGATTCTGCTGTCACGCAGTGCTGGTAATCTCGATCTCCCAGAAAACAAGGACACCAATGGCGCACTGTTCGTTCAAGAGCTGCGCGAGTCCGGGTGCCGCGTCAAGCCTGTAAGCTGCGATGTATCGCTGGCCAGCGAGCTGGTGAAAGCCCTGCGTGCTTGTGCAGATGACGGACTCCCGCCTGTGCGTGGCGTTGTCCAGGGCGCCATGTTGTTGCGCGATGCCATCTTCGAGCAGATGACGCTTGCCGACTGGCATGGCGGCTTGCGGCCCAAGGTCGACGGCACCTGGAATCTGCACACTGAGTTCGCGGCACCGAACACTCTGGACTTTTTCGTCATGCTGTCGTCCGTCTCGGGTGTTCTGGGTATCGCTTCGCAAACTAACTATGCCGCTGGTGGCTCTTATGAGGACGCCATGGCGAAATGGAGACAGTCCAAGGGGCTGCCGGGCGTCTCTATTGACCTGGGTCCTATTGCCGACGTTGGCTATGTCGCTGAAACTGCGAAGGTGGCTGAGCGCCTGCGAAAGTCTGGAGACTATGTCATGCTAGACGAGAACACAGTACTTCGAGCATTTGAAGCGGCCGTGGCACGGCCTCTCGGTGGCCGCCACCAGATTATTGTCGGCCTCAACGCCGGGCCAGGGCCGCAATGGGATGCTCACGGCGGCTCACAGCTCGGACGAGATGCTCGCTACGTGAACCTGAAACCCCAGGTCAAAGTATCTCGGGCCGGAGGGGGGGATACAGCTGGTGGCAAGGTTTCACTCGCTTCACAGCTGAGTGAAGCTGGTTCGCGCGATGAGGCCGCTCGTATCGTTGGCGATGCCATCGCCGACAAATTGGCGAGTATATTCATGATTGATGTGGCGGATATCGATCTTAGCAAGAAGCCCGCCGGCTATGGCGTTGACTCTCTTATTGCCGTCGAGTTGCGCAATATGCTCGTCCTTCAAGCTGGCGCAGACGTGTCTATTTTCAATATCTTGCAAGCTGCCTCCCTTGCTGCTTTGGCTGCAGATGTAGCGGCAAAGAGCAGTCATGTCCAAGCGGCTGCTTAGGCGTCTTCATTTTCTTTACTTGTTTTGGACTCGTATAAGGTTGTCTCTTTGGATTGCAATGAAATTATGTATAGGTAACAAAAGTATTATAAAGTGCTAATTGTATATACAATTTATCTTTTGAGTTTATTTCGAGTTTTATTGGATTTTATCTTCAGTTTATTTTGATTTTGTTTATTTTATTTATTTGGCTATTCGTTAATCTTGTCCTATCCTAACTCCAAATCCTGTTTCAAGACACTACTTCCCGTAGCATCCTTCTCATTGGTCTTGCAATATGTATTCAGACCCGCCTAATTTACAGGGCGTTATATGTACATTAGATGTGTTCGTTTCCTGATATTCATTTCAGCTGCCACAGCTTATTATACATGCGAATACTGTTATATTCAAACTCAAGTGTGCTGAGATAGTCTTGTGCTAAAATATTGACGTATCGTAGGCTTCGAAGCAAGAGAAGGAGGGTCTCAACGTCTTTGTCGTTGCTGGCAATACCGGCCATGCAGCTGGGCATACCGCTTACATTTCCCGAACTCCTGGTGTTATTGACCGACTTGGTATTTCGGATTAAGAAGTCGGCAGCACAGGCAAGTGGATCAGCCATGAAGGGATGCAACGCGAAGCAACCAACTGATCTGACCGACCTGGCAAGACGCACCATGTCGACTGCCGCCCTCTCAGCCCGCCATTTATATGAAGTGGCAAGAAGCTGGCGGTCAGCAGTCTTTTGCTGCGGCTGTCTCTGCCAGGGAACGGTCTCTAAAATGTTGTCAAGATTGATGATTACTTTCTGGGCCAGCATGTATGTGAAGATCACCATAGGATCGCGGTTGCCCATTGTAAACGCTGCGCTTTGCGCAAGCATCTGGTATCTCTTATCCATAGCCAATACCAATTGCTCGTGCCTCGCCCAGAATTCCTGGGCGCCGTCTGCTCCAGTGCTGCTAACCAGCGACATGCGTCGATGGGCCATGCAACGACCTTGCAGAGCCGCTAGTACGACACATTCTGCGAATGGTGCAAGTGGTATTATTGTAGAGGCATCAGCCTGAATATTATCAGCCACAGCGAGTACTTCGGATAGGAAGCACATCTGAACAGGCTGGTTATTCTGAAAACTTTCCTCTGGGGCAGGCAGACGCGTACGGACGGCCTCTTCTTGCAGAGTCAAAGGCCACTCGTTGCGTGAACAGAGAAAGCGATCAAAGTTAAAGGCCAGCCAGAAAGTTCGTCTCTTCTCTTCAGTAATTGCATATGAAAGATCCTCCTCGTGCTCATCACTGTCAGAGCCATCAAACGGATGTAGCGGCATGTCATCGACGCCGCCGCCGCTGCTCTCATCAACATCGTAAAGGCGTGCCAGCTGCACGAGTCGAAATGCACGTCCAGCCGTGAGCATTGCCTGATGCTCATCGATACGTAGAAATTCATAGTGTGCTAGGAGGAGCCAGGCTTGGACCAGCTCAAGAGGAATCTGCTGTCCAGCGCAAGACTTATTAGGGTTGAGGTCATTGATATTGTCGATCGACGTACTACCACTTCTACTTAATTTTCGCGTGTGTTGTGATTCTAGCAGTTGGCACGTCTCTTGGTAGAGGGCATCGCCAAGACTGTGATATTGTGCTGACTTGGCCGCTGCAACAGTATGCATGGCCGACCGGAGACAGCTTCGCGCTGAAGATGGATTCTCCTGGTCGGCCCAACTAAAGTACCGCCGCCGGTGTATCATGGGTAACGTATCATGGACGCGATCAAAATACAGTTGATTTCTGAATATTGCCGACGGAAGATACGGAATATTAGCAAACGCAATAAACAGGAACAAGAAGGTCAGGGAAAGGTTTCACTAACAGATCGGCCAAAACCAAATTCGTCCTCTTGAATTCCCCGAGGCTCTGGACTGGACTGGCCGGCTCGAGGTCGAACTGTAACATGTCTCCCATGTCTGCCAGCACCCCAGTGCTGTCCATGTCCATGTCCTGCCAGTCCATCAATCCATGGAGGTCAGTGCTTACGTTACTTACGTTATGCTCCATGGCCGGAAATGCAGCCATCGTTGCAGTCGTACTCGCACTTGTGGTTGGTGGTACGACATCGTTTGACGCAGAGGAAGAGAAGATGATAGACGTTGCGGTCGAAGATGCGGGTGTCACAGTTTGAAGGGCCGATGTACTCAACAGATGAGAGGTATTGTTTGTATCATCAACATCGAGTGTAAGAGGCGGGATGGTGGTTGCACTGGTGCTACCACATAGAGCATCTGTTGGTGTCGGTTCCGCTGTCTTGGGTCTATTGACTTGCTTCCCAAGTTGCCATTCCAGTTCGGCTAATAAAGCGGCTGACATTAATGCAACGTCCTTCAATGTAACCCCCTCCAAGATCCCGAATTCCATGGAATCCATGGAAACATCATGAGTCATGCAGGATAGGGAGGGGCTTGGCAGAAACAAGAGAACACACTCACCAATACGTGTCCGCATCTCATCCAGCTGTCCTTTCTTGGGGCCGCGCTGCGGTCTCTGTTCAATCACGACACAGGTAACTCCCATCTCTGCGCAGAGACTGCACTCTGGACGGACGCGGTCACATCTCGCTTTGCGCCTCCGGCAGTTTTCGCATGCGAATCCCGCTTGTTGCCGGAAGCCTTTCGTTTTCATGGTGGATTGTTGATAATGTTGAATGGCAACACAGCGTTGCTTATGAGAGTGAAGATGATGGGAGATATGATCACAGGACGTGCAACGTCGTAGTAGTAGCCATTGGATGCCCACCACGGCAGCTAAATCTTGATAGGCTGGATGTAACTTAAAAATATGAAATTCGATGTCCTCTGGCCAATTGTGGCATACTAATCACTATTTGGATACACAGGACTGCGTGAGATCTGCGCGGGATCTACGTCTCTTTTTCTATCGCACCAACAAGACAAATTCTAGCTTGCTGTGCCTCATTGTTTCACAGCCACCACTACGCAATCGCAAGCACGCAAGGGTTAGTGGCGTGCGGCAACAGCTCGACAAGGAATAGACGATAATAATCCTTCGAGTGGCCCCTTGATTTGCACCGAGTCTTACGGCATCATGTCAGATTCAATTGAACGTCTCCAAGCAAGCAGTGAGATACAAGATGGGTAAGGCACCAATTATTATCTTACCTTGTATACGAACTGGTAAAATAAACTCGGCCAGGATACCCAACTTGGGATTTGTTGATAACGCCATTCAAGCAATTGAATCATACCCGAATTACTCTAGTACAGGACAGTTTAAACCATGTCATCTTTTTTCCAAATCTGTAACTCTTACTGGCTAATATTGCAGTCTTTGCTTCTTTGCAGACATGTTTCGAGTATGCAAAACGGTATCTCGGATGTATATTATCTAACATAGTTACCACGTTACATTATTTTTATATAAGTCTTTTCGAAAAAAAGAAAATCGGTTCATTTATTTGCTGTTGCTTTGTTCTCATTCGAGCATACGAATGCTCCACTGGTTAGCAACGTGTTTGCCTGCATGTAGTGCTTCACTGCCCCTGCCCCTGCCCCTGTCCCGATGCCCTGGTCGTTTTATATTCATGCCTGCAATAGCATTATGTCGTCCAGAGGCTTGCATCGGCTAAAATGGTCCCCCCCAGTCAGCGCTTCAACTTCTGGCCAACGGCGTGGCGGCATAGACGCTCTGGAAGATCTAAAGCGATCCTTTTGAGCCCACACATCATCCCACCACGCACCCGACAAGGCATCCTTCAGCGAAAATAACGCATCCTTAGCTCCCCGCCAATCCATGCCCTGCTTTTTGTGTAGATTGTGCCTCTTTGATAGCCCATTGGTCGCAGATTAGTTATCCATTCGCAACCCACACCTCACACACCTCCCGTCGAGGAAAATGCTACATCAAGACAAGCAGCTGAAGGGATGACACGAGGAGAACCAGGAAAAGCCAGGCAGCCAGGGTTATGACGGAAGCCGTGCCATCCCTGCATCTGCACTCCGGCTTCCAATTATCACCTTGTCACTTCTATAACCCTGGCAAACGTGCACTTATTAATAATCCACAGAGGCATCAGCGGCGATCAGCGGCCGCGTTTCGACAAATTGATGGCGTTTAGAATCTAGTTTTGTATAAACAGCGTGGGGCTGCCAAAAACATAAATGCTCCGGCTAGCGTTGTTTGCTAAATTGCGCTCCCATGTCGACATTAGATAAGAAGTAGGAACCGGATTCTGAGACTCCGTCGTCTTCTTGTCAGCCAAGTAGGGTGGGCCCCACCGGTATCTAGATTCCTGAGTATTCCGGTTATGCATAGCTTAAGACATTCGATCGACGATCGTCGAGATGGATAATGTGATGTTAGTGCTGTTGCAGGAATTCCGGCTCCGACCCGGCCGGCACTAAGTGTTGAATCAGCACAGGCAATCTAACACCGAAATTTCCTTCGGCATTATCAATATTTTACTCTTTTTATGTTCTTTTTCTTTCATATTTACATGGATCAGAAGATATGATTCATTCACGTATGAGAAGACTTTGTGCGGAGCGTAAGAGTTCTGTCTGTATTACTTACGTAGAGCGCCATGTATGTAACTTGAATCATCGTGAGTTGGACAAAAGCCACCTCAGCCAAGAGTTTCAACTACCTCATTGTACTTGAAGAATCCTTTAGAGTCACCAACTACCATCCTTCGTGCCTCCAAAAATACTACGCTGACAGGACTAGCACATGTGGAGTCCGTGGAGTCCGTTAAGTCCTAACAAGCACGAGCATGTGTTCTTTGTTCCTGCGCGGAGTTAATTGATTCGCATCTGGATTATAAAGCCAAGCATTACTAGCATGTAAGACTATCCTAACTTTCATCCGGGAGGTTCATGCTGATGCAGCTCCGGCAGGAATCAATACCATGTAAATGAGGACATTAACTAGCATGGTTCAATAATTCTTAATTGAGTCCCATGCGGCGAACGCACGGCAATAATTAGCCCAATCAAGATAAACGAAAGCGGAAACGAGACGACGCACGGTTTCCGTCTAGTCGTATATCCGCGCCCGATTTCCCGCGTTATCATATAGCGGCGCCGGCTGCTAAACTCAACCGCTGTCCCGACATCATCATCCAACAATCACATGCTTTTGTGCTCCCACACACTACAGAGCCGTGGCTAAACATCTATCTGACCTGCAAATACAGCAATGTCCCAATCACCAGAGAACAAGGCGGCCTGGTTGCCAGCCTCCAAAGTCACGCCGCTTGAGATTGGCCCTGCGCCTTACACAGCACCCGGCCCCCGTCAGATTGTGGTGAAGAATGGTGCTCTAGGCATCAATTCGGTCGACTGGGCAAAGCAATTGCTTGGCGAGGGCTTACTGGGCTATATCACCTATCCATTCATCCTTGGAGAAGATGTTGCCGGCACCGTTGTCGAGGTGGGCGAGGGCGTAAAACGCTTCTCCGTCGGCGATCGTGTCGTGGCCACGGCTTCTGCTATCTCCGTCAACAACACCGCCGAGGGCGGATTCCAGCTATACACGCCCATACGAGAGTGGATGGCCGCACCGCTGCCAGACTCCATTTCCTTTGAGCAAGCTAGTGTGCTTCCGCTGGCAATCCTCACGGCTTCTCACGGCTTGTTTGATACCGACTACCTCGGCTTGGATCTGCCCACTGTTCCTGCGCGTCAGAGCAGCGGCAAACGAGCCGTCATCGTCACCGGTGGAGCATCGGTTGTTGGCAGCACTGCCATTCAGCTCGCGGTTTCTGCCGGCTATAACGTTGTCTCGACGGCATCGCCGAAGAACTTCGAATACGTCAAGGCTCTCGGTGCCACGTACGTGTTCGACTACAAGAGCGACACCGTCGTCGACGATATCACCGCCGCTGTGAAGGGCCTTCATCTTGCAGGAGGTTACTCCATTGGTGACGGCTCTGTCAAGCTGTTGGCAACTGTCCTATCCCAACACGACGGCCCCTCTACCAAGAAATTCATTGCTCTTGCTGGCGGTCAAGGAGAAGGTACCAATGACCCGAGCATTGAGGTCAAATTTATCCTTCTCGGTCCAGATTCCGTTGGTCCTGACTCTATCACGGGCAAAGTCTACACAGACTTCCTTCCGGATGCACTCGCCAAAGCACAGTTTGTGCCAGCACCCGACGCGACTGTCGTGGGCAAGGGGCTGGAAAAGATCCAAGAGGCTTTTGGAATCCACATGCAGGGCGTTTCGGCAAAGAAGATTGTTGTGTCGCTATGAGGACTGGCGATATTTGTTTAGAGGTTATCTACTAGTAGCTATCTAGATAGAAATTGAAAGACTAAAACTATGATGATGATACTGGATATCAAACAAGCAATATTTGAGTACATATGCTGTCCTCTGCTAAACTGCCAAGCGGATGACAGAAAAACCGAGGCCGAGAAGAATTCGAACACCCACGAGTTGAATCATACACCTATAAGGGGAGTAGATGCTATATCTACATTTCCCTAATAACTACTACTATATTTACATTTCTCTGGTAACAACTACTATATCTACATCTTCCTAGTAACTACTACTCTATCTATATTCCTTTAGTAACTACTACTATATCTATATTTCTCTAGTAACTGCTGCTATATTTACGAGTATATACTATACTTTGTATGCTGGCTGTGGTTGATTGATAAATTAATGTAACGCTAATCCAGCTTGATGACACTGGTGGATCATAATGATACATTTGACGCTATGATATCGCTCTATGAATCATTTAAAGTTACACAGGAGCTAAACAACACGGCAATAGCTGGAACATCATCATTGGTTAAGCAGTTGTCAAATTATAACGGAAAATCCGAGGCTTGTATATTTTCTCTTCTTTTCATTTGTCAATCTATGTTACCATGACTAGCTCATGCACAGAAAACATAAACAAAGGTAAGAGAGAGAAATATTAGAATTGAAATTGAGAAAATTCAATATCGGCTTAAAATTGCCAATCAACGCGTTTCCAGTCTATTATCCTTATACAACTATCTAGGGAACACTAATTCCCAAGAGACAGTTGTGTACCAATTTTAACTACATACCAAACTATATACTCAGTTTCTCCCTCATAGCGCAGCCAATCACTCGGCGGCCAAATCCTCATTATCTTTGCTCTCAGGCGCAGCTGGGGAAGGATCCGCCTTAATGGCCTGCAGCTGCTTCACTTTCCTGATATCAACCCAGCCCAAGCCCCAGCCAAAGGCAAAGGTAGCGACACTGACTCCGATACCGAGATACATCACATGGCTAATTGCCGTGGTATAGCACTTGAGCGCGGCTGTGAGTCTATCGCCTGAAACAATGCTTCGGATGGTAGTGGCTCCGGTACTCAGAATGATGTCTGGGTTGACGCCAATCTCGTTGATGTGCTTCTGGAGCTCTTTGCGTAGGCCGTTGGTGAAGATAGTGTTGGCAGCAACAAGGAAGACTGCACCTCCCATATTTTGGCAAAAGATGATGATGGCCATGGCAATAGGGATTTGTGGAGGTGGGATAAGATTCTGAATAGCGATGTAGGGCTTCAGACGAAAGAACAGTAGTTAGCAAAAAAGAAACTAGACATGCAGGGAAAGAGATTGAACAATAAGAAGTTTACTCACCGCTGAGCTCATGGCACCACTGCCAACACCATAGAGGACCTGGTATCCAAGCCATTTTGAGGACCCAGTTGTAGGCTTGATCATAGACATGAGGCCATAACCAATGGCAGCGAAAGAACTTCCTCCCAAGTTCCAGGGAAGGTAATATCCAAAGATCTCAGCTGCAAATTATTAGCTCGATGGTTTCCTGAAGAACAATTGAAAAAGATAGAGAAAGGGCAAAACGAACTGAACATTCCAGAAAGCATAGTGAAAAGAACCAATCCCAGCGTCGTCGGCAGTAAGTGCACACCACTCATGATGGGGGTGTTATCGAGCACAGTCTGGAAATAAATGGCGAGATAGTATTCGGCCACCAAAATGGCACCGAGGAGGAAGAATAAGTTGGCTGCAGCAGACCAGACAATACGCTTCTTGATCATGGCGAATGGCAGCATGGCGTTGTCACCTTGGTAATATTCCCAGACGAGGAAGACGATGAATGTGACGCCCGCACCGACCAAAAGGCCAATGACAACAGAGCTGTCCCATGGGTGCAAGGTGCCGCCATATTGCAATCCGAGCAAAAACATGACCGCTGCGGGGCTGATGAGGAAAAACCCTGGAAGATCCAGAGATTTGAAGGCGGTGCCGAGGACTTGTCTCGGGGGCAGCTTATCGATCGTCTCGGGGATGTTAACAAAAAGCAGAAGAATGGCCAGAGCAGCGCCAATTGGAAGGTTGACGTAAAAGCCTGTGACAAGTATTAGTGATGCCAGTTCAGAAAGTCATCCAAGGCAACCAGATCACTTACACCATCGCCACGTAACATTTTGAGTGAAAGATCCGCCAATGATGGGTCCCAAAGCAATACCAAGCTGGCCAATGCCCAAATTGATGCCCAGGAACTGAGCTTGCTTCCTGGGAGGCAGCACAGCCGAGATGATGGTCAGGGCACCGTTTCCGATACCAGAAGAGCCAGCACCAGCAATTGCTCTGCCGACGATGAACATTGGCGACGAGACGGCCGCTCCACAAATAGCAGATCCAACTTCGAAGATGAAAAAGAATACGAGGAATGACCACTATGTCCAAAGTTAGAAAATCTTGACTCTGTTTTGCCTTGTTTTGCCCATTGTCACTTCAATTCTGTTTTCCTCCTTTTACTTCCAATTTCTTTTCTCCTTCCTCTTCTTTTTTCTTTCTTTTTTTTTTTTTTTTTTTTTTGCAATGTCCCTTCTTAAAATATCTTAGAGACACCCACCTTGATGTTAAAATGGCTGTAAATCTTGCCCGTAAGCGGCTGGAGAGCTGAACTCCCAAGCTGATACGCGCCACCATACCAACCCACGTCAATCAGAGAATTGAATCGCGCCGTAATAGCGGGAGTTGCCGTAGACACGACACACATGTCGAGGAAGACGAGAAAGTATGCAATCGTAACAGGCGCGAGGATAGACCACAAGACCGCGCCACTGGGATACTTACTCTCGTCGTCCGTAACCTCGTTCCCGGAGGTGGTGCCATCGGATCCGTACTTTTCGACATCGCCGTTCTTCTCCGTCAGGACTTCGCCCGTTTCCACGGATTTTTTGGAGTCAGCCATAGTTCACTGTTGTGATTGCAGTTACAGTGATGGCACTAGAATTGACTCTTGCTCTCTCGACCCTGATGCCAAAAAGTGGTCAATGGCTGTCGAGAAAGGACGTATAACTCAGCGTGCTAGCTTAGTTGTACCATATATAACCAAAGATGAGAAAAACGCATTTGTCAACTCGTAACAATACAAAGCAATTGAAGTCAGAAAAATGCCATTGTTCGCGTTGCATGGGGCGGAATCTCTCGACCGAGCGAATGCGACTGACTGACAAAGCTGGTGTCAATGCTGTAAGTCGGAACCGGAATCTGAAATCCGGTTCTTAGTCTCAAGGGAGATCGACAGGGTCCACCACCAACCGGACTGACGGACTTTGACACCGGTTCGGCACTAACAGGGATTTGATGCAGGCATCTCCCGGCCAATCAGGCACTGAGGTGTGCTAAGACATCAATACTCCGATTTGATTACATTAATAACCCGGCACTGAGTTGATAGGATGAAGTACGAGAGCGGCGAGGCTTTCTTACTCACTGTTGGTGGTGTCCTAGATGGCCTAGAACCCTGATGGCCCGGCTGTTCATTGTTGAAAGCCGGATAGATGGATGGCTTACAAAACCAAATGCCGTGATGGATGGCTTACAAACCGGACGCCACAAATGTCCGGTAACGAAACTCCGACCTGCATGCAGCTCTCTCAAGCCACTTATCAACGATAGATTGTTGCCTGCTGAGTCATGATAGCAGGGCTCAGGGATGCAATTATTTACGTGTATTCAGGCAAGTAAGATATCGGATCACTAGGCTGAAAAGTAGAAGGTAGAAGCAAGACAGTGAATGTATGGTATCTATCAAATGGAAATACTGTGTCAGATCCAGCCCCGTATATGCGCCTGAGAGTTGTGTGTAAGCTTATGGTGTAGATATCGTTGATATTGTTAATCTTTAAAGTCAACAAAGAATTGATCAAGCCATAACGTAGGACTCATCAGGTATCCCGCCTCTTGACCATATGTTAACGCATCTGAGTTTGCATCCGTAACCGTAGTTGTAGTCGTAACCGCTTCGGCACTCGCTCTGCTTTCTACACCATCTCTCTCTTCTGCTTTTCTCCGTGCCTCTTCTTGCTGGACCAGGAATCTTCCATCTTGATAATCCGGCTTATATGATCGTAGTCCGCGGGCTAGTTGAGCGAACACGCCATCGGCTGACATTGGGTGCTCACCAGCTTCTGCAGCAGCCAGCTCTAGCTTATCCGCCATGCAGGATATCAGAACGGGCAGATTAACGAGGTCCCTTAGAGCGGCCGGATCCCAGCCCGGCTCCTGGTATGCGCTAAGTTGATGCAGGGTGGCCACACATCGTGCCAGCTGGGCCCACTGGATGAAGGAGACGCCAAGGAGTCCAGACGGCGAGAGAGTCAGAAAGGTTGATGTACATGATTTGATTGCCAGTGCCGACTGCCAATAGCAGGAGAGACGCGTAGGCCCACATGTTGGTGGTGGTGGTCTCGCTGGTGGTCCACGATTAGACGGTGGAGTGTGGATTGTGTCGATAATGCACATTTCTGTGTAGTATGTTTGAGCTAGGAGGACTGCTATTCTATTAGCAACTACTGCCTGATTGTATCTATTGCTGAGCTTATGCCCAGGTTGAGCTGGAAACTTACCAAAGTGCTGCTGGAATGCCTGAGGGACAGACGCCCGGACTTCTTGCAGCTGCCCCATGAGCCCCTTGATGCACAAGAGAGCTTGGGGTGAAAGCGTCTCCGGTGGAGGGTGGTCCGGCAGTTGGGCACGCTCCCGGACCTGAGTGGCCTTCATAGCAAGTAGCTGAAGGCGGACCTGAATAGCCAGGGCAGCATCAGACACACCCTCTGCACCCACACTGCTGCTGCCGCTAGCGGTAATGGCAGCTAGACCCTCGTCCATCTGGGTCACCCACCGCGGCGCATCAACCTGGGAGAAGTAGGCTGAGACGGCCGATCCAAGCACAAAGCAGCCTAGAATGGCTCGCTGCCGCTCGAGGTAGAGCCGAGCATTAGTCCACCCAGCACCTAGTACCGCTGCCGCTGTGATCGTAGTGGTCGCCGTGTTGTTGTACACATCGTCAAACCCACCTCTTGGTTCGAGTTGGCTTATTGTGTGCGTAATATCTGGTGCTGTTTGGTCCAGAGAACGCAACTCCCCGGCCAACGACGTAGCCACCGCCATGAGGCGAGACAGGCTGCGACGGCTGTGTAGGTGCTCCCAGCCCCATGCAATGTAGACAAGAAGACCCAGGAGCAAATCGACTGTTTGTTGCGGTTGCTGCTGTTTCTGGTGCGGCGACAGTTGTAGAAATGCCATTTCGCACAGCACACGTTTTAGCTCGAGGGAGCTTTCCCTCTTGTCCTCGGACGATGCCGAAGTCACGCAAACAATGGCGCGAAACAGAAAAGGCCGCTCTACCCGCAGCTGCTCAGCCGTGAGGTGGGTAGGCAAGTGAACAAAGGGGAAGTGATGCAGCATTCGCGATCGGAATGTGTCGAGAGAGACCGCTGCAGATGGCGGAGATACAGACGGCGACATGAACGCGTCCAACACCGTCGATGGCGGGGTAGCCAGAGAGATGCTGTTGGCATTGAACCCATTCGTATTGTCCGCTGCCCACCAAGGAGCAGCGACACCGGTGGCGCAAGTCTCGGTGTGCTCGTCTTCGTCGTTGAAAGAGTTGCGCGGGTCTTCCATAGTGTCGCTTCTTCTGGAACCTTCTGGGACTACGTCTTGGTAAGTCACACTGGGAGGGGTTTGCATCAGCGTCGTCGCCGTGTGGTGTTCAGCTGTCTCGACTTCGAGCATTGGCTGCGACTGTGGCAATTGTTGCTGGTCTTGGTGTTGATGCAGCTGTTGTTCCGGTGGTGAATTCTGCTGCTGCTGTTTCTGCTGCTGCTGCTGCTGCTGTTGCGACCATACGCTGACTCTGTCGCCCTGAATGTCGCCCATGTCGCCCATGTTGCCCACGCTTCCAATACTATTCATAATATCCACGTTGACGTTGCCCGCCTGGAGTAGCGACACCAGCTGGCCAAGCGTGCCCTCTAGCTTGGCGATGCGATCGTCGGGCGAGTTCTGCTTCTTATCGCTGCGCCGCCGTAGCACGTCAGCTGGATGACATGGTCGCTTGAGACGGTGACACCTATTTATCATATCCGTTTGTGTCAACGAGTGCCAACAGATGCGGGTTTGCCAGCTCTCAAACCCAAGCCCAGAACAAAGCTCCGACTGACCTTTCGCATCCGCTGCCTTCGAGGCGAGGAATGCACTTGCATTTGGTCTTGAAGCAGCTCAAGCACGCTTGGCCATAAGGCGCCGAGCGGCCTGCTGTTCTCACCATTGCGGTAATCTTTCCGACTCGGGATCGGAGTAATTATTGATGTCGATGCAATTCTTTTGCGCGATTGAGCTTGGATGTTAGGAAGCTTACATGTTCTTGTAGGATGTGGTAAGGCTGCTGCTGTACGGTAATGGCGGCGCACATCATCTCACACACGGGCCACACCTAAACCTAAGGCACATGAAAAGAAGCGTACCAGTCAATAAATTTGCATTTAGCCAGTTGAAAATCTATAGATCTTTAGTAGTATAGCTAGAAAATAATTAGAATACAAAATTCCCGTATTATATTAACGAAATACTATTTAAATATACATATATTGCAATATATATGTATTTTGTTAAGGAGTATGTACCAGTACGGTCAATTTAAGATTATCTTTATACTTTTCACCGTCATACTTTAGTACATCTACTTAGCCAATATTGTTTTAGAGTACCTGAGCATCTTACTCGTTGACTGAGTGGCTATGAATTGAACCTACCCTAGACTTAAAAAACAAAACACATTTTTATCAGAAAGTCTTGATGCATTATAAACTGTCTACGACCGAATCATTGTTTGTTGAATCCTACGTTCCTCTGCATCTGTGGTCCTTGGATTAGGCAGCATTCCGATTCCGGTTGACATTGTTTGGAAACTTGTTAGAGCTGTCTTGCATCCTTGGCAGGATCGCCTGGAAAATCAGCAAACCTGGGCAAATCTCACCACATCTTCACATGGGTACCTATGTCCCGTTTAATACAAAGCGGACGGGCTCCGGGGTTATTACACCCGTGGATGTTGCTTATGGCCCTGGCTGCTGATAAATGCTGCAGAGCCACTTAAATTGTCCGTGCACATGCACATGTACTTCAATTTTGCCATGCGGCATTGCGGCATCTACCTAATTTGTAGCTTACTCAAGTTGTTAAGCTGCTGCGGCTCTTATCTCTGTTACTATCTTCCCAACATCATAGTCCCACACGGTTCGGGAAGCTCGCTCAAGCTTCAATTTGCTCCTCTCGGCGTCTCTCCCCGTTGGGCCATATCGCCACTGGTAAATCTCGCCCATTTCTCGCGAGCTTCTTACAATCCACTGGCCACGATCTATCCTTGCTTGGCTGTAAGCTCGCAATGCGTGCTCAATGGCCTCTCTCTGAGTATGATCACTACCGTCACCAGAACTGCTGCCACTGGCTTGCACCGCAGCTAAAGCCTCGCAGAGCACAAGAGCGTCTTCGACACCGATGCAGGCTCCGACGCCCTGGAATGGACTACTGGCATGGGCAGCGTCACCAGCAAGACAGACGCGGCCACGTGCATATGTTGGGGCCGGGTTCTCATCCATGTCGAAGATTCCCCATTTGACCATGTTGTCCGGGAAGAGCTTGGTAAGTTCCACGAGATGCGGACCCCAGCCGACGACGACGCGCTCCAGCTCTTCTCGTGTGCCTGGAGCCGTCATTTTCTCGGGGTCAGGGAATTCTGAGGATTCGTGGGCAAAAAAGGCAACGTTTAGAAGAGTTCCATTCATGACCTGTTCACAATACATGTTAGCAAAGTTGGTCTTGAAGCTGGGTATGAGACTATTCAAAGGCGTCGGGTTAAACTGACAGGGTAAGACATCATGTTGGCATTAGGACCACAATGCATACACGCTCTCCTTGCCTTGTCCTCACCGAGGGCGGCAATACCGGCGTCGATGGGCACCATGGTGCGGTAGGCGACTGTGTGAGTGTAGCTGGGCCGAGTGGCTGGGTGATGAGCCCCGAGAAGCGTCTTCCGGGTGGTTGAGTGGATGCCGTCGCATCCAAGAACGACGTCTGCCTCGGCGGTGCTTCCGTCTGCGAAATGCAAAACAACTTTTTCATTCACGTCGTTGTCATCGTAGCTCACGAGCTGCTTCCCAAACTTGGCCACACCATCAGGCAGTAAACTGACCATGCCCAGCAGGAATTGCGAACGTACACAACCCCAGAAGGCGAGCTTGTTTCCTGGAAGCTGGAAGAGGAGCGACGTTGATTCATCTTCGGCGTCCTGCTTTGTCTGCGGGTGATAGGCGTTCCAGTAGGTTGTGCTTGAGTCGTTGGGGTCCGTCTTCTGACTGATGCGACTCAGCACATCGAGGATGCCGGGATCCAAGCGCTGCATGCACTCCCGGGCCACGCCGGTAAATGCAAAGCCAGCGCTAATCTCATGCCAGTTGGACGAGCGTTCGTAGATAGTTACCTTGATGCCTCGGCGGATCAGACCGAGCGCTGTCATGACACCGACGACGCCACCCCCTACAACGGCCACCTCCAAAGAGGGCGTTGTGGTCCTGTTGCTGCTGTTGTTTGCCATGGTGCTCAACCGCAATCTAAAGGCTTGCAAGATAGGAAGTCGAACCAATTGGACATGATAAATAATGAGTTACGGTACAATGTACTCGTAGATTTGCCATCATGGAGGGATACAAGTCGTATGATGTAAACAAATTCAAGTCCTAGAGGCATTATACAATATTACAACAAATTACACAGATATAACGGCCTAACCAAAAGGGGTGAGCTGAAGATAATCGGCGGAGTTTAGATCCTCCTTGCTCTTGGGTCGAGAAATCTCAGCCGGAGGCTCCGCGCGGACTTTCGGATAAAATATCTTGTAGAGATAACACTCGCATAGAAGGGAAAAAAAAAATCAGCACAAGGCAACGTATTACCTATCTCCGATAGTAATCTTACTGAACGAATCTAAGAGAGATTATGTGCAAGACTTTCTGTAGTATGAATCGGCGCTTAATATCTCAGGCTGCTATAATATAGTTCTGCCGTGATTCGAATCGATCGAGGCACACCAACCAAGTTACCAAGTAACCGAGTGCGTTCTGTTCAACAAGTAACCAAGTGTTCTGTTTAACAAGACACCAACTGTTCTATAGCTCGGTTACCTTTTACTTTTTTCTCCTTCATTTCACTTGTACCAGTTTAGTAGTCAGCCGTACATACTTACACACATTCACACAACATGACTACCTCAACCATTGCATCCTCCGTGGCGGATGCGCCAAAAGCAACAACCTTTGTGTTCGGCGGTCACATTGGCACACAAAGCAAAAAATCACTCGAAAAGCCAGTAAAGCAATTCCTCAGCGGGCCCAACGCAACATGGATACTAGAGGCCGTCAGCGGGCTGCCGCACTACTGGGAGGCCCTGGTGGAAAAGATCCCGGAGATCGCCGGCGCAGTCTCAGGTGCTGAATTACTCAAGGACTTTGACTCATGGCTGCGAAATGGTATCTCGGGGGGCGATCTGCTTGCTCCCGAGACAGAGCTGCCTAACATTCTCATTGGGCCACTGATGGTGGCTATCCAGCTGGACCAGTACTGGCGGTATCTGGAATTTCGGTTGGACGATGCTTCTATCTCAGACCCCCAGGCAGAACTCGTTAAACAACAACAACAGCAGCAGCAGCAACAGACCACCACTCGTCCTGTGGAAACGCTGGGTTTCTGTGCTGGTCTCATCAGCGCCGTGGCAGTGGCGAGCTCTCACGACAGGGCCGAGTTTGAAAAGTACGGCGCCGTGGCAGTGCGCATCGGCATGCTGATGGCAGCTCTGGTAGACGCACGCGAGTCCCGAGACGAGGCTAGAGGTATGGGCGGATCGGTGTCCTTCGGAACCGCATGGCGAAGCGGCACCAAGCAAGGTAACGACATGACGAGCATCGTGTCATCGCTGACGCCAGACGCATACGTATCGGTGCTCTTTGATGAGGCGCGCGCTACAGTGTCAACTTCTGAACGTGTTGCTCCAACGCTGGTGCGGAGACTTCGAGCTGCCGGCGTGACGG
Organism: Trichoderma camerunense; assembly: GCF_050948025.1. Classification (NCBI taxonomy): domain Eukaryota; kingdom Fungi; phylum Ascomycota; class Sordariomycetes; order Hypocreales; family Hypocreaceae; genus Trichoderma; species Trichoderma camerunense. The sequence continues at coordinate 755,586 of NW_028145369.1, forward strand.
CGGTTCCACTCCCATTCAAGGGCCACATGCACACACCGGGAGTGGAGCGGAAGCGGCAGACGGAGGCGCTGATCGAGCTCTGCCGGGTGGGGCCGAACAGCGCCGGGCTTCAGTTCCCGGCGGCCGCCCAACTGGCGCTGCCAACATTCAGCAACTCAGCGGACGGGTCTCATGTATCTCCTGACGAGACGGATCTCACCGGAATGCTGCTGCGGGCAATTTTGACGCAGCAGTTTAACTGGGCTGGGACGATGTCGAAGCTGCTGTCGGCGTCGGCAACGGCGCATAAAGAGGTGTCTCTGGTAGCTTTTGGGCTGGACCAGTGCATTCCGCCAACAATAACACGGAAGTTTGGACCGAAGCAGGCGCACTACGAGCAGCTGGAGAGCCACATTGAGAGTTGGAAGCTCCAGAAGATCTCGTCGTCGGCTTTGGCTACGGTCAAGGCGGCGGCCCCACCTACGGTCACCGGCCCCACCCTAACAGTCAAGGATGAACCTCGAGCATCAGTAGCACCAGGAAAATCTAACGACGAGGTCATCGCCATTGTGGGCATGTCTATTAAAGCGTCCGGGGCAGATGACCTCGAGGAGTTTGCAGCGATGCTCAAAACGGGAAAGTCGCAGCATGAACTGATCACGGCAGAGCGGATGACTCCGGATATGCTCTTCCGGGAGCCAGAGGAGGACCCGAAGAAGAAGAAGAGCTACTACGGTAACTTCTTACGGGACTCAGATGCTTTTGACCACAAGTTCTTCAAGCGAAGCCCCAGGGAGAGCCAGGCCATGGACCCACAATGTCGCCTGGCGATGCAGGTAGCCTACCAAGCGGTCGAGCAGTCTGGCTACTTCACGGAGCCCAAACTGACAAGCAAAGAACAAGAACACGTCGGTGCTTACCTGGGAGTGTGCGGCGTTGATTATGAGCAAAACACAGCCTGCCATGCGGCGAGCGCATTTACTGCTACGGGGGCGCTGCGCTCTTTCATTACCGGCCGGATCGCACACTTCTTTGGCTGGACGGGTCCCGCAATGACATTTGACACGGCGTGTTCGTCATCAACAGTAGCTTTGCACACGGCCTGCCGCGACCTGCTGTCTGGCGAGGCGACTTCTGCATTAGTTGGAGGCGTTAATATTATGACGAGCATGCAATGGATGCAGAACCTCAGTGCCGGCAGCTTCCTGAGTCCGACGGGTCAATGCAAGCCGTTTGACGCTGACGCCGACGGTTACTGCCGTGGAGAGGGAGTCGCTTTTGTCTTCCTCAAGAAGCTGTCGGATGCCGAAGCCGCCGGCAACACAGTGCTGGGTACGATCCGGGCGACAGCTGTATACCAGAACCTCAATATCACGCCGCTATTCGTGCCCAACGTGCCATCGCTGTCACAGCTGTTTAAGGATGTGATCCGCAAGGCCGGCGTCGACCCCTCCGAAATTTCCTTGGTTGAGGCCCACGGCACCGGCACAGCAGTTGGTGACCCGGCTGAGTATGAGAGTGTCAAACTGGCGCTGGCTAGCCCACATCGTAATACTGTCGTGCCCATAGGCTCAGTCAAAGGCCATGTAGGCCACACGGAGGGTGCGTCTGGAATGATTGCACTCGTGAAAGTGCTCATGATGATGCGCGACAATTTCATCCCGCCCCAGGCCAGCTTCACACGCATGAATCCCCATACGCACGCCTCGCCAGCCGACATGATGGAGGTGGTGACCGAGTTGCGGCCGTGGACTGCCGAGCGTAAGATCGCTCTGCTTAACAACTACGGCGCCTGCGGTTCCAATGCTAGCGTTGTCATCGACTATTCGGCTCCTAAGGCTTTGGACAACCGTCTGCAAGCTCAGACGGCGACAGAGACCCGGCAGCCCTTCTGGATCCCCGGATTTGACGCCCGCAGTATCGCCGCCTACAGCAAGGCACTGGCTACATACCTGCGTGGCCGCACCGGAGACAAGAAAGTAAACCTGGCCGACGTCGCGTTTAACCTAGCCCGCCAGACGAATCCCAGCTTGCCTCAAGGCCTGATTTTCAGCTGTCAGTCATTAGAAGAGCTACAGGGAAAGCTTGCCCAGGCCGCTGCGGCCACTAAAGAAACGGCTGCTGCCGCCGGTATTGTAGTCTCCAAGTCAGAGCGGCCGGTCGTGCTGTGCTTCGGTGGCCAAGTTTCGACATTTGTCGGACTAGACCGCGCGTTGTATGAGAGGGTCGCCGTCTTGCGGCACCACCTGGATGCTTGCGATGCGGCTGCCACGGCGGCAGGCCTATCCAGCATCTTCCCTGCCATCTTTTCACGCGAGCCCATCCGTGATACCGTCCAGTTACAGACGGCACTGTTTGCCATGCAGTACGCCAGTGCCCGAACATGGATGGACTCTGGGCTGGCTTCGAAGATCGTGTCCGTCGTGGGCCACAGCTTCGGCGAGATCACTGCGCTCTGTGTGGCCGGTGTGCTAAGCCTCGAAGACACAGTTCGGCTGGTAGCTGGCCGTGCAAAGTTGGTGCGCGATGCCTGGGGGCCCGATTCAGGGGCGATGATGGCCGTCGAAGCAGATGAGACTGTCGTCCAAGATTTGCTCAAGGAGGCCAACTCGAACGGTGATGGCTCAGCCAGCATCGCTTGCTACAACGGCCCTCGCAGCTTCACATTGGCCGGTACGACCAAGGCCATTGATGCGGTGGCTGACATTCTCGCTAGCAACGGCAAGTTTTCTGGAGCCGGCATCAAGAGCAAACGGCTCAACGTGACCAATGCTTTCCACTCGGTGTTAGTGGAGCAACTTGTCGACGATCTTGGAAAAGTCGGCCGGGATCTCAATTTCCATGACGCCGTGATCCCAATTGAACGGGCTACTGAAAATGAGTCAACAGGCTCGCTGGACTGGACCTTTGTGCCATCGCACATGCGCCAGCCTGTCTTCTTCAACCATGCTGTGCAGCGGCTGGCCAAGAAACACCCACAGGCCATCTTCCTCGAAGCTGGATCAAACTCCACGATCACGGTGATGGCGAGCCGCGCGTTGGCCCAAGTCAATTCTGCCAATACACTCGCCTTCCAGGCTGTTTCCATCACTAACACTGAAAAGGGCCTCGACGGACTCGCAGATGCCACGGTAGCGCTGTGGAGGCAGGGCTTGCGCGTGAACTTCTGGCCTCATCACCACTCCCAGGCGAGCGAGTACGTGCAACTGCTTCTACCACCATACCAGTTCGAGAAGTCACGCCACTGGCTGGAGGTAAAGTCGCCATTGGAGGCTGTTACCAAGGCAGCCCAGGCCATGATTGCAGCGTCGGGAGTTTCTACTGCAGGAGTTGGGCGTGTTACTGAGGTGGAAGACCCCAAGAAGCTGCCCCTCTGGACATTCATCGGCCATCAGGAGGCCAAAGGAAACAAGAAGCTGGCCCGCTTCCGGATCAACACGAGCTCAGACTCGTATCAGCGCTTGTTTGCGTCCCACGTTATTGCCCAGACGGCGCCCATCTGTCCGGCAACACTCGAGATCGACATAGCCATCGAAGCTCTCTTCAGCCTCAATGCGAACTGGCGGGCTTCTGGCTACTCCCCCACGGTTCACGATCTCATCACTCACACACCAGTATGTGCCAACTCGGCGCGTACCTTCTACATGGATCTGTCGCCGTTGGACAAGACCGAAACAAAGTGGCACTTTAACTTACACAGCGTCGCGGGCAACGGCAGCGACTCCCAGGCTCACGCCGAGGCCACGGTCCGCATGCACGCGCCAACTGATGCCTCCTATCTACAAAAGTTTAGTCGTTACGAGCGTCTGGTCAGCCACGCCCAGTGTGAGGCCCTTCTAAAGCTCGGCCTTGACAGCGACGGCGTCGAGGTGCTGCAGGGTCGCAACGTGTACCGCGCCTTCACCGAAGTCGTTGATTTCGGGCCGGTCTACCGCGGTGTCAAGTATGTGGTCGGCCGTGAAGGCGAGAGCGCCGGTGTAATTCATAAACAACACCAGGGTGATACCTGGCTCGACGTGCCCATGAGCGACTCGTTCGGCCAGATCGCCGGCATTCACGTGAATCTGCTGACTGACGATCTACCGCCGGCCGATATGTTCGTTGCCACCGGTTGCGAGTTGTTGATGCGATCGCCAAAGGCTCAGCCAGAGGTTTCTGGCAAAGAGAACGGCCCCAGCGTCTGGCACGTCCTCGCCCGTCACGAGCGCCAGTCCGACAAGGCGTATACAACCGACGTCTTCATCTTTGATGCCTCTACCGGCGCGTTGACAGAGATCATGCTGGGCCTGCAGTACGCACGCGTGTCCAAAGCGTCAATGAGCAAGATCCTCACGCGTTTTACAGTGGATCAAGAGTTCCTTAGAAAACCAACAGGGGCAATTGCTGCTGCTGCTACTGCTCCTCATCCTCCCCCCGTTACTGTTACTGTTCCCTCAGCTTCTGTTACTGCCCCTATCAAAACTAGCTCAAAGCCGAAGAAGACAAAGCAAAAGGAAAAGGGCTTCGATATTACTGATGCCGTCCGTAACCTGGTGGCCGATGTCTCCGGTATCGAGGCTAGCGAGATAACACTCGACAGCGAGATGGCCGAAGTAGGCATCGACTCACTTATGGGCATGGAGCTGGCTCGTGAGGTCGAGAATAAATTCAAGTGTACCCTCAACCAAGCCGAGATGATGGAAGCAGTCAGCCTGCGCCAATTTGTCGCCTGCGTCGCAAAGGCGCTGGGGGATGTTGGAGGAGCAGACACTGCCGAGCAAGACTCAGATACTGCTGACAGCGACTCGGCTGTGGAATTTATGAGGTCGGACGAGACTGATGACACGGCCTCTGATATCACTACACCAGAGCCTGAAGAGGCATCTACTTTCTCCAAGCCCGTCTCACTGTCAACCGGTCCAGCCACCAGCAATCTAACCCTCAATGCCTCCGACATCCTGGAGTGCTTCGGCCATGTTAAGTTGAGGACTGACGATAAAATTCGCGAGTTTGGCATCGATAGCATCGCCCGTGTCGGCCTAGCTAGCAGCAATAAACTCTGTACAGCCCTTGTTGTCGAGGCTTTTGATGAGCTTGGGTCGCCACTGCGGACAGCTACTCCAGGACAGCTGCTGGATCGCGTTGCCTTCTTGCCGCAGCATGGTCGAATGATGGAATGGGTCTATGGCTTCCTGGAGCGTGAGGCACGTTTGATAGATATCGACACGGTAACAGGCCAGATCACACGCACACATGTGGCTGTCCCGCGCAAGACCAGCGCCGAACTGCTCGAGGAACTGGTAGCCGCGCATCCCGAGTCTGCTATCCCCAACCGCCTAGCCTACTATGCCGGCAAGAACCTGGCTGGCGTCCTCAGCGGCTCTACTGATGGTATCCGAGTCATATTTGGCAGTGCTGAAGGCCGTCGGCTGGTCCAGACTATGTACTGCGACTACGACTTCAACCGCATGCACTATGACCAGATGGCAGAGGTCATCACCCGGTTATCCAGCCGCCTGACTCAGACCGGTGAAACTCTGAAGGTTCTTGAAATGGGTGGCGGCACCGGTGGTACGACAAACGTAATTGCTCCGTTACTGGCTTCCCTAGGCATTCCAGTTGAATATACATTCACTGATCTTTCGACGTCCATGGTGGCCAACGCACGCCGCAAGTTCGCTGCGCAGTATCCATTTATGCGCTTCGCCGTACACGATATTGAGAAGCCACCAGCCGCAGAGCTCCTAGGACAGCATCTGGTCTTGGCCAGCAATGCTATCCATGCTACTCGCAGCTTGCTCGAGTCAGCGTCAAACGTGCACCAGGCCCTACGCCCTGATGGTTTCCTCATGATCCTCGAGATGACAGAGAGTCTGCCCTTCGTTGACATTGTGTTCGGCCTGCTCGAGGGCTGGTGGCTCTTCAACGATGGTCGTACCCACGCCGTCGTTACCGCCGAGCACTGGGAGCGCGCTCTGCACGCCTCAGGCTTCGGTCATGTGGACTGGACCGATGGTGAAAGGCCCGAGAACGCCTTCCAGAAGGTCATCATTGCCCTGGCCTCTGGAGAGCCGGTAGCTCGTCTCCCGGCGTCTGTATCATCTGTAGAGGAAACTAAGGTGGTTGATAGAGGCGACGTGCCGGCCCGCGAGGCCGAAGCCGAACGTCTCGTAGCCTCTTACACAGCCGGTTGGGCTACGTCGGCCCTCGATTCCGCGGTCATCGATGCCTCTACCGCTTCTTCTCCCGCCGTGGTCATCGTCACTGGCGCTACTGGCAGCCTCGGCGCTCATCTTGTACAATCGCTCGCTGAACGCCAGGACGTCGCTACCGTTGTCTGTGTAAACCGTCAGTCTAGCATCCCAGCCGACCAGCGCCAGGCCGAAGCATTCTCGTCAAGAGGTATTGCTCTGTCGCCTTCTGCGCAGGAAAAGCTGCGCGTCTATGAGACCGACACGTCCAAGCCGCAGCTTGGCCTGCCTACTCAAGAATACGCCTGGTTGGCGGCGAATGCCACCCATATTATACACAACGCCTGGCCCATGAGTGGTACACGGCCGCTCAAAGCTTTTGAGCCGCAACTGCAGACGATGCGCAACCTTCTGGACCTGGCACGAGAGATGGCTCTGGGGAATCCAAAGACTCGCATCGGCTTCCAGTTTGTGTCCTCGATTGGCGTGGTTGGCTATGCGGATACGTCCGCTGGGCCCCAGATTCTTGAAGACCGCGTGTCAATAGCCTCTGTCATGCCCAGTGGCTACACCGAGGGCAAATGGGTATGCGAGCGCATGATCGACGAGACGTTGCACCGCTACCCAGGTCTGTTCCGCGCCACCGTCACCCGCCCAGGCCAGATCAGCGGCTCCAGTCGCAGCGGCTTCTGGAACCCAGTCGAGCACTTTGCCTTCTTGGTGAAGAGCGCGCAGGCTTTGCGTGTGTGGCCCGACTTCAGTGGTCGCTTGCAGTGGTTGCCCTCTGACCGCACCGCCAGTGTCATGGTAGATTTGCTACAATTGGAAAACGGTGGTGATGCAGATGCCTATCCCGTCTACCATATTGACAACCCGGTTGGCCAGCCGTGGGAAGGAATGTCGCCCGTGCTGGCGGCGGCCCTCGATATCCCTTCCCAGAACGTCATCCCTTATGCCGACTGGATCATACGCGTGCGCCGCTCGCCGCTCTCTGCGGACGAGAATCCGGCTGTTCGTATCATTGACTTCCTTGACGGCCACTTTGAGCGCATGTCATGCGGCGGCATAATCCTTGACACCCAGAAAGCAAAGGAGCACTCAGCCACGATGGCAGCGCAGGGAGGTGTGGATGCTGATATCGCGCGGGCGTATGTAGCATCCTGGAAGGCTATGGGGTTTCTGAAATAGATTGTTCTCTGAAGAGTATTAGCTGATAGTATTTTTGGAGTTTCTTTGCTTGTATAACTTGATTAATTTGTCATTTGGAGTGGCTAGAGCGTGGGAAATTGTCTGGATTATGCTCTCAATACCGGTTGGAATTTGGAAGTCCGGAGATTTAGATGTTGATGAGACCGCACGTGCCGCCACACGTGATGGACCTCAACCTAAACCCGTTGATATCTATGTTTGCCGGAATTAGATATGTAGCTTTTCCATATATTTTTAGTTCAAAATGTTGAAAATAGTTCACTTCAACTTCTTGGCTGCCTTTGTTTTCACGAGTATGTGCAGGTAAGTAAGTATCCGCGGGTAAGCTTTCATCATTAGCTGAGATTATTAAGTCAAAATACTCACCATTTTCAGCTCGCATTAACTTGGTCCCTATGGATGTTATTTACCAGGTCGAATCCACAAATCAAAGCATCTTTCCTTTCAATTCTTATCCATTATGTTCTATTACATATTAGGATGTTACTAAACTTAACTAGATGAATTGCAAGCTTTGTGTGTACTAACTCAAAAGTGACGAACAGATCTTAAAGCGATACATTAGCTCGCTATTTTATCTAGGTATTGTCATACAGGAAGGAATTGAGGGACATTCTAGAGTTGACAAAGCCTAATAAGAGCAATGACAACATAGGTAGGTAAGTATATGAGGTAGTTAATACATATATTCTATGAGTATACAACATTCACAGCAAGCTTCAGATTTGGAATATTCCAATACGTTTCGATCACACATTGTCATTAAGAACTGATATAAAAGAGCTATAGGGGCACAGAAAGCTGGATTGGTCTGCGCACCACTAATAAGGCTATCTACATGTACCATAGACCTCTACCCAACGTATCTTACATACTGCTTCCACAGTGGGTCCTTCTTCAAACCGTTGATGTCGTCCTCGGGCATACATAGAGTTAGAGGAATGAAGGCACCCTCAGCATCGTTAATGATCAAACACCCGGGAATCGGAGCTGCTGTGGGTCTGCGAAAGAAGCACGACCGACCCAGTGGCCCCCAAGATGCCGGCAGAGGCTGCACCTGGCCGGTTGCCGTCACCATGAGATCTGCCCGGGGGTCGTGAGTGCCACCATACAGCAGGCTGGATGTGTCTGGCTCGCGGGCCATGAATGTAGCGAAACTGCGGATGGCCCATGCCGTGTTGGCCTGGTTGAGCTCACGACGCAACACCTGCGCAATCTGTGGCAGGGAGAGTTCGGCCACCTGTCCCAAAGACAGCCGCACCAAGGCGTGGCATACCATGTGTCCCATGTAAGTCAGCGGTACGCCCAGCGCCATACGGCCGTCGATGGCTCGGCCGAGCTTCGACATTCGCTCTGGTGGCTGTCCGTTGGCAATACGCACGGCGCAGAGGCGTTGCCAGGCAAAGGCGGAGAAGATGTCGTTCTCGGATACCATGAGAGAACCCGGCTTGTTGGCTGATGCGTCGTCTTTGACCGACTTAACGAGCCGGGCAAGAGCGTTGACTGGCATCTTGAAGTAGCACCACATCAGCGGGCTCGAGGGCGTCGCCCAAGTGTAGCCGGGTGGTTTCCGCAGGTGGCTGTAGTCCTTGAGAGGCTCACCGAGCGGAATCAGTGGGATAACGAGGCTGCGATCGCGGTTGGCCTGCTCAAGGTCGTCTGCCGGAATCTCCTTTCCGGACATGACGATGGCCAGCAAGTTCAGAAATTGGTAGATGCCAGTGCCGTCAATGATAGTGTGGTGAGTGCTGAGGTTGAGGATCAAGCCGCCGCGCACAAAATTGGCCTGCATAGCGATCACAGGATCAGGACCTTCGAGGCCTCGAGGATGAGGCAACGCCGGCCAGGGCGTCAAGACCGATCCATCCAGCATATTGATCGGCACGCCGGCTGAGATGAGCTTGGCCATGGGCGCAATGAGGTCGTCACAATATTTAACCCTGATGCGGTCCTCGGGCACATCCGCCGGCCACGGCACCGCCTTCAAAATGCCACCGGGTTTAGACTCCCGGGCCACCTGCCATCCTGTCCAAGGAATCTGCTCCTTAATCTTGTCAAAGCCGCTCTGGAGGGCTGCGACGATGGCATCGCGGTCTACATCATTTGGCAGCTTGAATCCAAACAGCAGCTGTGTGTATGCATTGAGTAGTGGGAATTGGGAGATGATGTCGCGATAGAGCTCCGAATCAGTACCAGCAGTATCGCTCTGGGTAGGAAGTGCTTCCACTGCCACTGACATGTTGACTTAGTTTCAGTTTGTATTAACAAGTCAGGAAAGCTTTACCTGTGAAAGATAGTCATAAACCCTATTCTACATTACGATCGCTAGTTTTAATGGAAGTTATACGGAGTGCAGTCTGTATACAATCCGACCGTGTTAGTAGAGTTTGCTGCACTTTCGGAGTTTTGGAGTTTGGGTATTTGGACTTTCGGACTTTCGGACTTTCTTTGTCTTCTGGCGATTTTCTGGTGGGTCGGAGAGTGAGACTCCCATTGTTACCCTGTCCATGCCAGAAAATCAGCAGAGTAATTGTCTTCTTTCACTCTATAGAAGCTATACTTAAGATTAAACATAAAAATTATCATTTCAAAAGAAACAAGAAGAGGAACGTTTGTGAGCAAAATCAGATAGCCTAATGAGCATCAACCGTTGGGTGTGACTGTCGACTTATCTTCGCTCTTGTATTCGTTGTAACAAGGCACTAAATCTGATATAGAATAGAACTCTCTTACGACTCGTATCAATGATGAAGGCGTCAGTTTCGGTCAGTATGCAGGGACGGATAACAACAAGCAAAGAGAACCTGCTTGCCTAGAGATAATACCAGGCAGTCCTGGCAACTTTCGGATGACTTCGCTTCAAGGATAGAGTTTCGAAAATGCGACCAATCAGTTGCTTATATATGTGCTAGAATCCTCTTTTTCCTCACAGACAAGCACTAAGGTAGATAGAGGTTGTGTAAATTATCGATATCTATCCCTGCCTTTAGGCGTAGCCTCTAACTGTTCAAGTTCTCCATCTCACTCTGGCAATTGTCAATGATTATCCACCTGACCGCTGATCTACCGCTTATAATGGAGCCAACCAAAGCGGTGATCTCTTCTATACAAAACATCCATTTTCAGGCACCCAAGCGGAGGTCAGAAAAAGCAAGCCGCAAAATAAATAAGTACATATATTCATCAATATAATAAGCACCCAATCAGCTTATCGAACGCGTGCAGTATGTAAAATAATACCAAGTGTTGGATAAATATACACATAATAGCATTTATTAGAACAAAATAGATATAGTAGCAGTTACTAGAGAAATATAGATATAGGAGCGGTTAGTAGAAAAATATAAATGTAGTAGTAAATATTAGGGGAAATATAGCTAAGTAGCAGATACTTAAAGAACTAGGGTTCGTAGGTGTATTATGCAAGGCACGGGTGTTCGAAATCTTCTTTGCCTCGGGTTTTCCGTCCTTCACTTGGCACCGCAAGTGCATCTCCTCTTATGATCCGATGCAACCCTTTCTTCCAGGAGATCAGCCAAGACAAGATCAGCAGATATGCCTCGGCCCGAGCTTCCGTTTTAGCGTTTCTGAGCAATTATATGGAGCCGGGTATACATAGCCAGGGAATATACATCGGGAGCTTTGCGTGTAATATTGATCGTAATCTTGTACTCAAGACTCTGGGATATAGGAAAAAGCCGGAATGGCAACCCTGCCGACGATGAACAACGCGAGCACAGTTGCTATCATTCAAGCGACCCTTCGATAAGGGCTACCTAACTAGACAACCATTCCCGAAGCGCATTATCTCGCCACCATTAGTAGTTTTGACGAAATCATTGTGCCTAAAGATGGCGTTGCATTTGGGGCGGGTAGGCCGGCAAATCTGTGCGCGAGAGGAGCCCATTTCTGCAACCTCATTTGCAGATAACGAGGATCTAGTGAGAAAGAACTCTTTTAGCATAGGATGTCATGCAAGTATAGTTCGTCCCAAAAAGAATGATAGAGAATTATCTCTATTAGGCATAATTCGCTCAGACGACGACTTACGGCTTTCGGATAAATGTGTCTACTTTCGATCTCATTTAGGTTTCTATGAGGTATATAAGTCTCTGACTTGTGTCCTCTGTGAGTGGATACAATTACCTGATAAATACAATCTCTGAACCATTTTTGTGAAATCTCGGGCGATGTCGGTGGTATCGCTAATGAGCCCAGCCGTTGAGTTGAACCACAAATCCATTGTGGCGTTATGGGACGGCAGCAAGAGTCTAGTATAGGAATAGCAGTAGTATTGAGATGGGTTTTTTATCCTAAATCTATCCAATGTCCAGATAGAAAGCGAATCTCGTTTACCAAGAGCGAGAGCCGACTATCCTAAGAGAGTATTTCGTATGAACAAAAATGGAGAATATTTCGACTATCCTAACCAGGCAAGGCGTTAGTGGGCCGCGCATTGGCAAAAAAACGCTAAAAATGAGAGAGAAAAGATCTAATCTAATCTGATGACTCAAATTCCATCTGATAAGATTAAAGATCAGTTCATCGTTAGCTAAAAGATTGAGTCAATTCCAACGCTAGGCATGAAACAAGAGTTCTAGACTGCAGATCAAGTCCACATCAAGCGGCACATCTCCACCTTATTGAATTTTACATGGCCGGGGTGAAGTCTTTCCGCGGTCTTGTGAATGATCACGGAAGGGCGTGCCAACCTACTGGTTACTAGAATCTGTCCTGTGATGGATCAGGCTCAGTATTCCGAAACTGCCAATCATCACAGAAAGGCAGGCCAGCCTAGTAATAAGGGCATGCTAGCCTGGTGGTTACTAAAGCTTGTGTCGTGATAAATACGAGCCGGTTGAGATGGAGTTTCCCAAGTTATGGTTAGAAGATTAGCTCAACCGTCGGCAACGGCGTGAGAGAGGGCACTGTCATGTGATTCACAACTTGCCTGAGAGTTATATAGTATATATTAATACATGAACTTGGCAATCGCCAAGCCGATCATTATCTCTCGGCATCCAGTTTAGTGAAGTTGTCACCTATCTGCGGCGGGATAGAGATCAACAGCCTAGGACTTGAAAGTCTTTAAGCTACGATAGCCATGAAACACCTTCTCGGGGTCATTCTGACTCTTGTCGGCTTTCTCACGTCACATGGACTCGCTAGAGTCATCAGCAAAGATCAGGAGTGTGTTTCCGCTGTCTTTGGTATTGTCGGAGGTCTCAACTTCGAAGGCATAGGCTACGGCAATTACTACTTGGGGATCTGCCAGAACCCGCTAAAAGTCGTCTCCGTCTACGCCATCTCTAAGACCTATTGCTCGTCCGCTGACCTAGGTCCCGGTTTCGAATATCTCAACTGGGCCTGCCTACAATATGCCGGCGCTGGGCTTATACCAGAGGCAGATGTGGCTGTCAATTTGACTGATGAAGCAATAAGCCGCTATCCTATGCTTGATCAGAAGGATGTAATCGTTCCGAAGAATCTCACAACGCCAGTTCTGGTTACACGAGATTGGTTCGATTTGGGGTTCCGTACGGAGGTGTGTTCTTTCTTATTCCAATTTTGCCCATATCCAAAGCTTTTCTCTCTAACAGCATTAACAATATCATACAGGACACATGGGATTATGAGCTACGTTTGCACCCTACGTATGGGTAAGATTCAGCTACCGCCATCTTGCGCTATTTGTCGGATTGACAAAAATAAAGACTGACTTTTTCAATACTGCAGGTGGGCTATGTACGGATTCTGGGGTGGTATCCTCCTCATCGGAATGCTACGTCGACTCATCACCCACATCATCGAAAGCCGATCATCTCCATTGTCCTCCGATCCTGAAGACCTCGGAGCAGCGGATAGTCGCGAGAAATCAACAGCAGGAACCAAGTCGCTTACATATATGTATTCACGAATCCGCAAGCACCTTACTATTCCAAGCGGTTTACCTCCGTATCACAGCCAACTCTTGTTCGGATGCACCATACCAACTCGCATCGAGTCACTCGTTATCATCTCTTGTTGGATCCTCAATTTTGTTCTTTGCTGCGTAAACTACCGTGGATTCGAGGGTAACCTATAGTAAGTGCTTAAGCCAACAAGTCAAATTAGTGAGATGTGTTGGCTAACACGTGGTTGATGGAAGCTGGTCTGCGGTGTCACCTCAAATATGGCGATACATTTCCGATCGAGCGGGCATCATCGCTTACGCCAACCTACCATTGATGTGGATGTTCAGCGGCCGTAACAATATCTTCATTTGGCTAACAGGCTGGTCATTCTCTACATTCAACCTCTTCCACAGGCATATCGCTCGCATCGCAACGTTACAAGCCATCATTCATTCCGTTGGATACACAGTATTCTATTTCGAAATTGAAGGAGGTATGTTATTCTACATACTTTTCGTAATGTCTCTATAGAAGACCTTTACATTAACAGGATCAAATCTAGCGGAAGGTTACTACTTACAATGGCATGATGCTTGGTTCTACCTAGGAGCTGTGGTAAGACGCTGTTTCTGACCAGCAACTCTCCAAGATCTCTGAATGCTTCATATACTGATGTTGGCCCGCTCTAGGCAACAATTGCGATGAGTATTCTTGTTTTCTCCTCTTTCAGTTGGTTCCGACGCAGGATATATGATTCTTTTCTTCTACTCCATATCCTTTTATCCGTCGTGTTGATTGTGGCTTTGTTCTAGTACGTTCTCCCACCTTAACTTGACATGACTCAATTGTACATCGTTTACTGACCACTGTTGATATCACAGCCACACCAGCATTTTCGACGGGGATTATAATCCATATCTATGGCCTCTCGTTGCTATATGGTGCTTCGATCGTTTCCTGAGAATCGTTCGGGTAGTCTACTGCAATCTCCACGTTCACCTACGCAACAAGACGCTCCATCGTAGTACCGCCACCATCTCCTACGACCAGGACGCGAATTTCATCCAAATTGATATCAACACGCACGTAAAGCCAGGGCCAGGCAAGCACTATTATCTCTACCAGCCCTTCCGCTTCACTGGTTGGGAGAATCACCCTCTCACTTTGGCCTATTGGAGCCAGTCTACGGTAGAAACCAGCCAAAGTCAGCAAAGAGATAGCACAACACATCCGCCTTCAAAAACTGCAGATGTTTCTGTTGTGACACCATCCGAGGCTGGTCCGCAACATACAGCCATTGAAGGCGAGTATCTCCTCTCTTTCTGGATCCGCCCATATGATGGCTGGACCCGCCATCTCCGTGACCAGTGTCTCAAGTCCCAGCCTCTATCTAAGCTCCCTTCGGTCATTACAGAGACTATCCTCCTTGAAGGCCCTTACGGCATCGCAGAGCCCCTGTGGACTTTTGACGAGGTACTTTTTATTGCAGGCGGATCTGGCATCACGGCCATGGTTCCGTACATACTTGACCACATCGCAAGAACCGACTCGTCCAATAAATCGAGCCAGACACGCATACGTGGACTGACACTGATTTGGACCAATCCTAAAGAAGCCTTTATCCGTCAGATTGCCCAGCGGGAACTTGCGGCAGCGCTTAAAAGAGACGATGTCCGGTATGAGTTTTACTGCACAGACTCTGCAAAGGCCGAGGTTGGCTCGTTACCTTCACCGTCGATAGATGAAATTCCGATTGGAGATGCCGAAAAAGGTGCCACGGAAAGCGGTGTATTAAAAAGCAAAGACGAGACAGATATATCTGAATCGGCAGATGGTGCTGACAAGGCCGGTTCTTTGTCTATCACAATGTGCAGGCCTGATATCCCGGCAATCATTGAGAAAGCAGCAGCCTCTGCTGCCGAGTCCGGATCAAGGCTTGCGGTGTTTAGCTGCGGCCCGGGAGGAATGTCCGATCACGCAAGAGAGGCGACGTATCGGGTTATACGTCAACAGAACAATTCTGTTGAGTATTTTGAAGAATCATTCGGGTGGTAGTGATGGTTCGGGAAGTGCTGGGTACCATCTAAAAGTTCTGTTATTATTTAGGCTCTCATGATACTAGTCTTACACGTCATCTTCCGATGTAACATAAATAAATCCGTGTAAAGTATTTTGAAACAAGTGTAAATGCATGTGATTCTATCAATATTGTGATGGGGCTTTAACTTTCCTATTCGATGTGATAGTACATCCCTAGAGACATGCTCAAACGGACAAGAACCTACATAAATCACCATATTCATCGATGAAAATCCTCCAGGTTGCCCCGTTGTCACGAAAATCCATTCAGCAATGATACGTAGAGCGCATGCCACACGAGGAAGAAGAACGAATGCATTTAGAAATCTCCATTAAAGTCAACTCCAACTACAGATCATTTAAGATACAAGACAGGTCGTACACCACCAAGCTACTCAACCTAAAACCTACAAGCTGTTCTACATAATATATCATCAGCCCTGAACCCACTGCGCCACGATCACGGATGTCGTATAGACCATGGCAACAGCTCCAACGACTATCGTCAAGATATCCAAACACTTCTCTCGCTTACTCTCAGCAACACCCTTGAGATGCAAATATGCTGGGTACATGTATACCAAGGGAATGCATGCAAAAGACCCCGTCAGAGCCACAAACTTATCCAGATCGCTTGCACCAACCACCGCAACACCGATACAGACGGCAATAGTCAGTGTTCGAAGGCCATTCTTCTTCCACTTAATTGCCGCACTCTTCTTGCCCGTGGCCCGTTCCCCAAAGATTGACGTCTCCAGGATACGCACGGCAGGAAACAGTTGCACGGGCTCACCTGCTAGTACGGCCAGTGAGTAAAGAAATTGAACTGAGTTGACGACAGGTGAATCCTGAGGGAAGTTGGAAATGATCTGAATCTTGGTATTCTCGCCGAAGGTTGCGTAGCATAGTGCTCCAACCGATGTAAAGATGGCCGTGATGAGGAACATGACGAAGTAGAGCAGGCCCTTGAAATGATGGGGCTTCTTCATGCTAGACTGGATTGGGAGAATCAAGCCGATTCCTTCAAACGTAAAGATGGCTGAGCCAAGAGTCAGAGGAAAGTCCCTTGGGTTGAACAGCTTTACGCTTGGTTCGATGCCGTGCCTAGCTAGACTTCCAATATCGTAGTACCAGATATACACAAGCCCAATGAGAATGAACACGTCTGCCACCAGGGCAACAGGACCTAGTTTGGAGATGTTGCGGATCAAGGCGAGGGGAATGAGGGGGAGGAACTGAAGCCCAATTAGCCCTGACACTCCAAGATGGCCGACGCCCTTGGTCACGGCATCGAGGAAAGAGAAGAGATTTTCTGCCGTGAAAATGATGCCCGAGCAGACAAACCCAAGTTGGGAAATAGCAATTGATGCAAGTATCAAGCTTCGGAACCGAGGACCGACGATGGCTTCACCAATCTCCCCGTAACCACCGCCATACTTGTGACGGCAATCAAGCAGCAAACGGAAGCAGAAGCAATTGACCAAAGATACGGAAATCAGCGCAAGCGACGAAAAGAGGATGCCTCCATTGCGAAATGCTTTGGGAAGAAACAAGATGCCCGTGCCAATAAAGGCCTTGATGAGCGTGAAGAAGGTCTTGACCGTGCTAGCGTCACCCTCACGGCTCATGCGCCGGGAGCTCTTCCGCCGATCAGCTTTGGGCCGCGCAAGCAGTGGACGTTGTTCATCAATGATGGCTTCTTCAGACTCCTCAGTGACGGCAGATTCTTCCTCATCTTCGTCGGTATCCTCGAGGGCCTCACCGGCAAAGCTGCCGTAAAGGTCGAGGAAATCGACAAAGGTGCTGGCCACGACGAGTCCACTCTGCTGCCGCTGTCGAGCCCGGCGACGCAGGTGCTGCCGCCTGAAGCCACCCGGTTCAAGCTGTTCAGCATGTGACAATTCACCAGCTGGTCCCAGGTGGGGCGAAGGATGATGAGAAAAGGTATTGGATCGGCGAATTGAGCTGGCTCGGGCCTTGATCTTGAACATGTCGCGATGGATGTCACCGCCTTGGAGCTTCAGCGAAGACTCTAGAGTCTCCAGAGTCGGGGTTGCATCACTGCTTCCCTCTTGCCCGTTGCCATTGTTGGGAGCAGCTAGCTCTGTCGCAGAGGCCGCGGGAGACTCAAACAGATCTTGGCTCGCCGATGAAGGAGCGACAATGGGCTCTACGACGACCTCGATGGGCTCGGTAGCCAGGCTCACTTCCGGGTCGGCAGAATAGCCCTCTGGGAGATGGCGGTCGAGAATGGCGGCTTGACGATGAACGCCGTCGGAACTGCTCGGGCTGTCGACTGAAGCCCCCACGAGATCCGGTTCGGACATGATGTCGATGACGACGTTGTTTCACCGCTCCACACTGGGGAAGCACAGCACAGCGCCGCTGGCAAGGGTCTGTAGATTGATAAGAAGACAATTGGATATAGGAAATGTTAGCTGGCTAGTCCGTAAGCCATCCCAAATGGATCGTGGACAAATGCACGGCCCATTGAGCGGGAAGTTGGTGATGGTGAGAGAGCGAAGGAGATGGAATCGTGAGACTTGGATGACTTCAGTTGGGGGTCAAGCAGCTACGGAGGATCGGCAGGCGGATCGCCGGATTGAGGAGCAGAAACCGGAGCTCGGTGTACCGCCAGGTATCCGCTACTGTCCCGCAGCAGCAACGGTACCCTATCGATACACTGAGGCCCCGCTTTGTTCAGTGAGACTTCAGCGGCTGCAGGCGGCTGAAGCGCTGCGGCTGAGTGGCAAATCTGGTCTTTGCAGCGCTGTGATTCGTCGAGGTGGCCGCTGCCGTCTGCGGGCGGGACCTGAAGAGGTGTCGCTTGGGTAGCATCTCGCGTACCGGCTACTTGTATTGCTACCCTGGAAAGGACGGAATGAAACCGATGATTTCATCGTGCCTACATAGGTTGGAAGATGGCAGGATGGTCTTACATGCAACAAATAATAGCAGTGAATGACCAATTTGTTTGCGGCTTTGAACCGCGTTCTATGTCATCTAAGACAATTGTTTGCGTCACAGTGTGGGATGTTGTGTTTCGGTTGGTCATCTATTACCCTGAGATCCGAGCAACAATGTTGACTGCCACGCCAGTGGCTGCTTGCATTAAACTTGTGCTTCATAGATCAGCTTTCGGGATTTAACTGGAGCATAGCTTTGTCAAGACCAAATTTTACTCTCTAGGGTAGCAAACCGGTAATGGCGAGTATATCTCGTACACGGAATGATTTGTTGTGGCTAGGTATTTACAATCACTCAGTTACTGCGGCGGATACGCAGGAGATGGGCGATATGTTAGTATTCTTTAAAATTCAATCCTCTCTACCAAGACATATTGAACTATTATTCCCGTGCTCTTCTTACATTGTACCATTTTGCTTTTCACTGGGCTTACTCCGTAGTGTTCACTGATAAGATCCGGTCAAATCTGAGACAGTCGAGGTCGCCTCGGAAAATCTTGGGGACCGATCCACAGCAACATCCTCCCAGCTAGATAGATGACTAGGTGCCTTGCTTGATTGCCTAGCTGTTGAGCTGATAGTTACACTCAAGTAATATGGATAGGAGCGATGCTATTCTGACATCGGGTCAAGCTATCGCCTCCAAGATCCAGGTGACTCTGAAGCTTGTATCAAGTTAAACAAGCAGGAGGGGTAACACGGAAACATCAGTATGTTCGTGATTCATTTACTACCAATTGAAAGTCGAAAACGCGGTAGCGTTTACCCAATCTCATACTCACCGTCTTTTAGGCAAATAAACTTTATGATAGCAACGATAAAATAGGCTAGACAATGTGCCTTAAATGAAGTGAGTGAACCCTACCTAGCATTATAACAGAGCTAGCCGTAGAGGATTATAACTTGGACTTTATGATGAATCAGGACGTCGGAGTGCATGCGCCATCATATGGCACTTAGCTGTAGTCCCCCGTCTCAACGCCACCAAGGGAGATATCAGCCCCCTTGCATTCATCTAGCAGCGTCTAAGACCCAAACACCTTTTTTTGGCCACGCATTCAAGACAGTGGTTCTTGATAACGAACGTCGTTTGTCGGCCGAACTGAGACCTGCCTACCTACATCTACAAGCACGTGGTCACCAATGACCTGGTAGTTGGTCCTCAAGCGGTGAATGCAGGCCACAAGCGATGCATTTAATTTAAGAGTCTACTATAGCGAAATACTGAGGACTACTAGTTCTTTTCTATATGATGGCGAACGTATATGGGAATAATCTGGGGCTAATGATCTAGCAAAAGAAAACCCAAAGCTCAATTGCCAAATCAAGGATAAGTCAACACATAGGAGTAACATTCTGCTGTAGCGTAGTGACTTGTTCCTGTTCTATTTGGTTTGCGTTTTTGTGATTCATCGATCAAGCGTGTCCTATGCAGGGAGAGCGTAGCTTCAACCCGGTTAGAACACTAAGATCCCTCGCCTGAATCGAGTCAGCACGGCCTTTACGTTGTGCGACAACAGACCCCTTGCATAACACCGACAATACGGCATTGTAATACAAGCCTTTGTTGGGAGATTAGGGTGTGTGGACCTCATTTTTGACAATACGGTACACACACTCCATATGGCCGAGTGTTACAGACCACAAGCCCACATTTACATGTCAAAGCGCAGCCACGGTATCGAGATCCCCTCCGCAAAGTCCCCAATTTCAATTCTCTACCCGGCGTTAATGCTGGGCTTGTCCTCGGGATCAAACCTTGCTCCGACGTTACTCTGAAAGGAAAGCATTCAATGCGTCTCAAGTTGCTGCCTGCCCTTAACAGCGGCCGGCCGACGAAGCTAGCTTGAGAAGAGAAGCTGAGTCGGCCGGTAGCATCGGGGGCGTTGGCTGGGTGTGTCAAAACAAGGGCGGCCCAGGTTAATCTAAAAGACAATCTAAGGCTGCCAGACTAATGCAGCTCATCCGTTGGTGTGGGACGGGGAGGGATGGGGATTTGACAGCTGTGAGTGACGATCGGACCGGCGATTTTGCTCCTGTTATTGTGTTCGGGGCGATCGGAACACTCAATCTCGCCGCTACTTTGTTGTCCTTCCTTTCTTAGGTATCCAAACGGGATTGACCAAGTAGTAATTTGTATTTGTCTTGTCTTTTAGTTTTCTGGCTTCATACTTGATGCTCCGATAACGCCCGAGAGCCATGGCTGAGCACATTTCTTTTTCCTGCGGTCTTAGATGTGCATTAAGTTCAATGTTGTTGTTCCTTCAACTAGGTCGAATTCGATTTCAGCTGCGTCAGTGCGCATGCCCGGGCAGCGATATCCGGGCAATCCCAGAGCTAATATTTTGGTGTGGCTAGGCAGAGCTGACAATCAAGAAACTGGGGGTTGATTTCTAGCCGCCTCACTTACAAGGGTCAATGTGAGCTTACACATATTCGTGCTACTCAATATTTATGCAAATTTGTTTTGAGTCCGCCTTTGGATGGTGCTGGAATTGTTGAGTTGGTTTATATTCAAGTCTTTCTTTTTTTCTTTCTGTTTCTCATTTTGCCACTTCCAAGGCTGTAAGCGAAGGACAGTTGAGGCTTAAGCCATCTGAGCTGCTCAGCCGTAACATGGATATCAAATCTACCTTGTCTGCCAGAGCTCTCGGCTTTTGACCGTCTACCTTTCCGTCTTCCAAGGCAGAGAATGGAGAGCACTGGTTAATATCGGGATGTAATTGGATGTTCTTATGCGCTGGTGGCTGTCAGGCATGCCGACGACCGCGGAATCGCCCCGCTATGATGCTACTCAGCTCATACGACTTGTAAGACTCGAACGATCGCTGCCCTGTTTGTACTCGTACCTGAACTTGAATGAATCGTGTTGATCCGCCAACTCATTCCCACAAGGTTGTTCCCTTCTCCCGCCGGACCGTCGCTGGTCTAGACTATCTTTTGACGCAAGGTGTAGGTAGTATTAATGACTACAGTATTAATGACGGCGAGTAATGATCGTGATGGAACCCCGCGGATGGCGGGAGTTCTTCCGGCCCCCAAAGGATGAACTCTGCATATAACCTCGGGTATCAGACCGATTGCTGTCTACACAGCTGTATCCATATACCAATCACCAAATTGAGAACCTATGTACGAGTCATCTCATCTCCACAGAGCACTGAGAGCAGTGCTTCCGGACAGCCGTGTATGCATATAGCTGTAGTGCTACATCGTATTTATGCAAGTAAAATGAAGATCCTCAAGTAAACGTAAAACGAATGGCGAAGAGGTATCATTCTTTTTTTAGAACCTTGGATTTAGTGCGTGTTTATTACGTGGACCTGAGATCGAAAAGCTAAGCTTCAAGACAATGTCTCAGTCTAGCTATAATGGGCATCCACGTGAAAACACAAACAAGTGATGAATCAAACTCTCTCCCCAAGTCTTGAGCAGGGATAGGATGAAGACAAGGATATGGGTAGATTACATGCGAGAAAGTTGGCAGGACATGCACTCTCCCTTCATGTTTCCTTCTTCTGCAGGGGGGTTCTTGTCTCTGTTTAGCTAGTTGTCTCCTTGCCTGAACTATAGTTTAGTTTAAGAAAAACAGACCTCAATTGAAAAGTAAACAACATGGTCTAGTACTGCTCTATAGTCACCGTCGATAGATGAATATTCATAAGAGAAGAGAAATAATATGTGTGTTCCATAATTCATCCCATAAGCCAGCAATTATTCGTGACACAATTCATTTGCTGTATGAATTGTCTCCGAGATTAAACACAACATAAATGAGCCAGTCACGACTCTTCTTTGGCTCATCATGTAGCCAAGCAAGCCACATTCTCCCTTCTTGAGCCCTATTTAGAAGGATCCTGGTCTCATTGAACTGAGACATCTGTCACCTTGACGTGGGATCACAGTATCTGATGGTAGGACAACATCCATGTTTTCAGCTCTCAACCATGTCAAAGCACATCGGACCTATGGACGGCCAAAGACATTCACGTAAGGGAGACGCAATACTGCATGGGGTCACAAAGCGAGCGACAACTCACTTGCATCGCCGACATAGGCCGTAACTTCACCAGACTGCAGGTCTGCAGAGAAGCAAGGAAATCAAACGACCAGGGGAGTTACCAACATAAACTCTCGACTCCAGTCGAATATAAATATCCTCCATTATCTCTCTTCAAGCTCATCTCTCTTCCTCATCACTCACACTCACAACTCAGCATCCAACAGCATCTCCAACTCTCTACTCCTTGATCTTTAATTCTCTAGTCTTCAAGACAAACCCTCAAAACATCATTCAAAATGAAGTTCTTCACTGTTGCCGCCGTCTTCTTCACCGCTGTCCTCGCCGCCCCAGGCAACTACCCTCCTCCTCCTCCTCCTACCTATGCCCCTCCTCCTCCTACCTATACCCTGCCTCCCAACGGCAACGGCAACGGCAACGGCAACGGTGGCAATGGCAATGGCAATGGCAACGGCAATGGCAACAACAGCCAAGCGCCCTTGTGCCCTGCTGGCCTTTTCAGCACTCCCCTCTGCTGCGCTACCGACGTCATCGGCCTCGCTGACCTCGACTGTGCCACTCGTAAGTTTACTACCGCTCTGTCTTCGGCCTGATTACCTTCAAGACTGACAAAGCATACAGCTTCCACTCTTCCCATCAACCCCGCCGCTTTCCAACAGGTCTGTGCCGCCAAGGGCCAGCGTCCTCGCTGCTGTGTTCTCCCTCTTGTAAGTTCAATACCATTCCATGTACCACTTCGCTTCCTACACGCCGATACTAACCAGCTTCAAGCTCGGCCAAGGTCTCCTTTGCACCACACCAACCGGCGCCCAGTAGAGGCGTCGCTCTCGAAAATGCCTCCTAAGGTCTTTGATGGTGAATGTGTTGTTGCACATGGCGCGGATCTTTGGTACGAACACTGGACACTGACTTGAACATATGAGTCATGAGCTTTTGGATATATGGAATATGACGGTTACTTATCTTCTACCTGAGTTGGATACAAATTTGTATAATACACATGATGTACTTAGGCATAGTGTAATAATCAACTACGGGGTACCTGTTTCACACATCTTGACCCTTTCGTCTTTCTCATCTGAATGTCGCAATTTACATACATAAAAACTTCTCTCAGGGTTTCGGTAATTCCCTATATACATGACAACCCCAGAGAAACCAGAGTCCTTCGCATTAGCCTACTTCGGCGTCCAATTCGAACCTGAGAATATCCCCCGCCTTTCCATATAATAGACAAACTCCTAGAAATGGCCATGTTCCACCATAGCGGGTATCGTTGTGTAAAACCGGTTGATGCGCTGTCGCAAAGATTGTAGTAGCCCCATCCATTAATGCTCTCGTTCTTTAACCGTCATCCAGCTTCCCTTCGGCTCTTTCATTTCAAGGTGCAAGTAATTGGTCAATGTTGACTCTCTCCAAAAAGCTAATATGTCCGAAGCCAACCCAGTGCTGCGCGAGTCTGTTTGGGCTGATGAGGATCAATTGGCTCTCAATGAACTTATCTGTACCAACAAACACCGAGTTAGCTTGTGTCGAAACCAATATGGCGAGTTGTAATCTTCTGCTTACCTCTGAGAAATCCAGTGGCTGCAATGTGCCCTTCGCTCTTTACTATTCTAGCCCCAGAGAACTGGGCGTCTGTGGCCGTTTGAACGTAACCATCGGGTCCCAAGTCGTTGGCCACAAAGGTGTACTCGCCCCTTGGAATATTTGGGTCACCTGTCAACTTGATGCCTTCCAAACGACCTCTGTACACCCTGGCATCGAGCCTCTTCTGCTCCCACACTTCGTCGCTATCATTCTCGTCGCGGAAAATACCCAATTCGGCATCTGTGGCCGGAGGATCGTCGGGTTGGTGGATTAACAAGAATTCGCAGCCGTGTGCGCTGTAGTCACCGACCCAAATTCCTCTCCAGGGCTTTTCTCGAGTCGGCGTGTAAAGAGCCGGGTCGAGTGTCGAGTACGTGATGAGCTCCTCGCCAATATGCACACCAAGGCTTCCAGCGCCAGCGCCAGCCGCTTCTTCCTCCACAATCTCCTCCACCAGGGCTTGAAGAGCTCCAGCGAGTCCACCCTGGCCCATGAACCTGAGAGGGCTGGGAGTGCCCGTCAACTCCATCCACTGCCGAATGCAGAAAGTCTGGTCCGAAACTTGCGATCTGGAACGAGGGCGGTCTCGCGCAGCCAGGGCAGCGATGCCCCGTCGTGCCTGAGCGCCTGATACATAGTGGTTTGCCGGGATGACTGGCGACGGCCAGATGTTGCCGTAGGGGTAGCCCAATTCCGCCCGCTGATCCGCCTCCTCAGCAGTCAACGGCTTTGTGAGCAGAAAATTGCTAAACATGCCACCTAGCCGTTCGTCCAAGGCCATGGGCATCTCGTCGGCAAAGCGGTTAGCGCCGGGTCTTTTGGAAAAGCCTCCATCCTCCTGCCTATCTCGGACGCGGAACTGCAGGACCGGCTTGTCGAGATGCAGCCTCACGACCGGCTCGAAGCCGTGAATAATAACGTCTTGATCTGCCGACCAGTTCTCAAAGGTCGATTGGTTGCTCACCGCCACCATCTGGTAGCCCTCGATGCAGCTGCGCCTAGGGTCATAGCGCACCAGGATAAGCTTTCCCGTCAGATCTCGATCACAGAACCAGATCTTGTATTTTGGCAAAAACCACAGCCGGTCGTGGGCTGCATACAGCTCGCGGTAGCTCTTGCATGCGCCGGCACTGGTGACTTGGACCGTGGGCACGTTTTGCTGGACGAGGGGCTGCCAGAGGAGATCAGAGAGAGCATGTCGGCGCAGAGCATGACATGTCGCAGAAACCGAAGCGAGGTCGTATGCGGAAAGATGAGAGAGGATCGTGTCAATGATCTCCGGGGGTGTGGCCAGCAGTGGAGGGGGTTTGCTGGAGTTTGATAAGTGGTGGCCTGACTGGATCTGGTCGTCGTCATCAGCGTGCTGGGAATAGCCTGAATCGGTTGCGTCTGCGTATCCATGTCCACATTGTTAGATTAATTGCGAATTTTATAAAATTGCTGAAAAAGAAGGATGGAAAAGAGAACAGGGGAAAGGTGAAAAAAAGGAGAGATGGAGGCTCGGATCGCACCAGTGCAGATACGATGCAATACAGAGGCACAGATTTGATGTGGTGTGGTGGGAACTTGGAAGAGGCTGCAGTACCTTGCATAGTAGCGTCGTCACGCCGTTGGGCGCTGGGCTGAAGCTGAACCGGAGATGGCCTCAGTAGTTTTGCACGACCCAAGACGCCATGTTCCGCAACGCTTCGGATGAGCTCGAGGTTGTCTTCGTTTTCGGCGTCGATTCTGCCGTAGACGACGGGCGCATTTGTTTCTGCAGTTGACGCTGATGCTGAAGATGAAGCTGCTGCCGCTGGAGCTGGAGTCGAGGTTGAGCTCATCGATGACGACGCCGCACTCTCGCCCATAGCCTTGCCGCTAGCCAGCCCTAACAAGTCCATGGCGCAAGAGCTGGGCCAAGTCGAAGTTTAATAGGTGATTGATTGAGAAAAAGATCAAATCAAAGACTGTGCTTTTCGAATAAATATGGCGGGCAAGTACTGGTACCTCGCAAAGGGTTTGCAAGGTGCAGGCTTGAATGTAACTCGGAAAGTCGGTATCGTGGACGAACTGAATGCCGCGCTGTTACTAATTGAAGGTGCCAGTATTTTTGTTTGCAGAGGCGCTGCTGTAACTAACTCCGTGCCTGTCGCCTGATTGACCGGTGATGCTCTGTAATACCTGACCGACCTATGGCTGGTACCTTAATTAGCAGCCCAGAACAGAGCAGCAACGGGGAGCTACCGAACGGCCCCCCTGGCAAATCGAGGTTCCGTCGGCTTCCAGAATGGGTTGAGATTCTGACCATCAGAGCGGGCCAGCAGCGGAAAATCAGGGCACTTCTGCACCTCGTTTCGTCCCTGGCTTGGCTTGATTGACTCGATGTCCGCCCAGGGTCAGGATGGATATTCAGTGCATCGAGCACAGACCTCAGCAAGGTCTCTAGCGGGAGCCGGTACTTTGTCGACGCAGCGTAGCACCCAGGCGCAGAGAGTCCATCAGGGTCGCAGCAGCTGCAACTGGGCGACCAGGAGTGCGCTTTGCAACGGGCCAAGCAATGAAATAAGGAAATGGATATGGATGGAAAATTTTTTATCTATAGCGAGGTGTGTGTATGGGTAAGGATATGGATATGGATACGGGTATAGATATGGGGCATCAATCAGGTCATCACAAGGCTGGGTTGGGCGAGTCTGAATAAAGAATTGGTGATGCGACTAGGGCCGTCGCTTTTTTTATACGACCGCCACGCCTGTTTCCTCCGTACTACTCGGCCGAGGGACGGAGCCCAAACCTCCAAGCACGCAGCCTTCAGTCTCCGATGACGCTGGGCAACGGTGAGGTATTCTCGTACACTCGTACACCGAATGCCAGTTGACCGTTGTGGCTGCCTGGCGTCTGAGATGGTCATGATCCCTATTCCCCAAAGGGAGGCCATCCCCGATGCTGGCTCTCTCGCTGACTCCGGAGCCTTTCTGCAGCTATGCCGAGTGCGTCGGGGTCATGGCAGGGAGATACGATACGATGCTTGTTGTACGCAGGACAAGCACTCGTTCCATACCTTACAGAGCCCAACTAGCATTTGCACCCCCCCTCCAGAATAGCCGTCGACTTGAGCCGGGACTGCCTAAGTCCCACGGTGACACAATCCTGGCTGCTTCTCCACACTCTCCGCCGGCGCCGCCGCTTCATCACTAGGCCTCCGGCGTGCTCTTCCGGGGCGTGAGGTGAGGTTGTGCGATATTTACTTGCCGAGTGCCCGTACGAGAACCAAGGAAGATGGTGTGCTGAGGCGGGTTGGCAGGGTTGCGTAGCCGAGGGCGTATTTGCCGTCAATCAGATCCAGCTCCGGCACCCAAGGACGGACCTCCAATGCTACCAAGACGTCTCTACATGACCTGACAGAGCTTGATCTGCATCACGAAACGCGCCAAGCGCTTCGGGGCAGCCTACCAGCGTTCGTCTCATGTGGTTGTTTGTGTAATGGATGCCGAAGCCAGCTTACAACCCAGCCAGGTAGCGCCGAATATAAAAAGACCTACCTTAGTCGTACATACATGTAAGATTGTGAATGCCCGCATGTATCATTGACGCAACATGGAAGCGGCTCTGATCCTGCATCCCCCCGTATTACATACATGAAGCTCGTACACATCTTGTTAGAGGAGCAGTAGCATTAAGCCAAGATGCTCCAAGCGAGGTCAGAAATCAACAGAGGCCCGCGGAAGAGACACTTAGTGCGCGGTCCGGTCAAGTCCTCGGGGCCACGATCCAACACGGTAGGCAACAGTTTGCGATCCATCAGCCGGACTGCGATCCCTATTTGGTATCTACTTTGTACTTTTGTAAGTCTTTTTGTGTGAAAATACAATGTACCCAGTAGCCAGGCTTGTGCTTGTCACGCCGGGCTGACATATTTACGAGGACATGTGCCTTGGCAAAGAGGACAAGCAACCAACGAAAACCGACATGTACAGATCTAGATCGACACTTTAAGCATCTTACCCACTGTCTCACCTCCCAAGGTCAGTGGGCCAAACAGCGTCGGCGAATCTCGAGGCATTAGGACATTAGGCCCTCAGGCTAGCCGTCAATTGGTGTGTGCAGAGAACCAACGCGGCCACTTCTAGACGCACTTGGTCTGCTTTGAGAAACACCACGATGTAAGTCGACGAAGCAACATCCGCGACTAGACGCTCACCTGCTCTTCTGGGCCTAACCCAGCTTCCCATTCCAGCGGGATCGTGCACTAGCCGCAGGGAGACTTTCCATGTGCCAACAGGCATTGCTTCCCGGGGTTTGCCTGCCAGGGTTGAGTTGAGGCAGCGAGAAGCACCAGCCGACCAACCAGGCGGGCGGACGCAAGAGTGTGCACTTGGCTTTTGCCGGGGATGCCAAAAGCCCCGAATCGACCTCCCTATACGAGTAGGTAACATTACCACTAGAGCGGATGGAATGGGGACCAAGCCTTGCAACGACGACGAGCACAGTCCACTGCTTAGCTCGACACCCCTTCTGTCTTTGTTGATTGTATACGCTCTTGCGGACCAAGCCCAAGCACCAACAAGCAACTGGAGAGGGTTTTTCGGCTGACAATTCCGACTGCACCCCATCACACCAACCAAACCAAGCCCGCGGCCAGATGTCGGAGCCCTACAAGCACGGCACGAAATGCAAGAGAGACAAATACATACATGTGCCGCACTCCGTAGTGCGTACTCCGTACATACGTCAAGAATCACCATTGCGGCAATTGGTCGCCGCATCGCATCACCCCAAATCCGTCATCGGAGTCAGATCCAATGTCATTGGACAGACACACGACCAAGTGAAACGGTACGTGTGTAACCGCTCGGCGATATTCCATCCTCTATCGCCCGGGCGAGAGGGTATCTTTGTCGAGCATCAGCAGCGAAAGTTCCTTTGTCTTCCCCTTGTAGAAAGCACAGCGGTTCGCCGTTCGAGATTTACCGTAGCATTGTCGACTGGTCAAAGCTCGCTGCCTTGGATGCTTGGCTCTTTTGTCCAGGGGTCCGGTTTGACGGGGTGGAGCCTGGCGAGCAAGGAGATTCATGCTGGACCGGGTTCTTGTGTCTTATTCTCGAGCAGTTGGACGGACGCATTGTTCAAAGGGCCCTTCTGCTAGCAGCTTCGTATAGGTACGAGTAGATACAGGGAACATGGAAGTCATTCCGTGCCGTCCCTTTTATTGAGAATTTGTCAAATGGCTATTGCGGATACCCGCTGGCGCATCTTGTTGGCGCATCTTGTTGGCGCTTTGCGGGGGCATGATCCTGGACAGACGACGTCTAGCATCTGCACACCTTGGCATTTTTTCGGGGTAGCTCTGCAGTTCAACAAGGAACGGAGAACGGATACTGTAAAAAGGCCTCGTAGATTTAGCACAGCGCCCAGTTTTCCGCGGCACGATGGGGCGTCACCCCGGTAAGGCGCTGTTGAGGTTCAGCAGCGGAAGAAGCTCGTGTCGTGCGTGGACTAAATATGCCGCTTCTAATGTTTTTGGGCAAGCATCAAATCTGCTATAGATTAAACGAGCACGATTTATACACCCATGGCTGCCCCTCTTTTCGCTTCTTCTTTTCTTTTCTCTTCTTTCCTTTTGTCTTTCCTTTGTCTCTCTCACTTATTCAACATTTCATAATTCATTTCAAATATGAATGATTAAGAGGTGTTATTTGGTTATTGGGACAATCTACTCCCTGCTAGGCACTTGTGAAAGTTCCATCTGCATCGGGCTCAATGCGCACCTTGTACTGTAGGTACTTTGTACATGTACCTAGATAGGCATTTTGGTAAGGCAGGAGCCCAAGTAAGCGGAAAAACAAATCCGCCGACGATCGCGATTTGCTGGGCTGCTATGCGTCCCTAATCTATTACCACCTTATGTAGACTTCGGCTCTCCTGAACATCGCTCCATCACTGCGGCTTTGCATTTGCCATCATCGCGGCCTCGACACGTCATAACCCTTGCCTCGGCCTTTCTGGAGCCGCCTGGGCGATACCCCGGCCACTGTATCGAGAAAGCCCGCTCAGTCGCATCTCAACCTCCATCAATCTCCTTATCCAGCGCTTGGCTACAGATCTCATCCTCTTCATACCACATATTATTATTAAACCGCCTCTATATGTTCCGCATCCTCGCACCACATCACTGGCTCGCCTTCCTAGTTGGGCCTCGTCTTCCCCCCTTGTGTATCTTCGTTGCATTCATTCGCGGCACCCCCAGCCTAAACGAACACGCATTTGCGGGCACACGCACAGAAAAAGAGGGCAACTCGGACGTCTTCTGCGCTAGGAAACTGAACTGACACGCATTGATACTGCGACTGGTCCATGCCGCCAAGAGTGACAGTAATCCCACCTCCGTCGTTGAATGTCTTGGGCCATGTCGTCGCTACTCCCCATCATCACAGAGATCCTGCCCATGATACTGCCTTCTACCACTGAGGTGACCCATGCGGACCAGCTCAAGCCCATGCTGGATAATGAAGGACGCTCCATCCGAGATTCCGCCATTGTCGGTAAGTGTGACAAGATGTGTGCTTCGGGTGAGTTTTCTCCTTGGCCCTTGGAAGAAGCGTGCCCAAAACTGCGTTGTAACTCTCTCTATTTTTTCTCGGACAGTCCTTCGCATACCCCCCAACTCTTGGTCCCCAATTCACCACAATAGCGAGCAAGGTAGGTGCCACATCCCGCTCTCTCTCCCTCTCTCTAGGGCCCTCTCATCCCCCTCCCCCTTTCAAATGCTTTCCCTTGGTTGGTTGGTTTCGGTTTCTGATAACGCCGTCAAGACGCCATCATCAACGTGGTGTCCGGTACCGGGACACTCGTCGTGAAGGAGGGCTTTAAGGGCGAATTGCGACATCACGAGCTTCACCCGGGAGACTTTGCATTCGTCCCGGCTTGGACGGAGCACCAGGCCCGGAATGATTCAGACCAGGATCTTGTTTGGGTCATCACTCAAAGCGGCCCCCGTCCGGTTGGAGCCATCTTGACTGATTGGGGGGGTCAGGAGATCAAGACTATTGAGTGATTCGTTATCGAGATTGGCTCCCGCCTTTGCCAAGACTGCTGCAACGCGTTTCAGCTCTTGCGACTCTATATACTGGTATATTCCGCTAATCCTGCACTGCAATATGATCTGATAAGCCGGATTACCTTTTGACAGTCTGCTGGGGTGTCGAATATCTGCGCATGATCTAAATTGGGGAACATGAGCACCTCCACCTCGGCTGCCTGATTAGCACCTTGAACTTGGCTTATTCCCGCCACTCCAAGATCAGTCAAGTATTGCGCAACACTAGAGGTGTTGACGAGTATGTCCCTGCCAGCCAAACAGACGGCCACCTTCCGACGATCCCTCGGGTCAGCATTTCTAAAGTCCTCCTTCCATATGATGTTCTCCCGCCAGAAGAAGTGACGGCCTAGACAGCGTGCCACGCCTGGATCTGTGCTGGCGAAATACCATAGTAGCCACTCGTTGGCTTCCCGGGGCTTTCTGCGAGTGAAGTTGTAGGCGACATCGGGGAGATGGAGCATCACCGTTACCGGATCGATTAGCACGACGGACGTGATCATATGCCCGAGACTCTGCGAGTGGAGCATATGGGTGGTTTGCACCGATCCATATGAGTGTGCCGTGACCGTGAACTTGTCCCACTGGTGATGTTCCAATATCTTGGCCATTTGACGCAGAAACTCGGCCTTACCCAGAGGCGGGGAAGTCAGTCGAAAGGATACGGGAAGAATCTCCACAGCAATGACCCCAATACCCTGCCCACCACCAACATCTTTAGCTGCATGTATGTTTGCAAGGAAGTCAACATATGTCCAGAGCCCAACTCCAATGCCGTGGAAGAATACAACGGGGTTGCAGTCCTTGGATGCATGAGGCCGGTACCAGTAGCTCAGCTGCGGAGCACGCGACCGCCGGCTGGTGAATATCTCCTGCGGGCGCGGTGGGAACGTTGCAAGAGCTGCGACGGGTCCTCTGCCATAGAACTTGAAGCCATTCCATGAAAGGGCCAAGTGTGCGGCCTGATCCACAAGATATATGACCAAGTACCATGT
Source organism: Trichoderma camerunense (assembly GCF_050948025.1). Lineage (NCBI taxonomy): Eukaryota > Fungi > Ascomycota > Sordariomycetes > Hypocreales > Hypocreaceae > Trichoderma > Trichoderma camerunense. Next base: position 787,567 of record NW_028145369.1, read on the forward strand.
GAGTGATCTATATGTTACCTCGACGTCATCCAAAGTCAGTCGTATGCACTTGGCCGTACCTCGGCCGTCGTGGAGAGGGTGTCCCAGTCTCTCTTCAATCATTGTGATGAAGCTATTCAAATCTCGCGCATCAGCTTCGGAGTGGCCGCCGTTACTTTCGACGTCCTCCCCCGCCTGGTCAAAGAAACCCCAGAGGAGGAAATCGCGCAGGTTGTCTCGGCGGATATCCTTTAACTCAGCTCCGAGGAACCACCATCGCAGGTACACCTCCATGGACTGGACATTTGCCAGGCATTGGTTGAAGAGAGCCCATCTTTCCTCCGAAGTAAGGGGTGTAGGGTGCACAGCTTTGCGGTTCAGCTGGTGCATATACGGAAGGTAGATGAAGCAGAAGAACAAGATCTCGGCCAATATCAGACCCCATAGGACTTGAGCTGCACTTGTCTGGCGTGCTTGTTCCCAGCCGTACCAGTAGTATACGGCCGCTAGGGCGGTGGTGTAAATGAACGGCGTATATCGGAAGACGACGATGAAGAGGCGGATGAGGAACCGGCCTCTCACACTGTTGCTTATCATCGTTTCGCGGGGGAGAGAGAGCTCCAAGCTGGGAACGCCACCAGCTACCACTTGGAGAAAAGTATATCGATGTGACGGGGTGACAAGGTGGGATAGGTATCCTCCGATTTTCTCAAAAACTCTGTTTGTCCATGCTGATACAGTTAGAAAGAGTGGACGAGGCCTGAATTCAACTTTGTGTGCCCGAGAACTTTGGCAAACGGGGCCCATGAGCTTCCGATTGGGCATGACGTCAATGTCACCCCAGTCACGAATTTTGCTGGGGAAATACTTGGACCCTTGGCCGACGGGTGTTGGGGTGTTAGTGCGACCCAGCATCGGCTTGAGAGGCGCAAGCCCATAATACAATCAGATTGCGCTCAATTGTTGGGACAAGATTTATGTACTTCAAAACTTGGTATTTACTGATCTGTAGGTGATTTTCTTCTTTTACTACGATTAGAGGTCGATATTTGCATCATGCAGCTGGATTGGTATTGTATGTACCGGGTTGATTTCTGCCTCGGGATCTACCGAAGGTCAATCGGCACATGCCATCACATTCACCTCGCTTGGTCGACACCGAATACGTCAAGACTTTTTAGAGCTTCATCGATTCCCAAGCCTGGCTTTCATATGCACATGCTTCAACTGTATCCAACTTCGTTGCTCGAGTCAGTTATTTACAACGCTGAGAACGAGAAGCAAGAATGAAACAACATGAAACCCGGCTGGTCCACTTCCGCATCCTAAGTTAATCGCAGCAACGAACAAACGGCGCATAATACGCCTGTCTGGTAGCTTATGTCCTTTGTTTGATCGCTCGTCTTACCTACAGAGACTATCTAGGCAACGTGATGAGCAATCGTGTGCCGAGTCAGCCGGATCAGCAAAGCTATCTCTCTGCCCGAGATGGGATATGAATTCTTCCGACATCATGCATATGATGCAATATTGATGCTTCTTTAAACCTGCTCTCGATTTATGTTTACATTCAGCGAAATGCATATGCATCGGGCGCTCGTTGATGCATATTAGATATGAAAGAGATAGTGCTGCTGACGAGGCGCATTTCCAAAGTCCAGCGTTTCATGCTAGTTAGGTATTGCGCGGATGAAACTTTGGGCGACGGAGATGCTGTGTCATACTCCACGTTGGAATCATTTCCTGTTTGGTATTGTCCAGGAGAAGTGCATCTATATGCGCTTCGGCACGCGGAAGAAAAGAACAATGGAAGATGTACCGATAACCAAGGCAGGGAAAACACACATAGCCACGTTGGGGCGATTCTGACTCCAGGGTAACGGAAGAGCCGTTGACGCGCTTGATTTGCCACCTCACACAAAACAAATCGCACTAAGAAAACCCGTTCTGTTATTAATAGAACTTTAAGGATCTGATGAATGAGCGCCATGAGTGTAAAGCCACAATCACAGGCATAACTATATGCTCCGAATCGGGCCATCAGTTTAACCACTTCCGAAGTTATATATCCCAAGAGCTTCATTGAGCTGATGAGCGCCCATCAATCGTCACACAACACACACAGCAGCAAGCAAAATGATTGAAAAATACATTCTTCGTGTTACGGCGGGATCGAGCTACGATGAGAGCACTCACATTGAGGTCCCGGTGAACGAATCTGCGCCCGTGCGCATCAAGAGCGATGTTGCCGATGTCGAGCTCAATGTCCGGATACAGGATTACAAGGGATTGCCGCGTGGTTCGCCATCAACATCGCCATATTTTTCCACAGAGCCGCATGCGAGCAACCAAGATCAGTACAGCATCTCGTTCCGCTTCACGCCACTCAATCCATCCAAGGCAAAGGCTGGAGACTCTAACGAAGATCTTGCTTTGGGAATCAGAGCTGCCGATTTGCAGTTTGGCAATGACTTTGACCGCCCCATCAGAGATAAGCTGCCGCCAGGTTTCAACACTGCCATGAACATTGTAAAGTGGTGGATTGACCCTGGGCTTGACGGCGATGCGTATGCAGACAAGCCCTATCTGTATGGCCCCGCCCTGAGTTCGTTCAATGTCGTGTCCGTCGGTGCGGGAGTCTTTGACGAGTCAAGAGGCGGTTTGTGGTTCGAGGAAGGAGGGGACGAGAGAGGCAAGAAGATCCGCGAGGTGAATAGCGTGCCCAAGGAAAGCAAGCCGAGGATGAAGTGGGCCTTATCAGATTCGAACAAGGAGAAATGGATTTGGGAATATGGAAGGACGTATGGCATTGACTTTTTCAACCCATACCTCGACTTTGCAAACCTGGCGTTGCGGCTGCCGGGATTCCAGCTTTCCGTTGCGAGATATTTGGGGGCAGAGGCTTTGAGGTAAGTTCTGTTTGACAAGTTTTGATGAGCGATTACTTACGAGCGTGGTGTAGGAATGACGGAAGGCTCGCACATCAGTTGAGATATGTTCTTCGGAATAAGGCGACTGGAGATGTCTATCTCGTTGTCACATTTGCTTTATATCTCGAGGAGTCCATCAATGAAGATGGCACCGTGAAAACTGCAAACGGGGTCAACGGTATCATAAACGGTCATGCGAACGGTCAAACCAATGGACATGCCAACGGACGCACTAACGGTTATACGAATGGCAATGGCGTTGCAAATGGAGTCGATACACACGACGAAGACGTAGATTAGAGGGAGGCGGAAAAGCATTTTTCTTTTTTCTTCCAGCATCTAGATATGACCACTGTATTTTTAACATAGAGCCAATAGCGACTGATTTCTCATTTGAAACGGGCTTGTAGTCCGAATGTTTGCTCTGCGGTGACTGAGTTCGTTCTTTAATGTGTCGGTGGTAACATCGCGTCTTGGGCACTGATAGCTTCGTAACAACCCAATACATGCCGGTAGAGAGTCCTGATAGCTTGGTGATTATCCACTGGTCATACCCATCAAGCGGCCGTATACATGCAATGATTGCAAGTGCCTCACCGCTTGATTGCTGGTGTTAGAATAGAGAGATTCAGTGCAAACCTCGTAGCAATTCACGGCTACATTAGCCGAGCGTGATACACGTGCTTGAGTACCCAATTGCCAAACAACGGAAGGAGCGAGCACAAACATGCGCAACTGCCCTCTTTGTAATGCGAATGCGAATTGCAAATAAAAATCTCTTCTACCGTGCAGAATTTTAGCCTCAATCTCTATTCATTCATCCTCGGCTGTCCATCAGTTGGTAAGCAGATGCCAGAATAGTTTCGACACTTGCGCGCCTGCAGTGAACTTTGTTTCGGCACGGCAGCTCCTAGACTTCGGATTCGGATTCAATTAAATAGACACCACTCTTTGAAGAATGGCGGCCCGTACGAGTACATTGTCAAGCGGCACTAGGCGAGTGCTCTACATGCCAATGACTATCCAGGCGATTCCGTGTCCTCCCCCTATCCTTCAGTCCGACTTCGATGGCTGTCGAATTCCGGGCGGCCTCGAGCTCTGGTCCAACGGGGGATTTTATTCGCCGGGAGAGTGTTTTGAGGGATATCGTGCCATGTGCACCCTGACATCTCCAGTGAGCAACGGCTGGCCTATTCGACATGAAGAAACAGTGGTGAGATGTGTTCCAGAGTAAGTGCACTTTGTAGAAAACTTGAGAGGAGGAGGTTCTAATCTCCCATGTGAAAGCGGCTACGACTGTAACGACTCGACTAAAGATCAGAAATATGCCGTGACCAATTACGATGGCACTACCCTGTCGGCACCGGCCTTTGAGATCCGCTGGAGGAGTGCGGATTTGGCACATGGAGTCAGAACTACCGAGATGTTTCCGCCTGGAATTCCGACCCCATTTCCGACGTCAACAAGTGATTCATCGACATATAAACTGATTACTACTTCTTCAAATATATTTGTCACCGCCCCTACTCCCACTTTGCCAATCTCTTCCACGATTGTGCAATTCTCGTCATCCAGCGTATCATCTTCACCCCCATCACAGCCGAATTGGGCTCTTACACCCGGGACCATTGCAGGAATTGTAGTTGGAAGCTGCCTGGGGCTTCTAGCTGCGGCTTCGGCGGTTACGTTTCTCTTCTTACACCGCCGAAGGAAAACCCAAGGCCCAAGTCGGATCACAGATGACACATGGTGTCAGCAAGGAGCACGCAAAGAACCCACCGAGTTGTCAGGCACCCAATGCCCTGCCGAGTTGGAAGACAAGCCCATGGAATTGAGGGAGCTACAAGGAAAACCCCAGCCCCAGCCATGCGCCGATACCGAACAACCTCCGCCTACATCGAGAGCGTGCCATATTAGTGTCAACAGCATTCCCGTGGAAGTTGCAGCAGACCCGTCTCACTGAGCAAGAGAGAGAGAGAGTCGAACGAAAAGACTAGAAGCCTACGTCGCTGGGTTGCGGAGCGGAGTTATAACCAGGATCAATAATGAATTTATGTCGGCTTGTTTCCCCGAAAATCACCACTCGATGAAGTTGTATTGTTTTTGGAACTCTCGAATTCTGCAGCACTATGAACCGCTGTGTTTGGCGAGTGTTACTCTATCATTCGTACCGGATTTGATCAGGTATATCTTCGAAGTCTCCTATTAAAGAACTAATATCTGATGCGCTTTGTCTAGCCAAACCACTCGCGATGTCAATTGACAGCAAGACGATTTAGGTTTCTCCAACCTAACATCACCATTATGGAGCCTGCATGCTCCTGTCTATCTCTTATTGGATGTTCGAATGAAGGAAAAAGTGTTTCGGGAACATTTTTACAGGGCGAACACATCGACAAGCTTCTGTGGGGGCCATTATAGGGGGAAGCATTGTGTCATGCACTAGTTGTCTTTGCTGTGTAATTGAAACCAACCTCAACGGCAATGCAAAGCCAAACGCCTCAACCCTCCAATTGCGTTCGTGGTCCCAATAGCCGGCGGCCTTAGTCGGGAATAATACACCCTGAATCTCACCGTCGTCAGCCCGAGATGCACACTCTGCATCCACTCAGCTCTTTTAATCGATATGCTATTGGCCTGAGTTGAGTTCCATCCAGGGTTCCGCCTGGATTGGAACCTAGGAATCGGAATCAGCTTCAGCAGCGAACATTGCGGATTTAGGATGTAGGTAAGTTTGGTCCGCTTTCATTACCAATTTCCGGGCCTAGAACTCAAAACATCGCGGGGGACGGATAAGGAATCTAGATGCAAAGCTTGGCCTGTGGAGAAGCGCACACTAGGATTTCCACCGCTTATTCCCGTTAATCTATTGACTAACGCTGGCCAGAACAGGTTGAGTTCATCGGCTAAAGCTTCTGTCTTGGGAAGAAAAATGGATGGCGATGTACATGAGATTATTCTCCGTATCTTGGGAACTGTTCTTACAGTCCCCGGTACGAGCGAACATGATATCGGACAGAAGATCTAGGCCCGTTACCGGTGACTAGGCGAAGAGCTTTGATAAAGAAATAAATAATCATTATCATCCGGTCGGTCAGCCGCGTGGGGGCCTGGTCCATGTGAGGGTAGATCCAACCGGCGTCTTAAAGAAGACCTGGTTATTCCCGTCGACGAAATATTAGCTCCACTTACGCCTTCTGGCCTTCGATAAATAGGCATCGCCGCTCCTCAGATCCGGGCAAGTCTTCCTTGGAAGTTCTTGCTGGATCCGTTGTGAGTGTTTCGGCGACATCTTTGGTGCTCGCGCCACGAATTATCGATGCCTTAGATTCGCATTCACGAGCCGTGTCTCTTTCTTCGTGTCTAAGCCGTCTACGATGGACATCGAAGAAAAGGGAGGTCTGGATTCACAGGGGATGGAGGATTTTGAGATTGTTCGAGGCAGTCATGCTGCTGCTCGCCTCGGTGGTCCATCGCATCACGAAGAAGACTTGTCATCGAGCGAAAAACCGCGGACAGAGCAGTCTGAAGCGACAAGTCTAGGAAGCGACACTCCGATATCGTATCTCTACCTCACCTTTGACACCGCATTACCGTCGCCCCCAATACCGGAACAGCCCAGTGTCGATGGTCGAGAGCCGCCCCCATGCCCAGACTTGGCGGCTTATACATCTCCGTTGTCGTGGGGTGCTTATCACAAGAGTATCTTGCTCATACTCTCATGTTTGGCAACATTTTTGACGGCATACACTGCAGGTGCTTACGCGCCGCCTGCAAATATTATGGCCAGTGACTTTGGGACATCTCGGCTTGTTGTGGTCGTGGGGATTACGTTGTTCTGCATGGGATTTGCGTTTGCGCCAATGGCTCTGGCGCCAATGTCCGAGATTTGGGGGCGGTACCCCATCTTCATTATCGCCGGCACCGTCTTTGTTATCTTTCAGGCCGTCTGCTCTGTCATGCCGGATGTTGCTGGCATGCTGATATCTCGTTTCTTTGTTGGCGTCGGAGGATCCGTCTTCTCTGCGGTCGTCGGAGGCGTGTTGGCTGATTTGTGGGAAAAGGAAGAGAGAAACACGCCAATGGCACTATTCAGCGGTGCTGTCTTGGCCGGCACCGGAGCTGGTCCACTGGTTTCTGCTGCGTTGATTGAAACGGTGGGAAGCAATAACCGTGCTTGGAAGTGGTCGTTTTGGGTTCAGGTTATACTCGACGTTGTTCTCCTCCTTGCCCTCGTCCTCTTCTTCAAAGAAAGCCGGGCTTCTGTCCTGCTATCCAAGAAAGCGAAGAAGCTTAATAAGTGGTACGAAGAGATGGAAACATATGGTATATATGGTGTATGGATAAACGACGAGTTGGCTATATTGGCTTCCGCTGCCTCAAGTCAACTAACTGTCACGGCGAATCTGAACGAGCGAAATATCTCTACGACTCCTCGTTTACGAAGGATCCGATGGATAGTCAAAGAAGATGAACAACGCGCATCCTTGGGACAAATCGTTTTAACATCTGTCAGGAGACCATTTCATCTTCTCTTCACGGAACCAGTGGTATTCTGCTTCTCTCTCTGGGCTGCCTTTTCGTGGGGTGTCTTATACCTCTCCTTTTCAGTCGTCCCCTTTCTCTATGGCGAGGACTTCAGCATGTCGAGCAGGGTGTACGTGGCAATGATGATTGCATCGGCTGCTGCAACAATTGTTGGTGTCTACCAGGAACATCTCTTAAAACACCCCCAATGGAAGAAGCAAGAAGAAGGCTTCCAGTACTCCGATTCAAAGTTCTGGGCCTTTATGCGAAGACGATTTCCGGCTGAGGCACCAGAGGCAAGACTCTACTTCACTTGCATCACTGCCATGCTATTACCCGCTGGGCTCTTCATTGCTTTCCTAGGATCTAATGGAAAGGGGGGATATACAAAGGCAGTCGGCCTGGGACTGGCAACATGGGGAATCTACTCCGTCTATCTCGCCACATTCAACTACCTAGCGGATACGTATCATATTTACGCAAGTTCCGCTCTTGCGGCACAGAGCTTCTGCCGAAATGTTCTCGGTGGCTGCTTTCCTTTAATTACAAGCGTCATGTTTACTAATCTCGGTTTGAGAGGTGCTGGCGGTATGCTCGGTGGGATTGCTACAGGATTGACAGCCATTCCTTGGGTACTTCTCATTTATGGAGAGAGGATTCGCGCCAGGAGCAAATTTGCCAAAGTAAGTTTCTTAAATCTTCCACCAAGCTGAGTTTAATACCCGCAGTTGCTAACATTTTGCAAGACCCTGATAAAAGGGTAATGGTGGGGTATAGAAACAGGGGACGGTAATACGTTGAATCTTTGTTGAAGCATCATAGCGATTTGGACCCTACTATGAGAGGGTCACAACGAATGCATATTAGATGATAAAAAGCGATGATGTTTTAAAAGCGTCTCATGGTATATAGATTTCTCCACTAATTAACACAAATACTACCTTTTGATACTTTTCCGTTGCGGCACTACTCAAAACGTTAAAATGAACGAATACATCTAGCGATCAAGGTGCCGATGTTGGCCTTGGCCTGCGTCTCGACTTTTCCTTGCATCTCTCTAAAAGCTTTTGCACCTTGGACTTCTCATAGCTGGATCGCGAGCTTTTCGAAGTGTTTGCCTCTTCGTTGCTTTCTAAACTTTTCTGAGACGGCAAGCTCGAGCCCGAGCTGACGGTATTGTTCCTTGGGCGAGTTGTCGTCTCAAGACCCATTGGGAACGATTTGATGCTTGATTTATAAACGATTGGTGGTGGTAGCTGAAAAGGGCCCTCGGGAAAGATGCATGGCTCTGGTATGACCTCGTGGTCATCTAGTACGAGGGTTCCTTGACCGGCGTCAACCCAAGATTTCTGACCGCGAAGACGAGGCCAGAAGGTAGAAGGCGCAACACGGTAGGAATGCTGTGCTAGAGGAATGAATTTGGCCTCGGGAAATAGGGTGGCGATGAAGGCGTGGGAATACGCCTCGCTGAAACCGGCGATGCGGAGGGAAGTGACCTTGTTGCTCAGGCGGATGAAGTGATTGCATATAGAGAGATGTTTGTCGGGGCAGTATGAAAAGTCTTCTTCTTGGATGGATGGCGGAGGAGCTAGACTTGTGTCGGGGTTTGAGGATGAGTCTGAGCTGGAGAAGGAGTCGGAGGAGTCCTCGTTGCTTTCGAAGGACATGTTGACTACGTAGCCTTCGTCTGAGTCTTCGTTCGAGTTGGTGTGTTCATCATCGCCATCTTGTTCTTCTTCTTCCTCGTCATCATACTCGAAGTCGAGCTCAGAATTCTCAAAGAAGTCTTCAGGGGCTGGAGATGCAACTCGAACTGTTCTTTCAGAGAAGTCACAAGAAGACTGCCTGCCAGAACTTTCGGCCGATGAATACTGATTTTGAGGGCTTGCAGAACTAGCTCTGATAGAGATTTTGCTCTCCGAGATGTCTTCGGGTGGATCTGGAATGTCCTCTCTTTGGCCGTGAAAACGACGGCATGCGAGAATGAGAGTCTCAAGGGGAGCTTCTGCGGGTCTTTCGAGCTGAGATAAACTAAAGTCCAAAAGCAGACTTTGGAGATGGCCAGTACCAGGAAACAAATCGATGGCTTGAGGTGCAGGACCAAGACCGAGACGGGATAGGTCGACTTCAATAATGAGAGACTTGATGAAGATGCCGTACTTGTTAAGCCAGATGGTGGCCAGAGGATTGAGTCTCTGTGCGATGAATGGGGAGAAAGTAACGTGAAAATAATTCTCCGACAAGATTGCAACCAAGAGCGTGGCATAGAAATCGAATGAGACGCTCAAGTAAGGGCGGAAAGTCGAAAGAACTTCGCCAAGAGGGTTGAAATCCGAAGGTTCCCAGCAGTCTTGGTCCCAGCTGAACCTATTGAGGCTGATGGGCTTGGATCCCACCACCTCATAAGACGCGACGAGATTCTCGAGGATAAGGCGGCGAACGTGTTCAGGAAATGTCTTCTAGGTAAATTCCTGCTGCTTTTCACTCGCTTTCGACTTTTGTCTCTTGTGTAACGCGAAGAATTTGTTCGTAAGCGCCTTCAAGGCTACGCTTTTGTCGGGTCTGGCATCTCCATGCTTGTATTTGTGGAAGACAATGTCTACGGTTCGGTCCCAAGGCGGGAGACCAGAGCGACCGACGAGCTGATCTTCACTACGGGAAGTGTTGGGGGATATGGAGTATTCGGAAGCTCTGCTGGCGACGCGCTCGATGATGGATTTTGATCGCGTGAGTTTGGATGGGCTGCTTGCTGCTTGCGGAATCAGTAAGGACTTGAGCTGTGAGAACGATAAATTTGGACGAAATTCATGAAATAGAATTATTCCAAAGCAGATGAGTTGATAGAGAGAAAGCCACAAATGTGCCTTACGAGGAGATTGTGGTGGCGATGGCGAGGTTGGTGTATCGCCATCAGCTGAGAGATCCAGCCACGATGTTTGATCCATGCTGAGGTTTGTGAGGGGGAGAAGCCTCGAGATTCTCCCCGTGGGTCTCCAAATGTGATTTATCCGGATGCGTTGTTTCTGTAGAAACGAAGCTGCAAAGGCAAACATTTGAGCTGAGCTTTTGGGCTGACAGCAGCTGTCAGGTGTACGGCTGTTGGGTTGCAGTTGGCCAGGTGACAGACACTCTTGGGACAGAACACGACATTAAAGAGATGGCAAACGGACGGTTTGTGGGTATTTTAAGCTTAGGTTATTCGGTACCAGCGAAGAAGTTGTAGCATCAGACGATGTGTAGAGAAAAGGCGAAACAGTGACATCCTCAGGTTCATGACAGGTGATAGTATTTTGTAATGTTTTAGTCTTTGGTGTAGGTACCCATGACCATATAAATCGAACAGATCTAGTTTCCTTTTCCCCCCCCCATTCAATAAGATAGCAGCGCAGCGTAAAGCCTGCCTGCATGACAAAACCATATCCACGCCCGTTGAGTGAATCCTCAATATTTTAGTTGACAAAGGTACGCGGTGATAACAAAAACGACTCTTGAATTGGCTTGTGTATTTGGGGTATTTATTTGGAGCTATTCTTCTCTTCCTGAGCCTTTTCGTATATCCAGTCGTTGAGGCCGCTTCGGTTTCTACTCTACTAGTTAGCGGATATAACATCCATCGTGTATCCAAGGCAGCACATACCGGGCAATCTCAATGGCGTAAAACTGCATCCTGGGGACTGTTGAATGGTTAGATGACTGTATAATCCTAGAGAAAATGACGCCATTGAACAAATCTCACCGAAAATGGTTGTGTCCTGCTCGTACTCGGCCTTGGCGTTGTTGCGCACCATGGTGCCAAAGTTGTAGTCGTCCACCTTCTTCTCGTACTTCATCATGAAGGCGCGCCACCTCTCCTTGCCCGTCTTGCTCTTCATCTGGTCCTCATCGATCGTGGCAGCGGGGTCGAACTCGGGGAAGGCCTCCTTGAGGTGGTCGTAGATCTCGTCGTCGATCTTGGTCAGTCGCAGGCCTGAGCCCTTGACCTTTTCGAGAATGGCCCAGTAGGTTGCCATGTGCTGCACGACTGCTGTGTGTCAGACAGGTGAATCATGTTAAGGACGAGTGCTTATATGTACCTTTGACGGCAAATTGCTTCTCCATCTGGCAAACGAAACCAGGAACTCGTGTTAGCTAGTTACTCCATCTTCATGCGGAACAAAGATCGAAGGAAAAAGTAGAGATGAAACGCACGTCCTCCATGTTGCCCGCATCGTCGGCATTAAAGTCCTTGGGCAGGGGCCCTCCAGTTGACATGCTCTCCAAAGGATCCATTGTGATGGCTGTATCTGAGTCTGAGTTTATATCGGAGGTGTGGGATTTGGTCGGGTAGCGCAAGAGTGCAGTATCCAAGAAAGAATGGCTTCAATCTGCGGTTATCGCAAAATCCAAAATCTTAAGACGTGGGGCTCGGGCCGCTTGGAGGGGCAAAAAATGATGAGGTCAGTAGACAGTATGTGCGACGGAAGGACACTGTATTTTCACACAGTAGGTATGTAACTCTCCAGGTGTAACACTGCAACACCAAAAGCACTTGTAACCTCTCGTGCAGCTGTCAATTGTTTACCAATACCCAATTCCAATTGGGCGAAATATATGACAGATCAAAGTTGTTATCTGAAATTTAGGTCAAATTCAGTTCAATCGCTCATCTTATATCCATTTCTTGGATCCAATAACACTCTAGAAAGTTCGACGACCCTCCAGAAGGTTCATCGTCTCAATTTTTTGCACATCACGTACAAACAGCGCGGCATTAGATGGTTCCCGAGGCTTCTTCATTCCTGCGCTTGGGTCATATTTGCAGCTTTGGAACGGATGCTAGGAGCTGAAAATCTGAGGCGCTTGTGAGATGAATTGTTAAAACGATGGCGATGACGTGCAGTAGCAGCGCGGGCTCGTGAGCCGATGCTCCCAGATGGATTCCTGCGGTGATTCTAGATTATACTCACTACAAGAGGCGAAAGAAGTGTCCGCAATCTCAATCATATAGGTAGCTAAACATAATAATGGATTTCATGGCAATGAGAGTAAGATGTAACTATGCGAGACTGCCATCCAAATCATCCCGTATTATCTCTTGAATCTTAGCCATCAGCGCGACCGCCTCCTCGACTTGCCCATTAGCTCTATATAGTACTGCTAATTTACATTGCGCTCTAAGTCGCAATGGATGATCCTGAGCCAGGCAGACCTCTTGGAGTCCGTTAACATACTCCAGCCATTCAATTGCTTTCTTGATTTGTCCAATGAGTTCATAATTCGCTGCTAACTCATGTAACGATCTAAGTAGCAGTATAAGGTCTTGTGGTGTCTCTTGCATTATGACAACATGCTTCAGTAGTGTAATCGCTTCCTTGAACTGCCCATTGAGTTTATAAGTTATCGCCAACTCATATTGCGACATAAGTCGCGTTAAATCGTCCTGGGCTAGTGTTTTCTCTTGGATTTTGACAACATGCTCTAGTAGTGTAATCGCTTCCTTGGTCTGTTTGTTGTTTCTATAACTTGTTGCTAAATTCAGTTGCGATAATAGTCGTGATGGATGATCTGGAGGCAGCGTTGTCTCTCGAATTTTGACAACATGCTCGAGTAGTGTAATTGCTTCTTTTATCTGTCCACTGACCCCATAAATCTCTCCTAACTGATGTTGTGATACTAGTAGCAATGGATCATTTGGAGTTAGCGATGTCTTCCCAATCTTGATAATATCCTCTAGCAGCGTAATTGCTTCCGCAACTTGTCCATGCATTAAATATGCTGCTGCTAGGTCATGTTGCGATACCAATCGCTGTAGATGATCTTGAGCCAGTGTTTCCTTTTGAATCTTGACGATTCCTTCATGTAGCATAACTGCTTTCTTAATTTGCCCATTAGCTTGATATGCTGTTGCTAAGAGACCTTGTGATGCTAATCGGTCTGGATGTTCCTTAGCTAGCGTTGTCTCTCGAATCTTGGCAACTTGTTCTACCACTGTATATGCTTCTTTGTTCCGCCCATCTTGGAGTAGACATCTCCCCGCCCAATAACCTAAATTCGATACTGAAATTGGGTCTGTTTGTTGATGCGCCCTATATACGTGAAGTACGTGCGGTAAGTAGGCTCGCCATAAATCTCGCTTTTCCCACGCATCTGATTGAAATACTTTAGCAAGGTGACCGAGCATGTCTGCCTTCGTTTCCGTATCAATGCCTTGATCATGGGCCCAAAACTGTATGGCCATGTGCACAAGACTATGCATATCAAACATTCCTCGTTCCGGCCTTGCTCGAAGAAAGCCAAAACTGCTAAGTGTCCCTATTGCCTTTACTTTTTCTTGTTCCGACCCTACATCAGGCAATATCGACTGGGGAATAGCCTGAGGCTCGATCCACATTATGAAAAAGAGTAACTTTGCGGCCGCCGCGCTGTACTTCTGGAGTTGGTTGACCGAAATTAGCCATGTTGTGGCTACTGCTCCCTGATTCTCGTCGTAAAGTGTATCGTCTTGGTATTGGTTGCGCATTAATTCCATCATATCTTGTTGGGAATGGCGGCAAAGCCGAAGATATTCGTCGACGGGCACTTTAAAAATGTCCATATAGGCTGCTGCCTGTGCTATAGCTAGCGGCAGATAAGTTAATAACTGTAGTAGCTCGTCGACTGTATGGTCTTCCCATATCAAATGTTCGGACCCCAGAGAGTTCTGTAAGAGGTTCTTAGCGTCTTTATGCTCCATCTCCGTGATCTCAATCACATTTTGCTTTGCAAAATCGACGGCTATTTTCCGCCACCGTGTCGTGACTAGGATTTGTCCGTTCGGGTTCCGTGGCAGGTAGGCGTATATCCCCTGAACACCTTGAGATCCTCGCAGAACATCTTCACTATCCGCGTTGTCCAGAATGAGAAGCCATCGACCGACGCGTTCTGAGCTTAGATGTTGTTGAATTAGCTCTCTTGCATCATCGCCTTTGGTGTTCTGGAGGTTGAGCTTCTTCACAAGATCCGCACATGCTTGTTCGAAGCCAGCCATGCTGAACGCAGGCAGCCAGAGCACGCTGCACGCCGGTTCTTTATTCTCCATCATGTAGGCAATCCTCAGAGCCACCTGTGTCTTTCCTACACCGCCCATCCCGACTAGAGCAACGCGATCCTTCCTCTGGTCAAACAATTTGTCGATTAAGGGGTTGACCACACCATCGCGACCAACGAAGCCATGGTTTTCAGCGAAGGGCACGAAGAAAATCCGATCTAGTAACAATTAGCAAAGAACCATGGCAAAATACAAAGCGATAGACCTGTGGATAGAGTAAACCAACCCTGAGTGTGTCCCTTTGTCTGTCTGTCCTCGAAGTGATGTAAGAGCAGAGCTTTTGTCGTTGATGCCGCAGTTGCAGCAGCATATTTCTCCCATCCCTTTGGCTTGTGGGAGTCGGCGTAGTCAGATACACCCTTGATGATGATACATGATGGTAACTCGTCCCACACACCTGCTCCCTCCTTTTCAAAGGCAATGACTTTGTCTCTCCGTGATATTCTGTCACGCACCTCACCTGATTTCATCACAGTATCCGCAGAGCCAACTCCGCCTGTGTGTATGACCAGCCCTGAGGTTCCCATACTGCTTGCTTCTTGCTCTCGTAGGCGGTTTCGGGTAATCAGATAGTCATTGCTGCATCCAAGATCTGCGCATGTTAATTCAAGCGCACGGTCGCACACTAGGCCGGCACTAGAGACACAGGCACGGCAGGTATCACAAACATCCGCGTCTTGGTGTTTATGGCGATATTTCGGATCAAAAAGCTTGTCTTGTGCGGCCCCTGGGTAGTTGTATTTGCCTCGGTGCTTGGTATCTCCCATCTTTTCCTGGAGGAGTTGCAGAAGTTTGAAGGCGTTGTCTTCCAACTTGTCACGGTAACGCTGAGTCTTGAGCTGAGCATTCAATGACCGGGTCCCTTTATTAGGTCTGCCGAGCATGTCTTCAATCGATCTCTTTGGCTTGAACTCATCCGGATACTGGCTACCAAAGTCATACCGTACAACGAATTCGCTAATAATGACATCTCCAAGCAGAACTTCGGCTTCATCCAGCAGTTTCGGCAAGGCACCACAGGTCCCGACAACAAACACGGTACTCAAATTGTTGTAACTGGAGCGCAGACTTGCTGCAGCGCTCGCGGCATCAACTTTACCCTCCCCAGGCAGAAGGAGGAGAACAACAGGTGTATTGCCCATGCATCCCATAGTATAGTAATTCGAGTCGCCAGCAGCTTTCCCAAGTTTCTCATCTTGCTCTTCCCAAACTTCGTCGAGCGACTCGCAGACGGCATCGAATTCAAAAGGCAGCGCACAGATGACGGCGAATTGGAAGCCATCTCGGCTGGATGGTTGTCGCAGCATCGTCTAGATTGCTCGGTAGGCGCAGACCGCGGCCTCACGCCCCGCTAAACAATCAGAGTCAAAGGTAGGCTATTAAGATCTAAAGATTCTTCGTTGTCTCGCCGATGGATCTAGAGAGTTGTCCTCGATCAATGCCCCGGTGGCTCGATCACATGTATGGTTCCTGTGCCATGAGGGGAAGACCAAGTCGGTCTGGGGAGCCTTGCTGTTGCATGCATTGCTGCCTTATTAGCGGTACGCGCGCAGCTATCAATACACATCAAGTTAGTGTTGTCTTAATGATACATTGTAACGTATTACATAACTCCCATCCTTATTGGGAAGCCCTGTTTCTCATAGTTTGAGCAAAAGATCAAAAGATGTCTCGCGTACTAGAATCGGTGTGTAGTTCCAGTGATGGAATAACAAATATTTACTATAACAACTTAGTTTAAATAAACAACTTGATTCTCAACTTGCTATTATGTCACTACATCATTGATTCTCCTCCTGACCGAGTAAAAACACATGGCCTCTCATACTCGGGTAATCTACAATATCCTCCAGGAGTATAACCTTCGTAGTGTACGCACTATAAAAAGCTGCAAACTGTTGCGCCGCCAACATATTCCCCCAGACATCAAAGAACGCCGTGTCTGGTGTTATCTCGACATCTTGCTCTCTGAACTCCGTCTCGTGGATGCATAGTATCTCATCCGAGGCTTTCTCTACCAACGCTCTAAATGGAGAGTTGACAGAATCTACGTCTTGGCTCAATTGAGGACGTGATGGTAGTGTAATTTTAGGGAACAGCGGTATCATAGAGTCCGCGACTCTCCGTGCCAATGGGTCTTCCAATACAGCGTCAGGATCAGACGCGAACTCCGCAATCTTCTCGCAGAAAATGTCCATTATAACTTGTAAGAGATCCTGCGGGATTGTGATACTAGATGCGGCCAGAATGATATGGAATCCGCCGTCGAGAAAATTCGACCCGACCCAAATATCTGTTGTGTCACACTCGTTGGCGAACGACTCAATTCTATATCTTAATAATTTCAGTCTTACCTCTTTGCGGATTGCGATTAATTATCTTGGTGGTCCAAAGTACTACGCTAAGGCTCTGCCAGATTAACTCGAATAAGCCTCAAAACACAGAGCCATACATCACAAACATAATTGCGGATTCAATTTTGTGAACTTTTTTTTTTCACCAAGTCCTAAATCTGGTTTTTGAAAGAGATTTTTCGTTTGGCTGAGAAGTGGTTCAGGTTCGACTAGCATTTGAGAGATTGGTGGGAGTGAGGAAGTCATTAGTTTGGTTAATACTGAACTTTTACTGTACAGATGAATAGACATCAGCACTCTGGAAACATTATACCGGCTCGCGTTGCGGCCTGGGAGTATTTCTCAAAGAAATAAATTCATCCTCGGGCGCATCACCGTGTTTTATCCTACTTTCAGCAACTCAGTGTATTGGCCACGTATCAACAAGGAACTCTGACTCATTACTCTTAAACGTCCCCAGGAAGGTCAGAGATCTTACATCTGTTCTTAAGATCATTTACTTTACTATATAGTATATGAGGGAATATACGAAAAGGTGGAATGATATATTACAGGTCAGTTTTAGGGCCTTGACTGTATCAATACTTTTGTTCATCCTTGACTGAAACCGTGTTCGCTACGTGTCCTACCGACATTAGTTTTCGACGGATTTAATCATGTTAATGGCTGGGTCTCAACCAAGAATGGGAATGACCGAGGTCCGAGACTGATATAGCATTACAAGGGGGCTTACGTGGCAATTATACGGGACAAGTCTAAAATGCTAAGTAACCCTTCTTAATACAAGCAGTGTAAGGCTTTTTCTGTAATCTACAGCCCCTTACACACTTGTATCACGTCTAGCTTCCCAATTCCAGGAAACATATGCGCTCGAGATGGCCAGTCAAACAATGTTCAACTCGATGAAATGGTCCCTTTATCCAACCGACTCTTTTGAGCACTTCACTTTCGAGGTTCCCTGGTGGGCGCGAGTTGTATTACTCTTCGATTTTACCATATTCTTACCTATCATTATTGTTGTATGTGTTGTCTCTCTTCCGACTTTTTCCTCGCCTAGACCCGCTCTAGGCGATAAAATCTTGTCTTGACACCTTCTGACATTGCCGTGTTTTCAAATCTAGTTGAACTACACTTTGCCTCACGTCTATCCAGTCTTTGCCATTACACAAGACGAGGAACCTATTGGACACGATTCCCCCAATGTCAATGATGTTACCAACAGACCATCACCCACCTCTCCTTCACGAACAAATACTTCATCTCCATCCGCTATCTATCGACTCCTCGTGAAGAACGGCGGTATTTTAGCCAACTTTCGCGGCCTCACCCTTGCTCTATTGCAATCGATTACCACGTCGGGTCTTATCGGTTACTACGGTCGCTTTCTGGGCTTTAAATATCACATCGTCGCAAGATTGCTCCGTTCCCTTTTAATGGTTCAATTCTCCACACTATGGTTGCACCTCGTCATCGCTCAAACCGACCGGCCGTTCTGGAGCCGTGTGCCCCCTTTTAAGCGTACTCTGCAGGCAACCTGGCGGGCGACTATCCTTCACTGGGCTGCAGTCGAGCTAACAGGGCTATTTCCTTCCATGGTCGCCTCGTGGATGAACATCGATTGGCCCTCTCCCGGTCTCTTCGGGCCGGACAATACCTACAGCTTTCGCCTAGACATGGCCGCTGGCGATGCTGTCTTCTATTTTAAGTGTGCCGCCGTCATCTTCGCCACTGTCGTCGGCTCCATATTCTTCGTTGTCCCTAGTCAAGTGGTCCTACTCCGAATCCAGGCATCTCTTCTCCCTGTGGAAGACAGCACCATTATTCCCTTTGACCGTTCTTTCAAGGGTCGGGTCCAGCCGGCTCGTACGAATGGTCGGGATTATGCCACGATTTCGGATGCGTGGCGTAGTTTCTCTTGGGCTAATTGGCAGGGGTTGATACTTCTTTCCTTCAAGATCATCTTTCTTTCTCTGTCACTGATCTTGTTGATGTGCGCGGTCATCGGTTTGCAGTGGGTTATGATTGTGACGCAATCCATGGAGATAAACGAGTATCTCTAGATTCTCTCAATTGACAAGACAGTGGATGTCTTTAAAAAGGTGGTTTGGGTTGCACGATCTATATAAAACTACATCAAACAACCTTGGCCTTCTACTACATCTGGATGGTGAGACACTATTACACTTCACTATATGCCTGTAGGATAGTGTGCGTTACCACTTGGTTAGCTATAATCAGAATACTAAAATCCTCATCTTGAACATGTAGTAGAGTTTCTTTCTAATCTAGCACCATGATTGAACCGTCATTCTTGCTGAACACAGTATTAGCTACACTATGCCACAGACTGGTTCGTGCAGAAACACCTTTGTTATGATGAAACCCGAGCACCTGTTTCGCCTTAAACTAGATTTTCTAGAAGTCACAATGATTTGCATCTTTGCATCAGCTTTCCGTCTCATGTTTCATCTCATGTTTCGCGCTGCGATCAAAAAGTGATTCTTTGTTGTGTTGCGCGTTGGCTTTAAGTGAAGCCTCCGTTGGAACAATATCAAGGTGGAGATGGAACAATGCACAGGCTCAAGCCTCATTTCCCCACTTCACCACCAGCTTTCTGCATTGTCCTCATACGGGATCATGCATGTGGCATCGTTTACTCACCTGAAAGTCAATTTACGGCGTTGGGCAGATTCACGTTTATCGGAAATCTTCATCATGGCGTTCATATCTGATGGCTCCATCCTATCCATCCTTTCCCTCTTCTTCATCTCCCTCTTTATGCCAATGGCTTCGAAGTTGCTATATCCAACCGCTGCAAAAGATTCAGTGTGATGGCTTCAAACGATAAAGAGACGGCGTCGCCACAACTCTCGGCGGATAATTCAACACTGGTTCTTGACGTTGCTTCCTCTCCCGACCGCCAAGCCACCGACAACAAACCCCAACGTTCATCCTTCAAGCATATCTTCTCCTTTACAAGATGGAATCATGCGGGAATACTCTTTGCGGCGGTCGTTGCATCTGCCGCCTTTGCTTCGATCAAAGCGGTTCAGTCCATCATATTGGGCAAAATATTTGATGTTGTTTCCAACTTCGGGGCTGGCCATCGCTCTGGCAATGAAACCATGGACCAGATATCGCACTGGGGCTTGATACTGCTGAGCATGGGGATCGGAAATTGGGCTGCGAGCACGGCTTTTCTGGCGCTATGGTCCATCTTTGGAGAACTGCAAGCCAATTCCATCCGCCAAGGCGTCTTCCAAAGCCTACTGTCCAAGAAGATGGCTTGGTACGATTCTTTAGACCAAGGAGTCTCTAGCCTGCTGGTTAGAATCCAGACGCAAGTTGACATCAATCACATTTCATGCAGTGTATAAATGCTAACCGAGAAACAGACAGACTCGGGAGCTTCAGCTGGCGGCATCAGAAGTCCTCGGACTCTTGGTCGCCGACTGCATTCTCTCCCTCGTTTCTCTCGCTATAGCCTTCTCTCATTCCTGGAAACTCACCTTGATTCTACTTGCAACCCTGCCCATATCGATGTTGGCCTTGTCATTGGCAACCAGGCGGCTAGATCCGGCAATCCAAGCCCAGAAGCGTGATCTAGAGACCGCGTCAAAGTTTGCTACTTCGTCTATCAAAGCTATCGCCATTGTCAAAGTTTTCAACGGATACGACCGCGAGCTCTGGCAATATTATGAAGCCGTCAAGTCAGCAGGTAGGCGATACATGATACAGGCTCAGTGCAACTGCCTCCAGATGAGCTATGTCGCCTTCTGGGTTGTTGGCATGTTCATAGCGGGCTTTTGGTATGGAACCGTTCTTGTCGATGGAGGATTGACGCCCGGTCAAGTCATGACCACTTTTTTTTCAGTCCTTTCGGCATTCCAGGGAATTGAATCATTGCTGCCGCACTGGCTCGTATTATCCAAAGGCATGTCTGCAGGATCATTTCTCTTATCCATATTAGACAAAAAGGACGACCCAACCGTGGATGAAGAGGGCTATCAGACGCAGCCTGCTACTTGTGTTGGAAATGTGGACTTGGTAGATGTATGTGCTATCATTTCTCTTCTTATTCCTAATAACGATAACTGACAACGATGTGATACAGGTCACTTTTGCATATCCTTCCAATCCCACAAAAGTGGTTCTCAACAAATCATCCTTTTCCTTCTCAGCCGGCCAACTCACGTTCATCGTTGGTAGAAGCGGGTCCGGCAAGAGCACGATCGGCAATCTCATTGCTCAATTTTATGAGCCTTCATCTGGACTTGTATGTTTAGACGGACAGCCCCTGACGAGCTTGGACCCGAATTGGGTCCGATCCAAGATTGCTCTAATACAGCAGTTGAGCGTGGTGTTCGACGATAGCTTTTTCAACAATGTGGCTATCGGCCTCGATAACCCCGAGAATGTGACAAGAGAAGCTGTTTCTTCTGCTTGCGAATTTGCATTGCTACAATCTACGCTTAGCAGCCTTCCAGAAGGCCTTGACACACGCATCGGTTCACACGGTATTGAGCTAAGTGGAGGTCAAAGACAAAGAGTTGCGCTTGCCAGAGCAAGGATTCGAGATCCAGCTGTGCTCATCCTTGATGAAGTTACCAGCAGTCTGGATCAAATCAACAGAGGCTTAGCGATAGATGCTATCAGAGAGTGGCGACGAGACAAAACAACCATCATCATTACTCACGACATTAGTCAAATCGAAGATGAAGACTTTGTTTATGTAATGGAAGACGCTGCTTTGGTGCAGCAAGGATTACGAAGAGAGCTGGCCGCGGCTTCAATTGGACCCTTTGCATCTATGAATTCTCTGGATCCAGTTGAGTCCCCTCCTTCTTCTACACCAACTGGGGTAGAAGATATCAGCCCGCCTAGTCCGGTTAACTACAGTACATCGACAATTGCAGAGCTACCGCAAGACACCAAATTATCCATGTCGCAGTTTACACTCACAGAGCAAAATGGAGACGGGATAGATCCAGCCTGGCACCGGCTATCTCAGTATAAGACTCTGGGATCTGGGACAGAATTTGCCCTGAAACTAAGAAAAGAGCAGATATGGGACAGCTCCGATACTGAAGAAAGACCACAGACAGCCGTTGGAGCTACACGCTACTATGAAACCGAGAAGAGGGACTCTTACAATTCTTTCGACGAATACTTTGGACTA
The DNA here is from genome assembly GCF_050948025.1 of Trichoderma camerunense. NCBI lineage: Eukaryota > Fungi > Ascomycota > Sordariomycetes > Hypocreales > Hypocreaceae > Trichoderma > Trichoderma camerunense. The sequence goes on from NW_028145369.1 coordinate 809,602, forward strand.
CCTCGCAGATGCAGCGCACCAGAGGCTGGTCGTATGCCTTATTCAAGAAGCAATTATAAGATGGATTTCTTTGATGATTCAGGATACAACACGGACGAGCTTTTATATGTGTTTGGAAAATCAGACCGTCGAGAGAATATTTCCAGCTTACGACTTGCCTCTGGCCGTGAGCTACCCTCGGATATTGGCAACGATGTACTTTCAACCAACAAAGGTGCAAAGCCCAGCAGTCTACTGGCGACTCTAGGCACGGTTTGGCCAACGCTCAAACCATTCGATCGAATATTGTTCATTATAGGAATTGTGGTGTGCTTTATCAGTTCAGCAGCAATGCCATTGTTCTCATTCTGTCTCGCAAAGCTCTTTGGAGTCCTATTCCTACCAGTCAACAGGACAGTCGAGGCGAAAAAATGGGCGCTGTATCTTGTGGCGATAGCCATCGTTGACTCTGTCTCTACGGGCGGCGGTCACTATCTGATAGAGAGAACCGGCCAGTCTTGGGTGAACGCCCTTCGATTGGAAGCTTTGAAGAAAATCCTGCGGCAGCCAAAGTCCTGGTTTGACAAAGAGGAGAACTCGGCCAGTCGAATCAACGAATGTCTCGACAGAAACGCCGAGGAGACTCGAAACATTGTTGGGCGATTCATTCCCATCTTCATAACTACCTTTGGAATGATTACCATTTCTCTCTTATGGGCGCTCTCAATATCTTGGAAGCTCACTCTCGTCGCGCTTTCGCCATTACTTTTGATGATTGGCGCTGTCAAGGGATATACCGTGCTCAGCGGCAAGTGGGAAACCAAATGCAATCAAGCAGCCACCGATTCCGGCGCAATTCTGAATGAGACTTTTGTCAATATCCGTGTCGTGAGAGCACTCATGCTCGAAAAATACTTTAGCACAAAGTACCAGAAACTCATATCGCATACCCTCAACCAGGGGATGAAGAGAGCTGGTTATACGTGCGGGCTTTTCGGCTTATACCAATCAATGAGTTATCCAATGACTGCCCTTGTGTTCTACTATGCTACCCTTTTACTTACCAAGGGTGACGGCGTCACCACCACACAGGTCCTACAAGTCATTAACCTACTACTATTTAGTATTGGAAGCTCGACCGGTGCTCTAAGCAGCATGCCTCAACTAACAATGGCCCAAGCTACCGCAACACAACTACTAGCCTACGTAACAATGCCGATAGACTCAGAAGAAGAAAGCCAAGAAGGCATCAAGGCCTCAACGCCTCTACCTATCGAGTTCAAAGACGTCCAATTCTCATACTCACAGTCTCCCAACTCCCGCGTCCTCCGTGGAGTCTCCTTCGACATCACCCGCGGAAGCTGCACCGCCATCGTCGGCTCCTCAGGATCCGGCAAATCAACCATCATATCTCTCCTCATGGGTCTATACTGCCCATCAAAAGACACGTCATCGCTCACCTACGCGGGCATTCCATTCTCCAAGCTCGACAAACAACATCTTCGCTCAACAATGGCCTACGTCTCCCAAACACCACATCTCTTCCCAGCAACCATCGTCGAAAACATTGCTTACGGCCTCCCTAAAGACTCTCCACTAAGAAATAGCCTCAACGTATACGCTGCCGCTCAAGCAGCCGGCATCCACGACTTCATCACATCCCTCCCCGAAGGCTACGCCACTACAGTCGGCGACGGCGGAATCTCTCTTTCTGGTGGCCAAGCTCAGCGCCTGAGCATCGCCCGTGCGCTCGTTCGCCAACCGAAGCTTCTCGTTCTGGATGAGCCGACGAGTGCGCTCGACGCAGAGTCTTCGGGTATGATTCGTGAGACAGTTCGTGGGCTTGTAGAACGGGCTAAGGAGCAGGAGGGTGAGATGGCTATTGTGGTGGTTACGCACACGCCTGATATGATGCAGATTTGTGACAACATTGTCATGATTGACGGTGGAGTCAAGGTCGAAGAGGGCAGTTATGAAGAGCTGATGAAGGCCAGGGGCCCATTTAGACATCTCATTAGCAAGGGTGAATGGAATGGAGGAGATGAATCATGAGCGTAGAATCATTGCTGTTGTTTAATTGCTTCCGTCTTTTTTTTTTAAAGCATCACATCATTTCCATTTCATTTTGCCAGTCCGTAGAAATATTTAGAAGAAAAAAAAACATCTCATTCCATTTTAATGGGTTCAATCATGAAGTATTATAATGTATACCTTATCCATCTCAATAGACCAATGCCTCTAATTTGCCGTTCAACGTCAATAAATGAAGCACCAACATCTTTTGCACCACAGGATGTTTTCCATTAAGCCACTCGCCTCGTCGTCCTCCATAACAGAAACCAAAAAAAGTGTATCCATATAGAGCGCCTATCCATCTACCTTCAACAGGAAGAACATGTACCTCATGATATAGTTGGCCCATTCCCCAATGCATAACAGCCAGAAGGAAGGAAGAAGGAGCGTAAAATAAAAATATAATATGATAAGCTGAGGCCCATAGCCCACCTCGCCGGATGTATGTGTATGTGTATATGCGTAAGTGTCATGATATTCAGTTCCCACTGATCCCAATTTCCCCATTAAATATAGAAAAGGGTGCATAACCTCCATAAAAAACGCGCTAAATGATGAATCAAAAAAAGGAAGGGAGGGGGAGAAAAAAGAGAAATGGGAGCATCGAGACCTCGTCTGAGTTCATGGGCTACTCTATCGCCTCTTGGACCTCAGCAATCCTTCGATAGAAAACCATTCCCGTCGAGTTTGCTGCTGCCTTGTTCGAGCAGGGTCTGGTCGTCTTGGCTCGACCCAGGTAGCCCGAGCTGGAACCGTGGGCCTGCGAGCCGGTTGGCTGGTCGCCTCGCGGACGTTGTGTCTCCTAATTCTGACAAAGTACCGCAGAATGTACGGGTCCTGGCTGGGCGGTATTTCCGTGTTTGAGCGCGGTGTCGTGATCGGGTCGTTTTTCAACGTGCGGGGATGAATCTCGAACATCTCCTTGTCGGCGAGCTGGCCTATCTTGGCGGCATTGATCAGCGCTTGCAGGTCGAGCTCAATCTTTTCAGATATGGAACCCATGGAACCCATTGCGGAGCTTTCAGCTATGCTATTGCTGTTCGCAGGGTGTGTTTTTACATCTGCAGTGATTTGATCTGCCCCGCCAAATGATGAGGTTGCAACTGGTGAACTGGCGGGAACAGTTGAATTTTCAACAACTCCAAGCTCTTGCTGGGAACCATCTCCCAGTTGGGCCTTCTTTTTGCGCCAAATCCTGGCCCAGGCACTTCGAAAGGGGGTTGTGAGGAAAAGGAAGAGCTTCTTCAAGCCGAGGAAAATCTCTGCTACCAGTTCATCCGGTACTTGGCGAATCAGAGCACCGAGTGGGATGGTCAAGCTGCCAAACAAGATACTCCATCCCCACTGAGCTCCCGTCAACGGCTTCGTGTCGAAAGCTTCGCCTCCCTTGAAGATGATGAGGAACTGACCAAGAATCGTCAGAAGCTGTACGCCAATGAACCAAGGATTCTTTAGAATTCCTTGGTACCAAATATCCAGTTTATTATCCACTCTTCGACAGTTGTGCTGGTTGAAAAACTGCATCCAGACGTAAATGTTGAACACTAACGTTTGCAACTTGTCAATCTCGTGCTTGGTTCCGGGATTGAATATATCCCAGCCGACATAATGTACCAAAAAGACAACCAAAAGCTGGTAAATAGACTGGCCGACAATCATCTTCCACATGGTAATGGTCACAATGGGCGCATTGCGAGGCTCAGGTTTCCTCATCAAGAAATCTGGCGAAGGATGATCAGTCGCAAATGCGAGAGATGCGAAAATGTCCATGATGAGGTTGATCCAGAGCAGTTGCACGACAGTGAAAATAGAATCACCCACAAGTTCCGAGATGATTGTTGTGATGCCTGCCGTAACGTTGATGGTAAATTGGAACTATGTATATATGTTAGCTACCTGTTGTCTCGAACATGAGCCTTGTAAAAATGATACTTACCTGAATGAATTTCTTGACGGCATCATTCACTGTCCGACCCCAACTCAAGGCCTTTACAATGGATGCAAAGTTGTCATCTAGCAAAATGATGGAAGCAGCTTCTTTAGCAACTTCGGTGCCCTGCATTCCCATGGCAAAGCCAACATCTGCTGCCTTCAGAGCAAGCGCATCATTTGTTCCATCGCCGGTAACTGCTACCGTCTCTTTCATCTCTCTCAAGCGTGTGACGAGTAACAGTTTGTCTTCAGGACTGGATCTCGCCAATACCTGCAAGCGTGGGATGATGGCATCGCGTTGCGACGGCGTCAGCTTTCTGAATGTTTGCCCGTCCATGGCAACGCCGCCAGGGGTATATATGCCACATTCCGTAGCAACAGCCTTGGCCGTAAGGAAGTTGTCGCCAGTTACCATGCGCACAAAGACGCCGGCATCTTGACACTTGCGTACGGAATCGACCACTTCTGGCCGTAGTGGATCACGGATCCCAAAGAAGCCAATGAATACCATGCCCGATGCCAACCATTCCAGATTAACAGAGGCAGGGTCATCGTCTGGGTGCTCAAATACTTCGTGCTCATCAAAGTCTCGGAAGCTTATAGCAACCGGGCGAAGAAGATTGACAGCATAGTCATTGATCGTTTTGCGGAAGCTCTCCCTATCCGATTCCTCGAGCCTAGCGGTGGTGAATTGAAAGGTCGGGTCTGCCACTATGAAAGCACAATACTCGAACACGATTTCAGCAGCTCCTTTGACCAGGAGTCGGTATTTGCCGTTGGGAAGCTTTACTAAAACAGCCATCCACTTTCGCGCTGAATCAAACGGGAGCATGGCGACGATGGGGTTGTTGGCACGTTCTTCCCTAAGCTTTCCCATGCCTAAGTGATCTCGACCAAATTTGAGCAGGGCTGTCTCGGTACTAGATCCCACAAAGTCGGCGCTTGCGGAGTCGTCTCTCTCGAACGCGGTGGAGTTGAGGGATATGCTGTCCTTGATCAAGCTCTGCATTTGTGGAGAGACAGTCGACATGAACCGTCTGGCCGAGGGCAGTTTCGCCACCGATGAGGCAGGACTTGAGCTTGAGCCTGTGACGGGCATTTCAAGATCCTCGAAACCGCTTTCGAGCCCAACGCGGCCGGCAACAACGGCCATTTTGTTTTGCGTCAGAGTTCCCGTCTTGTCAGAGCAGATAGACGTGGCATTGCCCATAATCTCACAGGACCGAATAAGACGAACGAGATTGTGGTCCTTGAGCATCCTCGTGGTTGCGAACGCAAGAGCAATAGTGACGTTCAACGCTAGGCCTTCGGGGACGGTGATTACGACAATAGTAACGGCAAGCATGACGATACGAAGAAACGCTTCGGCTTTCTGGGTTGGGCGAGCGTGTTTGTGGTGCGGCAATCGGACCAGATATCGGATAAAGAGGATCAAAAAGTAAATGGCACCTGCGGTGGCACCAAATATGATGAGCTGTTTGCCCAATCTTCCAAGCTTGGCCTGAAGAGGCGTCTCCTCAATATCCTCTCGCAAAGACATGAGTGTCCTCCCGTGGGCCGAGTTTTCGCCTATAGAAAGGACAAGAAAGCGGCCGACACCACGACAAACAGTAGTGCCACTAAAGATGAAGGGATCAGCCGCGGTTCGAGAACGGTTGCAATCCGCCGGGGCCATTTTGCGGACTAGCTGAGTCTCTCCCGTGATGGACGACTCATCGATGTATAAGCTGGAGCCCTGAATCAGCACACCGTCGGCAGCCACGACTTCGCCGGCCTCAATGTGCAGGACATCTCCCACCAAAATATCGTATATCGAGATTTGCTGTATCCTGCCAGATCGAAGAACCGTCACATCACGTTGCTGCTGTCGCTCGTTAAGCTTCTCGAATCGGTGATTCTTTTGCCAGTCGGTAGCGGCGCTGGCCAGGACAATGACGATAATAGCAGCCACAACCGTTACGCCATCAACCCATTCGATATTAGATGTGTCCTCGTCAGCTGTGAGTGACTGATACAGTCCGATTGCCAGAGATATAGAGGCGGAGATTGTAAGCAGAATCATGAGCTTGTCGTTGAAAGCAATCCACATGAGCTTGAAGAAAGACTTTTGTCGGCGTCGGGGCAGCCGGTTGGCGCCAAAGATGCGTCTCCGGTCGATGAACTGATGATCCGGTCCGCCTATCTGAAAGGTCAAATTTGGACGAGTAAGAGGCACTTCGACAGGCGAGAGGACAGGCTCGCGGTCCTGGCGAGCAGCCGTAACGGCCTCGCTAAAGGTGATTGTGCCATCGAGATTGGCCTCATCAGCACTCAGGCCCGCAGCGATATCGGTACGGAGGCCCAGCACGAGACCGCGGAGCCCTCCAAAGATGTCGAGAGCCGCAAGACTCCGCTGCTTCAAGAGCTTGTGCAACTGAGACGGGGTGAATGCAAAGTTGTTCGCCGGCAGTGGCTCTTCGGCGTTGAGCTCCGCCACCAGCTCCGTCGCCTGCTTGCCAGCGTCCACATGGCGGCGCGTAACCGAGTCGGCGGGCGTGATTTCGTCCATGGGGGAGAGCCCAGATGCCAGGGCCGGTCCTAGAGAAGCATCTGCAGTCGAGGCACGGCTTCTCTCTGTCGCAGCGGAATTGGAGATGCGAATCCCATGTGGGATGGATGGATTGGGGGCCGGTGCCAGCAATAAATGATATTTTTGGACCCACTGAGTGACGCTTTGGCAGAGGGGATTTACAGCGCTCGATGGAGCGGTGCCGGGGTGGACAGGCCGCCACAGGGAGCTAATCCCGCCCCAGCTTAGGCCGGCCAGGCACTACGAGAGCCACTAAGACGCCCGGACGGCAACCAAGTGACGGGTGCCAAGCTGCTGGATCCAAACTCTGCCACCGAGAGAGACGAACCTGCGCCTCCAAGAATCTTTTCACAATCTACAATCTGCAGTCTTTCTCTCCCCCTCTCCCCCTCTCTTCATCAACAGCACAACAGACAGCAGACAACTCTCGCCGTCACCCAACGTCCATCCAACCGCCTAATCTGTACTCCTGTCTCTGCAGCTGCAGCATCATGCAGCCTCCGAAATTATGTTCCGTAGGTATGAGCACTAAGAAGCACATCGGCTCGCAGCTAAAAGGGAGGGCCGCGTCCTGCTCTCCACTTTGGCACGTCAACTAACTCAACTACGGCCGGTGACTCGCACTCCCGATGAGCCTTGGCAGACCTTTTTGTCTGTCCATCAGAGGAAAACCGGGTCTAGCAACCAATGGCCATCATCAGCTTGATCGAATATGCTAATAAGGCAGGGCTTCTTGGTTCGGCCGAGGTGGCCTTACGAATCCTTCCGACACTGTGCTTGGCAAAGTCAATCTTTGAAGACTCCCTACATCAGATGATTACTCGATCATCGAGCCCTACGGTCAGTCTTGCGGAGTCGCATAGAAATGGAACCAGCCAATCGAACTGTTTGGCCCCCGAACGACACTGAGCTGTCTGGCTGGGCGAAATAGAGGAGCCTCCCCTCACTTGGCAGCCTCTTGGCAACCTATATCCTCTCGGACCAACTGTCTCTGCTTTCAAGACAGTTTTCGTGGCGTCGCCATTGTGCTCTGTCGCATCGAGTGCCGACGCCACGGATATCCTTTGTTGCTAGAGTCAGCCAACGGCAACATGTGTAGGCCGCTTAGCCGTCCTTTGAAGATCACAAATCTGGAAGTTTTCTGAGTGGCACTTTGCCATCGACTCTAAGCCTTGCAGCAATAGGCATGAATACAAGGAGGCGCAACGCCGTCAGCCGGCCGTCGTGTGGCTTGCCAGTAGGGCCGACCACCAACAAACAGCCATACTTCTAGTGACTGTTCTATGGCTCTTTTTTTGACACTTCCGCTCAGAATATGGAATCTGGCACCAAATTCGAAAGCGCCAATGTCCAGCTACCGACTCCAGCCACCACACACCAAGACGCCATCCCGTGTCTTGTTATTGTCCGAATCTCCTATCGGCGTAATTCCTACCAGAAACGACTATTAGCGAGAGAGAGAAAGGTGAGAAGAAGAAGCAAAACTCCGAAAACGTTTTAGAAGCTTTGTTACTTTCTTCATCTCAAGTATTCTAGATGCGAACGGGACACGAAGCTATGGAGCGGCCCAAGTTGCGCTCCATAATAGGATCACGACACCAAAAGCCAAGTTGCTTGGCGCTTACATACCCTTCAGGACATCTCCGAGCCGTGGCGCCTAACCCAAAATCAGACAGATGAGCATGCGACCTGGTCTGAGCGTGAGAGAGGCGACAACTACCAACAGCTAGCCAACCGTACCACAGCAGGTTCCATCATCCACAAGAAATAGTTGAGTGGGCGGGACTGCTCCCCCCTCTCTCGCCTTGATACCGCAAGATAGTTCCCAAGAGGAGCAACAACCTTATAGGTAGTGACATGTATTATGATCGCCCAATTCCATATGCAGTCATCAAAACACTCTCCGAATACCGAGGCTAGCGGACATCGTTTGCCAGGAGCCAATAAACGTAGCCGTGCTGCAGCATTTGCGGTCTCTCGCCGGATCTAAGTCGCTTCTTCCGAGACAGTCGCTAGATCAAGCACTCTCGAGTTACACAGAGCACAAGAACGGCAAACAAAAAAGGCCCCCTTTTTTTTCTCCTTTCGCATACTCGCAGCCGGCACTACATTGCAGCTGCTACTTATCTACAACCATGTTGCTGTTCGGCCAGTTCATCGAGACCCTGGGCCAGCGTCACTGAAACCGGCTTCGGCTACTATAAGGCGATTATATCGTCTCTCTAAGCAGGTGTCTCGAGCAAGCAACTGGCTCTTATACACTATCTACGCTCACCTGAATCCAATTTCGGCTGTTGATCATGCATAAGTGCCTAGAATACCTTGTCTCGGTTGATCAAGCTTCTCCGTTGAGACCAATCTACGGCTAAAGATGCTTTGTTTGCTCCCGCCTTTCCTTTGAAGGATTCGTGAATAGGGATTTGGAAGCTGTCTAAACACGGACGCATCTCCAATTGGTCAACTGCTTTTACGAGCTTATTACTAACGAGGATCCAAACAGCAAACAGCGGAAAACAAGACGCTTGCTGGAAACTCCCGTTATCCAATATCCTCTCCATAGATGTTTCATAAGCCTCGCCTGGCCATGTTTCAGTCACTTTTCGGCGACATGCCACCAAACTAGGCAAGACTATTCATCATATTCCGCGTCCTCGTGACTTGGACTTAACTTGGTTGGTGAATATGAAGTCGTTTAGAAGGAAACAAAGGGAATTTGGGGGACTGCATCACACAAAGACACAAAAACTTTATATCACTGCTGTTTAGACTGGCGCTTAATCACCATGAGTCTGTTTTTAAGCTTCGAATGCATAAGTATAAATCCGTGTCATCGAATGTTTCGCATCATGTGCTCCGACTGTGTGGGTGCGGTCATGCTTCTCAACTTCAAGCATATTGTCTAGTTAGGCCATGGCGATGCTCCTCACACCTATCCTATCTATGCTTCTCGCGGCGGTGGCCACACACGCTCAATTTAAAGGAGTCATCTCTCCAAAAGTGATGATCATATCCATGGTTTGTCTATTCCTCGTCTTCATCTCTTCCGCTGCCCAATCCTCTCTAATCACCCATCCAGTTTGAACCCGAGGGTCAAATATGGCTTGACAAGTTCTCTTATTCCGGCTTGGGAAACCTCACTTCACAAGCCATTGCCACGCCCGGCCTCTCCATGCTCTACCCTCTCGTCTTCTGCACGCAAACAGGCAGTGTCTGCCAACTTACCGTCGGCGAGGGCGAAATCAACTCGGCCGTGTCTATGACAGCTCTCGTACTATCCAGAAGTTTCAACTTCACTCAGACGTACTTTCTCCTAGCAGGCATCGCAGGCGTGAATCCTCGGCATGCAACCATTGGCAGCGTGGCCTTCTCTCGGTATGCCGTCCAAGTCGCTCTCCAATACGAAATCGACTCCCGATCTCTGCCCCAGGACTGGCCCACGGGCTACATCCCGTACGGCCGTACTCACCCCTTCGAGTACCCCTGCATCACATACGGCACCGAAGTCTTCGAACTCAATGCCAACCTGCGTGACGCCGCTCACGCTTTTGCTCAGCGAGCACAGCTGCAAGACGCCCAAGAGACGCGCAATTACCGCCTCTTGTACTCGGAAATGGGCCCGCCCTACCACACGGCCGTGATGCCACCCAGCGTCGTCAAGTGCGATAGTGCTACGAGTGATGTCTATTATACGGGTGGCAGGCTTGCACAGGCGTTTGAGAATACGACGTCCCTGTGGACCAATGGCACGGGCGTCTATTGCATGAGTGCACAGGAAGATAATGCAACGCTGGAGGTGCTGGTGAGGGCAGCGATTGAAGGGCTAGTCGACTTCAGTCGTGTAATTGCCATGCGTACAGGTGAGCAATACCCCCTTGATTAACATCTACATCATCTACCTGATACAAACCTACATGTACCTTACATACATACAAAATATCACATCTCGACTACTAACAGAGTATACACCAGGCTCCAACTTCGACCGCCCTCCCCCCTCCCGTACCGACTGGGAGCACCTCACGCACACGAACCAGAACGGCTTCCACATCGCCATCGCCAACCTCTACGCCGCCGGCATCCAAGTCGTCCGCGGCATCCTCGCCGACTGGGACTGCACCTTTGCGCGTGGCTTAACCCCGAACAACTACATTGGCGACATCTTTGGCAGTCTGGGTGGTCATCCGGACTTTGGCTTTGGGAGCATCACGGGCGGGAGGAAGCTTAGGGCCGCTGAGAGTCGGGGAAGACGGCGTGGTGTTAATCGGAGAGAAGTGTCTCTGGCTGGCGTTGAGATGGCGAGGAGGAGGACGTTTGGGGCCAAGGGGGCGATGAAGATGTAGGGAGTTGTTTGCCAATGGCTGTCGTCTGGGTTGTATGATATTATTTTCATGTTGAAATATTATGGAAATCTCATTTTCTGGCTAAATCTATCTTTTCGTAGTTGGTAGCACTTTTTAAACCCCTACGCTGTGCGTTTCCCGTTACAATTACAAAAATATCAAAGGAAAATAAGAAACCTATTATAAATTCTGCCAGCCATCCCACTCATCACGAGGAACAGCAACACAAAGAGCCTCCCAGCGGCCAGCCAGCCAGATTACAGTCAGATGCAACACAAGAAATAAAAGCCTTGTGCCCAACCCAGTCTGACGAAACAAGCTTGTTACGACTTCACCATGACTAGGACGTCGAGCAGGGGTAACGTGATTGCTTGTTGGGAGCCCCAAGTCCAACACAGCCAGCAGCACGAGAGGGCCGGCAACCTCGAGGCTAGCCATGTAAGGCCAGCACGGCCGCACCAAAGTAGCGAGCTTGATGAGAAACAAGGACAGGCGGCCAAAGTATCTTACAGTATCCGGAGTGACGCCTACCGCAGTGCAGAATCGCAGCAGAAGGAGCCCTGCTCCGCGCGGCATCGCGGAACCCTCTCGCGGAGGCGGCGTTAGGAGAAGGGGCCCGTCGAGGCGCGCATGGCCGTTTGTCTGTATGGGAAGGTTTCTCTGTACGGCTGGCTGGAGAGCTTGCTGGTCATGGTCGCGATGCGAAGAGTGACTACGACTTTTGACGATTGCATTGGACGGCTCTGCGTCTGTGTGATCAAAGACGGCGCCGTCCTGCAAAATCTCCTCGTCGTTAGGCACGGTGGCTGGCCATGAGGCGGCATCATTCTGAGGCACGCTAAGACTGCGAGAGTGATAGCCACGTCGTGGATCTGCTGAACTATAAGATCAAGTGCTGTCGAGAATGCAGATTAGGGGGGCTCACCTGGAACTGGCGTGCTTGGCGCCGCAGGGGAATCCAAGCTTTGGACTCTGTTGCCTCGTAATCCGACGGCAGGGCTTGGGGTACGATCTTTTGTCATTCCATCAAAGTAAGTTTCGCTTTTCATGGCATTCAGAACTTCGTTGGCGCTGGGTCTCTCAGCTGGATCTAGAGCAAGCAGTTTCTTCAGCAGCATATACAGCTTTGAGGGAAGATCCGGCCTCTCGCGCCGCTCGTCTTGAAAGCCCGTCCAATCAGTAATTTCAGCTCTGAGCTGGTCGACGTCTTCCAATTCCTCTTGGACGGCGTTGGCAGATTGGTATGGGAGTCTGCCAAAGCACATGAAGTAGAGAATCATGCCGAGGGAGAAAATATCCGACTTTGTTGTAAAGTTTCCATACTTTCCAGTTTCATCCTCGCGGAGGACCTCAGGCGCACAATACGATATGGTGCCCGTCGTGCCCGTTGATTTCCGCACCACATGTTCTGGCTGGACTTCGCCAAAGTCGCTGATGAGACACCGGAGTTTGCCGGCCTCCCGGTGCAAGAGACAGTTGCTTGGCTTTAGATCCCGATGAATGTAATTTGCTCCGTGCAGATAAGCAACTCCAGATGTGACGTCTTTGAACAGCGAGTAAATCTCTTCCACCGACAATCTGGGTTTGTCGTGTAGATTCTCTCTAGACGCATCAATCTGGCCTCGCGACCGTCGGCGAATGCGCTCTTTGAGCTCCTCTTTCGTAACCTCCTTGGGCACACTGCCTATTACATACTGATGAAGGTCGCCAGCGTTGCAGTATTGTTGGAGAATGAATGCGCAAGCGACGCTGGGGCCAAACATGGTCAACCTGACGTCTTCCAGCCAGACATGTCGGTACGAAACAAGGTTGGGATGAGAGAGCTTGGCGAGGAGCTCAACCTCTATCAGAACCTTTTCAAGCCAAGCATGATCATCACCAACAGGCACTCGCTTACAAGCAAAATGGCCCAACTGGCAGCCGTCAATTTCATGCCGCACCAGTAGCACCACTCCCTTGCCTCCCTTGCCCAAGACCTTTTCTTCAACAAAGAAGGTCTTGAAATAATTCGGACTAAAAGCCTCCCTCTTGATTCTGCTTCCTTCGGGTTGCGACACGCCTGGAGTGCTGGATATGAATTCGGCATTATCGTCTACGGCAGGCGACGTCCGTGTGCTTTGGTCATCGCTGCTGGGCGAAGGTCGAAACAGCCTGCGAATAAGACTTGATGGTGCTTGGTCGGTTGCGCTCGAATCGGCGTGTCCAGCGCGAAGCATACGGAAGTATCCCGGGTCAACATAGGAGTCGGGGTCAACGCCATACTGGTGATCGAACGAATGTTCCGATGGCGAGGGGCCTAGCGGGCGGTGGCAAGTAGGACATTCGGGATGGCCACGGATCTCCAAGCGCTGCGAACTGGGATCGCGCACAACGATGGCATTGCGATGTCGTCTATAGGCCAAGGCGATTCGAGGTTAGCAACTGCAGGATCTCTCAAATTGTCTGGAAAGCATAGATGGGATGACGCACAGCACAATCTCGCGGCCCTCCTGAGGCTGGTATGGGATCAACGACATTGCGACAGGCTGCGGGTGTCGGTCGTGTGAAGGAGTGCCAGCATGGCGATTGCAGCCAGCGACGCGCAAAGTTTCAAGCTATGGCAATTTATAGCACAGGTAATTGAGATGCGTCGTCAGGGGGTTGATAGTGATAGAAGGACGTCGAAGCTTCTAGGATCGTGGGATTGTCGAGGTGGCGTGGGATGTACAAGAATAAAAAGAGGGAGCTCTGGTGCTGTGACAACGACGTAATGGCAGTTGCTTGAGCTCTACCTTGATTAGTGGCTCCATACATATGGGCAGGGCGAGCTGCAGGTATTGAAGAAGAAACTTTCAAGGGCCGTAGCGGCCCCGCAGCGCCAAACAGCGTCACATCATTCATCCATTCGATGATTTGATCCATTGAAGTCTGTTGCCGTTTGAGTGCGGAGAAACGTGCAGTATTCGAAGTTTGTTTGTACCTTTGGGGCTCGATTGGCATACAAGGTACATGCACTGATGAATGAGTCTGATATATCCTGTGCTGTTTATTAGGAACCACGTCACAGGGATGGAAGCCTGCAGAGTACATCGACTGTAGTCTTTTTTCTCTTCCCTGACTTCAATGATCTGATTTAGTCTCATCTCATGTTCAATCAATATCATAAAATCGATTGTTACACTGATTAGTGCCCAGATGCGCCAATACGAGCATCTGCGGCACCAACCTAGCGCCACCAATGCGGGCGTTGTTCGTGATTTTAATTGATTTCCATCCATTGATGCTCCAGCACTTTCACTTTTCCATAGGGCTGCCCAGCCTATCGGATCGTCCCCAGCGCTCCCAATGAGGTTCATCGAAAACTGACCGCATCCGCTCCTCTTTTCACTTCCCGTATTATTCAAACACAAGCCAGCCACAGCAGACAGCATCAACGCCTCAAACATGCTCTGATCCGCCATGGACCTTCGCCAAGCATGTGACCGATGCCATGACAAGAAGCTCAGATGCCCGAGACCGCCAGGCTCTCTGTGCTGCAGCCGCTGCACCAAGGCCAACGTCACCTGCGTCTTCAGTCCGCCAACGAGACCATTCCGATATCCCCTGAACCAAAATCATAATCACAATGGCTTTGACTGGCCCGATCTCATCGTCTTGGACCAACAGCAACAGGAGCACCAGACGCCCAGTCAAGCGTTTGAGACGCCAGCCCTGACCGTTTCGGAGCGACTCGCTGGAGTTCTATCTGGCCTGGATCGCATGTTGCAAGCTATGCCGTCATCCCTAGACATGCACCACGTTCCGAGGCAGCACCTAAGAGAATATGCCGACAACGTGGGAGACAACTTTGACCTGCAGTCAACTCTGGATGGCCTCCTTCACCACGCCCAGGATCTCGCCTCTATATACCCCGAAGCCGCAGCGGCCGCCATCAACAAACGCACAACGGCTCCTGAATCGGATGCCATCTGCACTGTTCCAGATTGCATACACCAAGATCGTACGTCCTTGCATACAACGCCCCTGCCCAAGATAGACCACGCGCTGTTGAATCTTGTCATGGCGTGTCACATACGTCTTCTCGACATTATGGATACTCTTGCAGAGCATGGCCGAATGTGCGCCTTTATGGCCGCAACCCTTCCACCAGACTACGACCCCAAGTTTGCGGTTCCAGAAATCCGCGTTGGGTCTTTTGTCGCCCCTACTAATACTGCTGCTTCGATGCTACTCTCTGTGCTAGTGGACCTTCAAACTATACTGGTGGACAGGATCAAGGATGTGGCCGCCATCATCAACCAGGTAAGAGATGACCCAAGAGCAGCCAGAGAAGCAAGGGTGATTAGCCTTCAATGCGAGATTCTTCAAGAACGTGCGGAGTCTACGCTGGGAGAGTTATCCAACTTTAGGGACGGGTTGGTGAGTGCGAGGCTGCTAAGATGAGGGCTACGAGTGCTTAGATGGAAGAATTTGTGCATTGTATATAGATACCCAAGTCCTCTGGCATGGATATAAGAGGCATTCCGCAATTTTTTACTTTCATCTTCATTTCAAACATACACCAAAATGTATCACGCGCTTTATGACAGACGGCTGTTCGGCATCACTAACGGCATATATCGATCTACATACTTATTTAACTTACCAACTGCCGAGTATATCATAAAGATCATCTCTCTTGGATCATCATTTTAATTTCCCTTATCCTAGTACCTGCAGCTCGAAAAAGGAGATAGTGACAACTGACAACTCCAGCCACATGCATGTCTCAGACTCATCACACTAAAAATAAACGAGGGCCAAATTCCTCAGCCCGACATATTGTCCACCCTCTCTCTGTATATACATACACATATAATTGTGTATTCAAAGGTAGAGAGTTCATTTAGATAAAATAAAAACGAAGTATGCCGAGGCTGCTGAAAGCCTGTAGCACCAGACTCGCACTTGCAATTACTCCGAAGCGAAATGCCACCACATCTAATGTGCAGATTGAGGTTGCACCATGACACCCGGTAGTGGCACCGGGCAGCATACGCGTAACAGAGCCGTTGCCTTTTTTGCCCATTTCCGGTGTGTCATTGCGTAAGGAGGATTCATTGTACTCGGGTGCCCAACGAAGTCCGAAGAGCCGTAAGACAGCATACATAGGTAGGTAGTGTACGACCACTGCTTTCGTAGCCGTACGACGTCAAGGCATTTGTCAACTTATTTTCCATTTTCAGTGACGCCGTGTCAAAGGCTCTACTCATAGTTATTGTCGCTCTACGCACATATGTGCGGAGTATATTGTGTTTGAATCATTCCATGTAGAAATCAGAGGTGTATTTTGACTTGTAACCCCAGGGCCCAAAAATAGTACAGACAGGTTGACAGCTCAGTGTCTCAGCACGGGACCAACACCATTAGCAATTAGCATGTGATCGACAGCAAGCCGAGTCATGTCAGTTAGTGAGGGCGAGGCCAACGTGGTGAACCATTGACACGAAATGCGTTTGTGAGACATCTTGACGCAGCGCACCTCTTTCACAGGGCCCTTATCTGAAAGGACTACCGCTCGATTCGCTCGCAAACCACGCCGAAAACTGGAATTTGTGATTAATCAAAGACAATCTATGGAATGAGAGATGTAGCACCAGCCGTTTCGGCATTGCCAATTACGGTCATTCGGTGAGACAAGTCGTGGCATGTCTCGGAGAGCATTTGTGGGAGGCTGATTACAGTTAAGCTGCGCCAAATTGCAACTTGAAGACAGAGACAGGCTCATCTAGCATGAGCGAATACCATGGATGGCATCAACGTCACGGAGGAGGTGCAGAAAGCTTGAGCAAAAGGGTGTGGAAGCTGGTACTTGTGTAGTTTATTATTCCCACCTAACAGCAAATGCGTATAATCCTCCGAAGGCAAACGTGGTTGATGGCGGAAAATCCGGGGGCCTGAAGCGACAGCCGGTTATATGCACACGTCGGAAAACATCTGCCGCTGATTGGGTGAGATGTTGCGAAGCTGCTCTAAGTGGTCACATGTAGCCAAGATCAACAGCAGATAAAGGATGATGTGCATACGGTACGAGTTGTACATACGAATAGATGAAGGCGCAATTCCTTCGGGCTTAGAAACGGTTCCTTTGATGCTACGATAACGTCTGGTCTCCCGCCTTTTTGCACAACAAGATGGTTCAGCTCACGTAAAAGTATCCCATCCAATGTAAGGTACTGGGTACAGGTCGTACGGCCGTGCCTGTACCGAGTACCTGACCGCAACAACTCAATTTCCTGGGTCCAAGTACAGGGAACTTTTGCCTGCAGAAGCTATGGCGGACGACTTGTGCTAGAAGGCTCCCCATGCAACGGCTCTGCATGCCCCGCCGGAGTCGTGTCTTGGCGGCCTAAAAGTACCGAATACTCGAGCGGGCTACCAGGGACGGAACGAGAACGCAGCTGGTACCAGCAAGCATTACAACGCCCGCTTCGAGAACAAGTCCAAGGGTTCAGGGCACTAAATGCACGTGCTGAGACAGCAGTACAACCCCCTAATTCCAGCAGTCACTTCAACTGGAAGTTACCTGACATTATTCTGTACTGTCATCAATGTCAGCAGCACACGGTCGTACGTGACTGGTCGTACGAGTCCAAGTTCCTCTGCCCTGCTTTATTCTCTAAGATACGTCCGCATAACATCAAACGCTTCGGCCTACCTGCTGCTGCTGATCCGCTCAAGTTGGCCGTTGCAGCTGCAGGTGTGCCGAAAGCAGAGACACAAACCGGCGCTGACAGTAGCGGCCGACTCAGGATCGGGGCGAAAGGCCGGCGCCGCCACCACATCTGCTCCCCTTCTCCATTTCTCCATACCTCCAGCGACTCCAGGGCCGAGAGGAGAATCATTCGGGGGGGGGGGGTGTGGGGGAGAGGCCCTTGTCGCGATCTGGCAATGATTGGGGGGCAACTGTCAGACTCGACCGCTGGATATGCTTATTGCACACTGTTCGATATGCTGGTTTTTGGCCCCCGCCGGGAGAAACGCATATTCGCCTCGGACGGCTTTGGAAACTCGATACAGGTACTCATACATGTGCATGGCGGAGCATGAGCTGCTAGTTTGGACCAAGGCCATCGATGCTACCTTACTCTGGCTTGTCTGGCCCTGGTCGAGATCCATGGCCCGTATTCTTGTGCTGCGCTCCGCTAGTTGCTGCGGTACATCGCACGACCCTCACCCTGGGCTGTCCCAATTCCTTGCTGGCAAGGCCATCTTCGTTATGCCGCATTTCGAGTCCATCTTTCCCCCCTCTTGAGGCTTTCCTCTTTCATCCTCTCATCCCTTCTCTCCCTTCTCTCTGGTCTCTCTCGCCAATTATGACGCTCCAATTGTATCTTCACACCGTCTTCACATGAGCTTCTTCGCATGAGCCCCGACGAGTACCAAGGAGATGCAAAGCTAAACAAACAATCCTATAGCCCTGGCACTGGCCTAAAGCCGCGGCTAAGACGACTCGTTTCTCTTGAATAACTAAGAGCTGGTGCCGCCTATTAGGTTTAGCGTTCGAGGTGAGAAGTTCAGCCATCGTGCCATAATACCGAGCCCGCACGCTTATGCCCGATCAATGTTGTTTCAAACACCCAATTAACTTGCCTGGCCTCCCCTTTGAAAATTGAAACCAAAGCAAATTAAAAATCTCCGCCACCAAAAAAATAGAAGGGGAGAAAAAAGAAAAAAGAAGACAAGAAGACGAAAACATGTGTTCAGCTTACTCGTGCCTACTGTGTTCCTCAACTGTGTCAACCAGCACAACTACGCCAACTTGAACAATAAAACATCACCAAACATGACCATGCCTGGCTAACTCGGCGAAAAGCGCAGCAAACGGCCACAATGGCCTCCTCCAGTACCTCCACAGACGCTCAATCCCAGTCTTCAGAACACGGAATAGCGCTACATCCACCCGTTGACGAGAAGCACGGCCTCGAACGAAACTCTAATAGCATCTCTAGAGACCCTCGCGACTCCAACGACGTAGCCGATCCTACCACCGACACTGAGAAACAGATCTATGTTGTTCAAGATGCAGATTCCAACGACGATGAAAATCTGGTGTGGTGGGATGGCGATGACGACCTTCAAAATCCCTACAACTGGCCCGCCTGGCGCAAAGTTCTCAATAGCGTTCTCGTCAGCTCTCTTTCTTTCATCACGCCCTTAGCATCATGTATGAGCATCTTTATTTCGTCCTTTTCGGTGTCTTTTTAATTCTTCATGACTGACTCGTCATGCCTAGCCATGTTCGCTCCTGGTGTCCCCGATCTCATGGTGGAATTCCATACCACAAGCCAGGAACTAGCAGCCTTTTGCGTTTCCGTATACGTCCTGGGCTTTGCTGCTGGTCCTATGCTCTTTGCACCATTGTCTGAGCTGTATGGCCGACAAATCGTTTACAACACCACAAACGTTGGCTTCATTGGTAAGATTTCAGCCTAGCCAATTCATCTCATATATCATATACAGCCCTTGCTATCTCATATTCTATGGACGACACAACTAACGCCCGCCAAGTCTTCGTCATCGCCTGTGCAAAGGCCCCGTCAATGAACGCCCTCATCGTTTTTCGTTTCTTCAGTGGCATCTTCGGCTCTTGTCCCATCACCAACGGCGGCGGCACCATCACCGACATGATTACCCAGGAGAAGCGCGGCGCCGCCATGGCAGGCTTCGCTATCGGGCCCCTGTTAGGCCCGGTCGTTGGCCCTGTTGTCGGCGGGTTCATCACTACGGGCCTCGGATGGCGCTGGGTCTTTTGGATCATGGCGATTCTCGCGGGCACCCTGGCCTTTCTCTACGCCGTCCTTGCCAGCGAGACTTATGCTTCCGTACTACTCGACCGCAAGGCCAGAAGGCTGAGAAAAGAGACGGGCAACCCCCTCTTACGGTCCAAGCTTGATCCCGGACTGTCAAGTGCTGCGTATCTCAAGCGCGGCATCCTACGGCCATTCAAATTGCTAGTATTGTCTCCCATCAGCATCATCTGCGGTATCTACGTTGGCGTGGTCTACGCATATCTCTACCTACTTTTCACCAGCTTAACCCCCCTCTTCATGGAAATCTACCACTTCAAGACAAGCTTCGCAGGCCTCACTTTCTTGGGAATCGGCATCGGCAGCATGATCGGCGTCGCCTTCTTCTCCCTCACCAGCGACAGGACCATCAAAAAGAAGGCCGCGGAAGAGGCGGTGGCGGCAGAGGCAGAGGGCAGGGCGCCCGAAGGCATGAAGCCCGAGTACCGCCTCTCGCCCCTGATGGTCGGCGCCCTCACGCTTCCCGTGGGCTTCTTCATCTACGGGTGGACCGCCGAGTACCAGGTCCACTGGATCGCACCCATCATTGGTACCGTCGTGATTGGCGTTGGCGATCTCATCGTCTACATGGTAAGCCCCCCTTTCTCTCACCAATAGAAAACATCCAGCTAAGCATCACCGCCTCTAGTCTCTGCAAATGTATCTCGTCGATACCTTCACAATTTACGCCGCCTCCGCTCTCGCCGCAAACGCAGTCATCCGCTCCATCGCAGGATCCGTCCTCCCCCTCGCCGGCCTGCCCATGTACAACCGTCTCGGAATGGGCTGGGGAAACAGCATCCTCGGTTTCATTGGCCTCGCGCTATCACCCATCGCGTGGTTATTTGTCAAGCACGGCGAGACACTGCGCAAGAGATTTGATATCAAGAATTTATGAGAGAGCAAATCCTTTTTCCCTTCCTACTTTCTAGACTTGCTCCAAACGACACGATTTTAGACACCACTTTATCAAGATAACCACGCCAAACCATCACACAACTACCTTTTATACGTTAGCATAAAAAAGTCGAATGGGTTCGGTTGCATAGGATATTTTTAATCACCGGGAATGGGACAAACCTACTCGAGATCGAGACCAAAGGCCACATTCAATTACATGATCTACAAAAGAATAGGGGAGGCTAATCGGAAAGAGAATGGGGGTTTATCTTGGGTGTGATATACCCAATAGGGAACCTGATAAAATGGCCATAATGGCCAGAATAAATGATCAACGCCTGTTACAAAACACCACGCAGATATCTCAACTCGTGTGTAGGACATGGTGCCACTTTCACTGACATGTTGCCAAATCTTGGGAGCCTCTAAGAGGTAATGCTCTTTTTCATTCGTTAAGACGTAAAGTTTTGTTTTTTGTCATTAATTGATAGGTGACCTGCATGCAACCGCCTCAAAAACTAGCTAGCTTCATACCTCGGGCGTTGTTGCGTTTATAACCATCATAGCCATTCAAAGCACTTCGTTTTTCCTCTTTTCTTTCTTTAAAACAAAAAAAAATTCATTCCCATTCTTCCCAAATCCAGCAAATGTTTTCCCCTTTTATTCCAAATCCCGTGTCGTCTAAGCCATCTGTCCAATGCCCAGGTGGTCTGGGTCAGCGCGGACAATGCGCAGGGTGTTGGTGTTGCCCATGCCGCCCTTCCAGCCCTGGACAACGACGACGGTGTCGCCGGCAGTCAGGGTGCCGAGCTCGATGGCGTGGGTGACGGCCCACTTGATGCGCTTGTCGACATCCTCCTGCCAGTTGACAGTCTCAAAGTCGGGCTTCTGCTCGGGGTACAGGAAAGGATAGACACCACGGTACAGGTGGCTGAATCGAGAAGTGGTGGGGTTTCGGGTCACCATGAAGATGGGGCAGATAGGGCGGTACTTGGACAGCAGGCGGGCTGAGTCTCCAGAGGTGGAGAGAACAATGATACCACCAGCTCCAAGGTCGAGGGAGGCACGGACGGCAGCCATGGCGCAGGACTCGACGGGGGAGACGGGGCGCTTGACCAGGGTGCACAGCTCCTCGAAGTGGGAGACGTAAGGGATGGTGTTCTCAGCCTTGAGACTGGCCTCGTGCATCTCACGGACGGACTCGGCGGGGTAGTTACCCTTGGCGGTCTCACCAGAAAGCATGACGCAGTCAGCACCATCAGTGACGGCGTTGCCAACATCGCTAATCTCAGCACGAGTAGGACGAGGGTTCTTGATCATGGACTCAAGCATCTGGGTAGCACAGATGACGGGCTTGCCAGCAATGTTGCACATGGCAATCATCTTCTTCTGGGCAGCAAACACCTCGGCGGCGGGAATCTCAATACCCAGGTCACCACGGGCAACCATGACACCGTCGGTCTCCTCGAGAATCTCGGCAAAGTTGTTCAGACCCTGTCGGTTCTCGATCTTGGCAATGATCTGGATCTGCTTGCCCTCAGGTCCCAGGACGTCACGGATATCCTTGATATCCTGAGCACGGCGGATAAATGAGGCAAAGACCATGTCGACACCGTTCTTGACACCAAACCGAAGGTCGGCCTTGTCCTTCTCAGAGAGAGCGGGCAGGTCGACGTCGGTGTTGGGCAAGTTGACACCCTTTCGGGAGGAAATGAATCCATTGTTTCGGGCGCGGACCTCGACGGTCTTGTCGTCCTTGATGCTCAGCACATCAAAGGCAAGGACACCGTCGTCGACGTAGATGACACGACCAGGCTGGATCACCTTGGTGATGTTCTTGTAGTCGACATACCTGTGACGTCGTCAGCATTTCGCCCAACCATCAGCTTATGGGAGAGGACAATGGTGGGTGGTAATTTCTTTAGTCATGAATAGCATAGGGCATCAATTAGGACCCAAGCAGTCCCGCCCGTTGGCATCCTCATGCATGACATTACCACCACAAAGAGGGCGGGGAGGGTGTGTGCTGTGCCCCTCCCTGCCCCTCCCCCTCCTTAGACAAACAAAGAAATTCTTACATGTTCTGGGTATCACAAGCAGTGATGTATTTCTCATCGGTGGTGATGTTCATGACGGTACCGACGGTGATGGGAATGTCCTGATCGCCGGTGGTGTTGCCGGTACGGATCTCGGGGCCCTTGGTGTCGAGGGCAATGGCGACGGGTCGTCCAGGGTGGACGTCAACGGCAGCGCGCACATTGTCAATGACAGACTGGTGGTACTCGTAGCTGCCGTGGGAGAAGTTCATACGGGCCACGTTCAGGCCAGCATCACGAAGCTTGTTGAGGGCCTCGACCGAGTTGGTCTTGGGGCCGATGGTGCAGATGATGGCAGTGCGGCGAAAGTTGCGGGCAGGGGTGAAGGCTGTGTTGAGGGAGGCCAGCCAATTGATGCGGCCACCGATTTCCAGGTGCTCCTGGGCCGTGGTCGCCATGATGCTGACGGTGCGAGAGGGCTTGGGGATCTGGGACATGGTTAAGAAGGGGTTCGGCGTCGAGCACTAGAAGTCAAGCCGGTCGGGAGAGGGAGAAGTGGTTATGCTCACGAGTCAAATATATTCGTCAGGCTCCCGTGAGAAAGAGATGACGATGAGACGGAATGTCAAAGATTGCGCAGAAGATGATTTGAGGGAGGAAGCAGACGAGGATGGAGAGGGAAATAAATAAGGATAAGAGAGAGAGAGAGATTCAACGAGGGATGGAGAGAGAAAAAAAAACCACGCCTAAGCAACGGCAGAGCAGTCGATTAGGTGATGCTACCTCAAAACTATGTGGTGTGGAGGGGGTGGGAAAGCCGGCAGCCGTCAGTGGTTGGTTTTTTTTTCTCCTGTAACCGCAAAGTATCACAGTAATGCGGCAAGGGGATCTGTGAGCCAACCAAGGCTTAGGATTGGCCAGTTCAAGGCGTATCGAGAGGCGAGCGCTGTTTTCGGTGCTAATAAAAGCCCAGGTCATCTCCAACTCAACTCAACTTGCCCCTCCTCGAAGCAAGCAGCAAGCCCAGCAACCCAGTTAGTTGCCAGGGTACAGGTGAGGGGCACTAATAGAGGGGCACTGCAAAAAGGGACCGGCCGCTAGTCTCACCGTTATCTCTGGCGCATGCTAATTGAACAGTAAAAGAAACCAACCTCAGTATGTAAGTAATAATCCAGCACGCCGTAAACGGACGGCGGGGCGGAGTGCAGAAGAAGAGTGCGGAACATTTTTTTTGGTTTTTTTTTTTTTGTTCATTGGCTTTTTTTGGATTTGGTCTAGGATATCATAATATGATACTCCGTACTCCGTAAGTTCAGCACCGGCCATTATACATTGATATCCATGTATGATTACGCCGGGGACTTGTTCCATCTGACCTCAAAACTCTCACTCTGCCTCGCCGTGCTCTGTATTGCGCTTGTTGTGAGGCATTTGCAGCTGCCACTCCCGCCGGTGCCGCCCCCCGGGTACACTCCATGCCTATCGCTGAGGATTCCTCTTCAGCGTGGCTAATTGTATAAGCACTGCCCCTTGCTGCCACAAAACTCGCATACAACAAGGGGATTGGGAAATGCTCCGTGTTTCGGCTCGTCTCAACAAAAAAAAATGAATTCGGTGCTACTTGTTTGGTCGAGTCTTTTCCCCCACGCCGCACGCCGTCTCTCTAGCGCCGGATCATAGTGAGAGTTAACGTGTTGGACGAAGCGCGAGGCTCGGAGAATCAAGCATCCTTCCCAGCTCGTGGCCTATGATGTCGGGTGAACAAAACGGGCAACACGCCAGATGTCAAGCTTTGTGCCCTCGCAATCTCGTGCCTCATCCGTTTTTGCCCTCCCAATCACCCGATGCTCTCGCAATGCCCATGGCTTTTCGTGATGTTTGCTAATACGGGCAATTAGCACTCAGTCCACTCTTATCGGGGATACAAGTTGAGCTTTCGGGCCTGTTCTTACCTTTTTTTTGCCCCTCTATCCTAATTAGGATTAGAGTTCCAGATGCTGGCTTGGCCCGATTAGCCTCTAGCGTTGTTGAGCTCGTTGCATGACTAAGCTGAAGCTTGTGATTCGCTGACTCATCGAGGGAGCTCTGGTTGTCTGGCGAGGATCCGGAAGATGAGGCGCCGATCTCCGAAAATCCCAGCCATACCAGCGTCGGATGCGCAAAGCACGTGAGTTGGGGCGGTGCCGTCACCTCAGCTGTTTCTCCAGCCTGTTGGGGAAGGGAGGAAGGAGGTGTATTACTAAGTACCTAATGGCTGTAGTATTATTATTATAGGGAGCGCTAGTCTAGAAGGAGATAGAGAAAACAAGCAACCCATTTTATGCTACGACTGCTGTACCCCATTTTCATGGTGACGAGAGTGGGACTATTACTGCTGACTTTATCTTGGCAGATATAGGGATATTGTTTTTCTACGATAGAGAGAACGGGGCCTAGTTCTGCGGACTGGCGGACCGGAAAGAGGCGCGTACAGCTGCGGTTGAACGTGGACAAGAGGGCTGGTGCTGCGGCGCTGGTCACCTGGAGAGACGCTGCGGTGTCTGGAAAAGGAATAAACGAGATAGCGACACGAGTCCGGCTGCGGTTGGAAGGAGGGCTGCGGTCTTCACGTTTTGAAAGGAGAAGCAAAACGCGCGATTACAGACGGCGAGACATACCGGAGACACGAAGAGATTGCTGGATCTTGGGGAGCCGATGGTATAATAAGAAGAGGGGAAATCCACTGCCAGGCCTACAGATCTGGGGGATTGCTGGGAAAGACGGCCTAAGATCGGATGTATATTGACCTAAATTGAGGCCCCTGGGGCGGAGATTTTCCCATTTAGACACGGAAAGAAACCTCTTCAGTTCGAGGGACTTTGAGGAGCCGGCGACGAGGCCAAGTACCAGAAGAAATTTTTATTCTGGTCAGGCTGGGATTTCTACTTGGACGATTTTTGGGACTGGACGGTGCTGAGAATTACAATCTAACCGAGGCTTTTTAAAAGAAGCTCAATTCACCAAGTACTACGAAGAAACTTCAATTTTCAACCTTATATAATTCCAATATTGGCCACACGACCTCACTACGACAAAACGACATCCACCGGTTACGATAACCCTGCCTAATACTACAGGGAAGTTACGCTTACTAAACTGAGAAATATCGGCCTATCCTTTGGAGAAGGTACACTGAATTACGCAGAGGGAATCGCGCCTGAACCTCGCTACTGCTGAACTCTAAATCTTGGGTAGACGAAAAACCCCGCCCGCCACTTTGCTTCTAAAACAAAAAGATCCTCTAACTATAACAACACTGGAAGACGCGTTGCTCTTTGAGAAAAAACCGCTTTCCAGCCGACGCACTGACGCTGGGAAAATCAGTAAGACAAGAACATCATCCAGTGGCACATAAGTACACTCCCCTACTTTCCCTTATTAACTGCGAAATCCTACCTCACCTTAATCACCATCGCCTCCTTAGCCGCACAACGGACTATAGTACACCAGCATTTTGGGGGCTGCTTCCTCGCTAGAGTGTCTAAGCGGGAATCGTGACCCTAGGACGACCAGCTTCCTCTCTTATCGTAGGATACCAAAATCCGGCGAGGCACCTACGTTTCTTACAAGTGCAGACTCGTTTCTTGACATATGTCAGGGGTTTGGTCCAACTACCGGGATCGCAGTGACGAGCCGACACCATCTTCAAGGGCTTTATCGCCGGTTAATCCTAATCCGCCGTCTGATACAGAACGCATTTTGTCGCGGCCGGGGACCTTTTTTGAGAAGGTATTCACCCCACTGGAAAACGCAGCCCCGCCTAAGCCGGTGGAACGTCGCCCAAGTCCCAGGATGAATTCTCTTTTCCAGAGTTTGCCGTTGGGGGCGTTGGGATATGCAGGCCACCCCAGCGACGGGGATCCCAGAAATTACGTGGAGCTATGCAAATCTAACCTCGCCATCTTACGAGTCGACGCTGAACATCACGACATGGTGCTACGGCAGGTGTTCCGATCGGGCCTGAAGGGGAAAGCAATGACGTGGTATGAGGAGCTGACCCCCGAGCAGAGAGAATGGCCGGCGCTGGAGCAAGCGTTTGTGGCAAAATTTCGAGACCCCGATCCCGCGATACAGAACGGGCTGATGGCCCTGGTGCATACTTTTGGCCGGGAATCAGGCGAGCCGTTGTCGACCTACATCCGCCGAATGGAGAACCTCTACCATAGACTGCGAGCCGACGCTCGGAGAACGCTGTTGTCCCGATTTATACTTCAGTTGCCCGATGGAGACCGAGATCTCCGATTGCAGGAAAGAATCACCGACAGGCTCTATGCCGTGGGAAAATGGGAGGCAGAGTTCGCTGCACCATCGCTTACGATGGAGGATGTCATGACTGCCTTGTTCGCATGTCGATCGTCAGCATCGGAGCCGGTGGGCCAGAATGACGAGGCCAACCGCCCTGCCCGCGAATTAGACCCGATTTAGGTCTTGATTAAACAACAAACCACCATGGCGGAACTGGTAAAGCACATGGAAGAATCGAATGCGTTGACCGTAAAGCGGATAAACGTCTTGGAAAGTTCACGAGAACGCTTAAGCTATACCCCAGCGCAGAATCGTGGAACAGCGCCGGCGCGAGAATTTGGTAATTCAGGCGCGCCCGGCGATAACGACAAGCAACGCAACCCAGATTTTTGGTGGTGTTTCAAGTGTGGACAATGGGGCCACATGGGTTGGAGCTGCCCCTTGGGCGAAAATTTCAACAAAGAAGCCTTTGCGGCACGACGACGAGAATGGGAAACCAATGGGATGGAGCTTCGGCGCGAGCGTGCAAGCCGGCTGAGGCAGGGCACCAACTCCGGAGGGGCGACACAATCGGTGAAAGCAGCGACATGGCTGGATGGGGGAGCCTCGAGCCGCCCCCCAGCTGGATATCGGCCTGTGGAAAATAAGTACATCCCAAGGGCAGGCCGACAGGCAACACCCATGGCAGGAGCGGCGAACTATACCACAGAAGCCAGACGAGACTGTAAAGGCTGGGAAGACGAGAAACTTGTGATTGGGGAATCGTATGCAGCCACCCGCCGTCAGCCAAAGCAGGTACGCTTTGATCCACTGGCAAACCCACGTTCGTCGCCACACCCCAAGCTTCCGAGGGCTGGTTCCATCCCTCCGGATGATAATGAGAGCCATGACCGCCCTGGATTGGTTACTCTGGGGAGTAAACGGGGAGGGAATTCCACCGACACCGAGGGGAGAAGAGGCACAGATTCAGAGACGCCGGAGTTTCGCGAGGAACTGATGACCTCAGTGGAGGACCCGATCACGACAATTTCGGCAGAGCAGTTCGAGAAATAGCTACCAATGCTAATGCCTCACATGGAAAAATTAATTACCGAGAAGCGAATCTCGACCCCAGAAGGGGATACAGGGGGCAGGTACTCGGAGGATGGGAGGGCCGCAAAGAGCCCAATGGAGAAGAAACAGCGACATGAGCTCGAGAAAATCAGGGCTACCGAACAATACGGAGTCCCTGTCTTCGATATAGGAAAGCATCTGAAGGACGCTACCATCTCGCTGAGCGTCCTGCAACTACTTCAGGTGGCTCCGTCAGTACGACAACAACTATCGCGGCTTATGCAATGTCAAAGGAGATTGAAATCACCCAAGTCCCGAGAGATAGTTACCAAACTGCTGACGCCATTCAAGGATTTCTGCGAGGAAGGTGAGCCTGTCGCTGAGGAGGACTGGCGGACGGATGAAAGCAAGTGTATCAGTTCGGCGGCCATGTCAAGAGTTGTGTAGTGCGACTTAGCGGACCCCGAAGAGTCGGTTGCATCTACCTTAGGCTACATCGAGGGCCACGTAGAGGGCCAGAGATGCACCGCAATAATAATTGATGGCGGGTCTACCGTCGACTTAATTAACGCCCGTTTTATTATAGAACGACAAATCCCGCAAATATTACTCCCGACTCCAGGTATCGTGAGATTGGCAAACGATAAGCTGACCCGAGTTAATCGCTGCGTTTACGTCCGAGTGGTAGTTGCGGGAATACTGGCCACAGTAAAAGCGTACGTGATGGGCGCCCATGAGGACTGGGAGATACTACTTGGAAGGACCTGGCTGCGTCGCATGAAGGCCAAAGAAGACTACGCCAATGAGAAACTTACGGTGCAGGGGGCGAAGGGAACATCGCAGACAATCCCGATCTTCCCAGCGCCGAACCTTTTTGAGCCCGAGGGCAGGAAACGCCAGATACTAAGGCCCAGGCCAACGCCACCAGATGAGGAAGACGAGGTTATTTTTGTAGAGGGAGACCAGGAAATCCTGGACGAAGTGGAGGCCACCCTGGAACAAATAAACAAGGCTGTTTACGAATCTTCTGGCCGACCCTACATGGGATCAAAAAACTAGGCCCCACGCAGGTAAAGTTCGACGTACCAGCGTAAAGAGAGAACTGTCGAACTATTGGGGGAGGGGAGACAGCAGAAGATTGGGAGGGGCCATTGGAGATGGCAGGAGGCGTTGCCCAAGAACAAGAGGGGCAGAGTGGGGTTCAGAAACTGACCAAGCGGAGGGCCGATGATTCTAAACCCATGGTCACACCCCAGGAGAAAACCATTTTCGGCGTCCGGGAAGCTCAGCACTTAGACCAGCTGACCACAGATCCGCCACCTGAAGCCGAAAGCGTGGCGGCGGCCCGACGCGCGGCAAGGAAACTAGACCTGAACGTGGCAATTTTTGCCGCGGGAGACCTCAATGCAATGGAAATTGGGGGCGAAATCGTGGGTGAGGACGGTGACTCTTTACCGCGAATCTCCAAGGGCACCCGTTTTTCCGCGGAAAACCTACCGGGCAGGGGATCGGAGGGAGGCAATTTTGTTCACGAATATGGAAAATTTAGGGAGGAAGACTTTGAAACTGGTGATGGAAGCCTGACTCTGGGACACCGAACATGGCCGGGAGCCTCTCTGGAGATGCCGAGTCCTGGCAGAGGGGGGCCGATCTAGGACCAACTCCAGCGAAGGATGAGCGCCGACTAGACGCGAAAGAGCCTGGAAGATGGGAAGCTCCATCAAATACACTTCGCTAAACTTATCGCCGGACCGGCTCGGGGAACGGAGAGGGGTGGTGATGACCCTGGAGGGCGACAAGGGCTGGACGCTGAAAAGATGGGAGATCTGCCTACAGCTGGCGATCGGAATGAGAATGGCGCTGGAATTAGCCCTGAGACGAAAGATACGCCCAGCGAAGGGGATGAAAGGAAGGGCAGCCGATGGCTGGGGAGGGACAACGAAGATGCGAATCAAGATGGGGAAGAGCTGGATCTCCTCGAAATCCTGGCGGGAGCAGCGAATTGGCGATCAAATGGGTTTCAGGAACAGGACACGGAAGAAATCCCAGAGGCTGCGATTTGTATGGGAAAATCAGAAATTAAGGGGGACCCCTTGGAATTTGAAAAACCCCATATAAACGGGCCCAACTACCAAGTACCCCCAGAAATATTGATTTTGGCCGACTACCAGGAGGACTTCTTGGGGTTAGATATGGACAAAATGGGCCAGAGGGTGAATTTGGTGCAATTTCCAAGTTTTAAGGCTGACCCCTTGCCGGACCGGAAACCCCATACATTTCGGCCACTGGCAGTGGTGAGCCCCGAAAAGATTGTTTCTTGGTTTGAGAGCTCTAATATTACGCTAGGCGATATGGCTGGGACGGAAGACCAACGTTTTCAGATTATGCAATTATGCTACACCTACCGGAACTGTTTTGTGGACAAACTGGAGGATATTAAAACCACAGATTTAGTGTAATACCGCATCCCCCTGAAAACAGACGCTGTCCCAATTAACCGCCGCCCTATACAATATAGCCGAGACTAAAGAGCGTTCGCCGACAAAGTTTTCCAGGCTATGGAGAAAACGGGGGTTATCCAAAGAACTGTTTCCGAATGGGGGGCACCGTCGGTGTTTATCCCTTACTAGTGGGTTGCAAATACACTGTTTGTGGAAAAAAAGGGGGCTGAGAATAAAACAAATGGGGGAAACGTGTTCCAGGTGGTCCACGACTACCGTAATATCAACCAAAATACAATCCGGTCGGCGTACCCTTGCCACGATTTGGAGGCAGACGTGGACTCAGTGTGGTGCGGCCGACCCCGTATCTTTTCCCAGACAGACGCTTCCAATGGTTTTTGGGGGGTGCTGATCCCTCTAGAGGACTGCCACAAGATAGGATTTGTTGGCCCGAATGGAATGTGGGAATATGTCAATATGCTACAAGGGCTGACAGGTTTACTATCCACGTACGCCCGTTTCGGGGATACTGCTTTCGGGCCCCTTAATTTTCCAGACGGTACCGAGTTCCCATCTATCCTGGGACATTTAGAACAGCTGAAAACTACCTTTTTTATATATGTTGATGACTATAACGCCTCCTCGGAAATATATGACGCCTATTTTGAGTTCCTGTGGAAGAGTTATTTTCCCCGGGTAGCCTGGGCGCCGATTTGCCTCTCTGGTAAAAAGACAACATTGTTTGCGTCTAAAATTGAATCCCTGGGTTTTACTATTGAGGAGGGATATATTCGCCCCGGATAGAAGCACCGAGATAAGTTTGCCAGACTGGCAACTTACTTCCAAAAACATCCCCCGGCTACCTGGGATGAAATACAGACGCTGCTGTACCTGACTCCTTTTGTGCGGAAATTTATACCTGGAAGGGTAGACCTGGTAGAAGTGCTGAAAAATGCGTTCTTCGAAAAGGTGCCGAAGATGACACCGGGAGGGAAGCTTTCGGTCAAGTTTGCGGAAACCATGAGAGAACGGCCAGTATGGGACAACAAGGCGCAAGCAGCATTGCAGCAAATTTGCAAAAGCGTTCAGGAGAACGCCACTTTCGGCGCCCGCTCGGGGGTGCAGTTCCACTTGGCAACAGACGCCTCGACAACGGGAACGGGGGCTATCCTATTCCAGATGGAAGATATACTACCAGGCACCGCTTGCGATGACCAGAATTGGGCATCGGCAAGAATAAACATGTGGATGTCGTTCAGGCTGGCCGATAACGAAAGACGGTATTCAATGCCGGAGAAGGAGATGCTGGCTGTCGTTCGGGCATTACAGGAATGTCGCTGGCTGATATTGCACTTACGTTACCCTATAAAAGTATATACCGACCACAAGGGCGTGGTAGAATCGGTAACCAACCTCACTGAGGTACACGGGAAACTCAGCCGATAGATGGAAATATTGTTGGAATACGACCTGGAGTTTGTCCACAGATCAAACACTACCAAGGTCATGAAAGTGGCCGATGGTATGTCCCGTATGCCTGATGCACTCCGAGATGCGGCACCTGAAATTCGAAGGAGAATGGGAATGAGGGTGGAACCACAACCCATGGGAGCCAGCAATACCACCCAGATGGAAAAGGATGAGGATGAGACGGGTCAAATGGTTCTTCCTTTGCAGGGGCCACTTCCCCCACATGTTCAAAGATCGCTGGAACTCGCGATGCAGGACCTGGGAAAGATAACATGGTATGGGGACCTGATCCGATGTTTAATCTCAGGCTTGGAAGCAGTGGACGGCGCAAAGAGGCAGCTGGTAAAACGATAAGTGATGCGATACCGGATCTACTAGGGACAATTGCTTTACCTGGAACAGGATGATTCTTTGAGCATCTGCGTCCTGCCAGGGCGGGTACCTGGTATCCTCCAAAGAAGCCATGATGCGGAGGGGCACTTTGGCGAACCCACGATGATGCAGTATTTGCGGGGCCGATACTTCTGGCCAGCCCGGTTAAAGGACGTTACCCTCTACCGTAATTCATGCCTGACGTGCCAGCAGACAGCCCTAAGAGTACCCCGGAGTGCGAGCAGACGTATTGGAACTTCCGAAACCTGGGATATAGTATACATGGACTACGTTGGCCCTATAACCCCACCCTCCAGAGACGGCTACTCCTATATCCTGATTAATGTGGATTACCTGTCACAATTCCTAATCGCCACGGCGTGTAAGCTGGCAACCGGCGATGAAGTATGCGAAATATAGAATTTTAGCATCGGATCCATCTTTGGATGGCCCCGAAAGATCTATTGCGATAATGGGAGCCACTTTAAAAATCTTCTTTTTACCGCCTCTACGGAGAAACATGGTACTAGATTGATACATGGACCAGTGTCGCACCCCCAATCTACCGGCCTGTCGGAACGCTACGTCAGGCTAATTAAGAATCAATTGATGAAATAGGCGGTGGAAAGAAATGGAGAATCCTTGGAGTACTGGAACCAAAGCTTGCCCCAGATTACGATTTCTCTCAACAACCGATACATGTCTTCCCTGGGAACATCACCTGCAATAGTAATGTTCGGCTTTAATCCATTCGTTTGGCACGAAAATGAATTGGAAGAGGAGTTGGAGGAAGAGGAGAATGGGGTTATACCAGACACGCCAGAGACCCGAGAAGTGATATTGGCAGCTGTGGACAAGAGGAAGGAAACCCGAGACACTCTCCAAAACCAGTCAATGGAGCGACAGATGAGGGCTATGGAAGCGGATGGAGGGCAGAGAGTTTTCGCTATCGGAGACCAAGTCTGGGAAAAACAAGATAAACAAAACAAGCAAAAAGGGAAATTCATCAAATCGTGGGGCAACCTATCTACCATCATCCAGCAATTGTCGCCGGTTACCTACGTGACCCGGGGATTAGACGGACGGCAGCGGAAGCTACATGTGGATGATTTGAAGCAATTTGTGCCGCGAGCACCCTACCTAGAACCCTCCCGATATAACTATTAGGACCAGGCCCACTACGACCCTGGACCCAGTTCTCGCACCGAAATAGAAGACGACGCCGAATAAAGGCGACAAAACAAGTCAACCGCCAGCGGCTGGCACGATATACTGGGGGCCTGAATGGGTGAGGGAAGGGATCGGTAGTTAGCCGTCCGCCGGATGTTGTGGGAAAGCAGCTTGACTAGACACGGAAAAATAGGTTACAGGGGAGCAAATTGGCGAGGGCAGAACAAGAATGGCAGCGCAAGTTTCTGGACCAGCCACGATGATTTTTGGGCGTTTGGGGCAACGCCAATGTTGGTGTCCCCCAGTCTGTTGGGGAAGGGAGGAAGGAGGTGTATTACTAAGTACCTAATGGCTGTAGTATTATTATTATAGGGAGCGCTAGTCTAGAAGGAGATAGAGAAAACAAGCAACCCATTTTATGCTACGACTGCTGTACCCCATTTTCAAGCCTCCAGAGCTTGTACTCGATTTAGCCTCTCACCGTTGCGACACCCTTTGCGAGCTTCTCCAGATCCCCACGACGACCAAAAAACCTCCGTTGCGGCCTCTGATTTTTATCCTCGGATCGACTCGAATCGAAAAAAAATCAGTCACCATGGTGGTACGTCCTCCCCCAATCCAAATCCCCCGCCCCGGTTCCTGCTTCCGTGCTGGCCCTCCCGCCGCGGCGTCTTCGGGCGCTTGCGCTTGGAGTCGTGCCAGATGTCGCCTGCTTGACTGGCCTTTCTAAGACTGATCGCAGCTTCTCGACCTGCTGACGCTGGGCCTCTGGTCAAAGGTTGGACGTTTGACACACTATGCTTTTGACGCCGTTCTTCGTAAGAAATCTTTTGTCCCGCTCCCTTGCGTTTTTGCGATGCCGAAAGGTTACTAAATTTGCATGTGACAGTCTCGGCCTTTCTCGCTGGCGTGAAGCGATCGACCGGCTTGACGTGAGTTTGCTAGAACTTGATTAATGCACAAATTTTGTGTTTTCGTCTCTCGAACCCGCGGGTTAACGGGCCACCAGTTTCAAGAGCGACAAGGTCGCCGGCGAGAACAAGGATATCTCCAAATGGATCGACAAGTACCTCGGCGTCGGCGAGTGGGTGATGGACCAGTCCGTTGCCATCGCCGGCTCCAGCGGCTTCTTTGAGCGCAAGCGATGATTTCTCGCAAGTCGTTCAGACCACCTCCTTTTGAGCCGCCGAATTCAGATACCGGGTTGTCGACATCGCGACGAGGGTAGTTGCCGAGCCTTTCGCTCCAACCTGTCTGGTTTCATGGAACTCTGAGGTTGCAATTTTCCTTTTTCCTTGCTAAGGGAGTGCAAGTGCGTTGGAATTATGATAGCTGTGCCTGAGAAAAGGCCGAGGGAATTCTCCACCAAGTTCAAGTTCGTTTTGAGCTATTATGACGGATGAGCAGTGCCAAAGTCATGTTTTTATCTGGGCGTTTGAAGGAACAACTGGGTGCTTGTTTGATGGAATTGCTGAATATGATGAAATGACTCAACTACGCAAAAAATAAAGAAAAGAAAAAGAAGAAAGAAATGCCGACGACGTGACTCTTGTATTGTTTTCCTTCCACCCGGCTCAAATTCTGGCTTGGTTGCATCTCCACAAGTTGTGATCGTTCCACTTAGCCGAGGTTACCCAGACGCTAACATCTTCTCGAATAAAGAGGGCCAGGCACAGCTCACTCACATGTAAGCTGCTACTAGGTACAACACACATCGTTAAGAAGATCCAATACCTCATAATGGCAAAAAGGCCATATAGCAATAGAACGTGCATGTTAATTCTCAAGATAAACTGGCATCTGTGAACACTCCTCGGACAAACGGGAGAAGAAAGATACAGACCAAAAGATGAGAAGGCTACACATAAATCTGCAGACCAACGATAACAGGTGGAAAGGCCGTATTAGAGAG
This sequence comes from Trichoderma camerunense, assembly GCF_050948025.1. Taxonomy (NCBI): domain Eukaryota; kingdom Fungi; phylum Ascomycota; class Sordariomycetes; order Hypocreales; family Hypocreaceae; genus Trichoderma; species Trichoderma camerunense. The sequence goes on from NW_028145369.1 coordinate 844,940, forward strand.
GGGACAGGCGAGTTCACGATTAAAAAGCTCGTCGCAAGTTTCACGTGGAAGGGATTATAAAGGGGTAGGTAAACAAGGCTCGGGGATTTAAATGAGGCTATACGGTGGAGCATTGCTTATAACAGCTCCCGATTACAGCTGCCGGTCTTGGGTGCATATAAGTGGAAATCAGCCTTGTAAGAGTCGGAAGTTCCGACCATAGCATTGATCCTTGTGTATAATTATCATGGCTCTGTTCTATGTACTGAACAAACGTACACTCAAGTATTTCGGTGTGCGTACGGGTAGATACTGGGTGCTCTATAAGGTGTTTCAAAGGTTGAATACAGTATGATAAGATGACTTCGTTCGGTTAATAATTCGCATTATCTACTCTTTAGGTTACTATACAAGCACTTTTTGAAACTTGGCTGAAATTACGGTGTGTCTTAAGCTTACTTGTTAGGTTGGGTAACTATAGCAGCTGTATAATACTGTAAGCAGACAAATTATATATGTAGCAGCAGTGCCTCCTTCAAACGCTTCCCTGCTTCGGAGATCTCCTTCCAAGCCCATGGTGTAGGTATTAAGGTTGTAGTTTTGACGGATTGAGTACGGAATGATACTATCCAGTCCAAAGTAACCCAGTTGTGAGATTCAGCAAAATCTATATATATATATATATACCTATATCTTTGTTCTATCCCAGATAAACTCTCTTAACCACTACTGATACACTGGCAAACACCAGAACGCATCCTCTCTGCCTATTCATCAGCTTCAAGTCTCTTTACTATTATCGTCCTCCACCATCATCATCCTTGACATCCCAAGATTTCCCAATTATCCACCAACATGTCGTGCCAATCCCTAGATCCCTCAAGCGGCATATGCTTCGGCACCAGCAACAACATCACCCTACTCCTCCAAACCTTCAAAGATTGCTGCAGCCTTGCTCCCATCGTCCAATACTACGACACTTCTCTCGGGTGCAGTGCTTATTGCCCCATCATGCCCGACCGCCGAACGGGCGAATCGCTCCGGGACTGCATTGCCGATGCTCTGGGGACTGGCTCGTGCTATGCACCACTTGATAAACCTGCTGCTCCGAGCGTTATTGCACGAGCCAGCGCGGCTGTTAAAGAGCCTGTTTGCTCGGTTTGTGTTGCAGCGGCTGCGACATCTACAACTGGCGCTGCTGTTCGGGCGTATAAAGCTGATACGGGTTCATGGAAGACTGGACTGACTATTGCGGTTGTAATATTTACGGGAATGTTTGCTGGGGGCTGCTTGGTTTAGAATCCGGGCCGTTATATTTCGACCATGTGAAGGAAGGCCATAGAAAGTAATAGACATTATCTCATCGCTTAATCATTAATTTCGTTCTCTAACATCTAATGTTGCTTTACACGCTGGGGGAAAAAAACCATAAGAGGATAATGACAAAACATGTAGCAGTCCAGGGTATAACTCCAATCGTCTCAAGAACCGCCACCAAACAAAGACACGCCAGCAAGAGGCGCCATCATTCAATAGCATCATCTGAACGAGCCAGAGAGCCGAGAGAAAAAACAGGGAGAAAAGACAGGGATCACCACACCCTATGCGTGCTCTGCCAGAAACTCCGGCGGCACTTCGTTCTCGCTGTCGTACCTACGCAGCGGCGCGCCGTCAGTGTTGGTCGCATGAGCATGCTCATCATCTCTGTCCTGTTCCCCGCCGAGTAGGTCTGGGGGCACCTCATTATCGCTCTCTTCATCGGCCGAGTGGCTGCTTTGTTGTGTAGGTTGATCCTCTGGCTCTGGCTTTACTTCACTCGGCTCATCCTGAGTGCTAGCGGGATGCTCCTCAGGATCCTCAGGGGGGTGAACCAAGCCTTCAAAGACATTGGCACCCTCCTTAAAGGCCTCGAGTTCTGCGCCGATGGCGCAAATCAAAAGATTCCAGTGCTTTTCCTCCGCCAGTCGCATGTAGCTCTCCAGTTCCTCAATCACCTGCTTCATCCGTGAAAGCTGAGACGATATGATTTCTTCCAGAGAGAGCACTTTTTCTTTGCCTTTCGAGTTCGAATCTGAAGGGGATGATGCACCATTCTGCATGGCTTGTCGTAAATCTGCTTCGAACGTAGATACCAGCTGCGTAACCTTGTCCCAAACTTGGCCCCCCTCTTCCAATGCTAGCCGATCTGTATCTATCCGCTCTTTGCAGCGCTCCAATACTGACATTTCTGCTTCCCACCAAGATTTTGCCATTTCTAGTGTCCGCCGCTCGGGGATGAGTCGCATAAACTCAACTCCCCCTGAAGCTGCTGGATCTCCCTCGACCTCGCCGCCATGCGTTAGGAGGTCCGGGTCAAGTGGTAGAATTGGTGGATGCTGTACGAATGCCTTGACTTCGTTTGTCACGTCTCTTAATGCGCCATGATATCCACTGAGTCCTGCTTCTCTTTTATTCTTGATGTCGTCCATTCTCTCTTCCAGTGTACGGCACTGGAAGCGCATGGCCGCTAATCTCTCCTCAAGCTGCTGGATTTCTTCGCTCAGGGCACCATGCTGCGTACCTAGTTCCCGCAGCTCTTTCGCCAGCGGTTCGTCACCGTTTTCCTCCAAATCGTGCAGCTCTGCTTGAATATCAGATTTCCTTGTACCCAACCCATCCAGGTAGTTGAGGGCGTCTTCTCGTTGGGCCATGGCGTCTGCTATGTGGGCATTTTCGTCTCGTTTGAGCTTCGTCATGGAGGCAATCAATTTCCGAAGATCATCTCGCGTAGACTTCAACCCAGGGGGCTTATCGTTCGCTGGCTGCCGGATCGGAACCACGTTGCCGTCGCGGGTGGCTCGAGGTGGTACATAGAGGGAGCTAGTCATTCTCGATTTGGAGCTTTTTGTAGAATAAAAGGTGCCAGTTGGTGTGCTGCTCCCTGTGCTGGAGGCATCATTCTCATTGCCAGATCCAGCTGCCAACGCGGCGGCCTGTTGATCAAGCAATCGCTGGACGTCTTGCTCCAAGGCCTTCTCTTGCCTCCGCAAACCTCGCCATATGGAATCTGTGTTGTGCGCACCAGCCTCACGTCTATGATCGAACAGCACGCTATTCGCTTCGGTAGGACTCCCACCAAGAAGACTGTGGGGAGTATGTTTGCTGCGACCTGAAGGGCCAACAGAATTTGCCCGCGAGTCCTTGCTGAGCATCATCGACGCAGTTATCGGCGGCGGTGGACCGGCAAACATTGCCCTTGGCTTCATTTTGGAGTATGACTGAGCCGGACTGCCCTTGTCCCGCCATGTGCTTGGAGATTGCCCACGAGACGTCGCTGATTCCTCATAGTCGGCCAGCCAAGCTCTAGGCAGGTCCCCATCGGCCGATAAGACATCGTCAGGCCGAGGATCTAGTTCGTTGAGCTGATATTCGCTAGGTGATCGGATCGGAGGTTTGTGGAAAGGTAGACCCGGCGATTTTCGATGGGGGCTTGCTATGCGATCGAAAAAAGACATGGTGGTGTATTCAAATAGAGGGGAGCTCTGTCGTTGCGTTGTTCGAGATGGTGAGGAAGAGCGATTGACGGGGAGGCCGTGGAAATTCAAAGCCAAGAGCAAATCCAAGCTATAATGATTTTATGTGAAGCATGGAGAAGGAATACTTGGTGGTGGTGGATGGGCCATGGAGCGTGTTGTCAAGCTTGCTCACGAGGACAGGTATGGGTGAAGTCGAGGCATGTGCCTGGTTCCGGAGCTTATCAAGGTAGTGGTTGGAGCTTGTACACGCATCTGCCGATAGCACTCAACACTGTGCACTGGACAATTGGCTGGTAAATTCCGTATCTTTGGATTGGAGTGTACCACTTTTGGGGCGTGAGTAAGTTCAGCCCGGGTTGATTTGATGAAATGTCGATAATGTGGTGCATGTAGAGAAGCGCGGGCTGTACTTTGGGAGCTTTCTGCAACTCAGACGCTAAAAGTGGGCAGTGTTGTCATCGCCGCTTCTGTTACTACCCTGGTATGCCATGCATTTGGCAATATCGTACAAAGAAACATCGAATATACGAGCATCTAGTTCGTAATAGGTACAAAAACCCGACTCGATGATTATAAGAAATAGGTCACCAAGGTAGGACTTATAAGTCCAACTCAACTCATGCCTACCATCGAGCTCAACGTATCAATCTTGTACTACAAGATGAACTGATGAGTCGAGACTAAAGCCATCTCTGGCCAGCTTGCCCAAACCTTCTATGTCTGGGCTGACCTAATTAATTTGCCGACGGAGCTTGCCGCGCGTCCGTTCCGTATCCCGTCCATACGTATTCATTCGTCTTGCATCGGGTTCTGCAAGGCAACGCTGTTTGCTACAAGAGGTTTAAAGGCATCCATTCCTCGATCGAGTCGCGGCCCCCAGCTGGGGAGATCGCTAAGAAGGAGGACGGGAGGACGATTACAGTGAGACGCCGCCGCCCCAGAGTGCTAAAGGCGTAGTGCAAAGCCGCTACACTTTGGCGCCTCGCTACCACTTGATCCGTCCATACAATAAGCACCGGGACGCTGACGAAAGCAAAAAGGCAATTGACTCGACTTGGTTTGGGCGGGCTCAATCCTATTTCGCGTCTATTCTGCGATTTATCAGCTGCGTCTTGACTTTTGTTGTCGTCTCCATAATTACAGCAGCTGCAGCAGCGCAGGGAACAAAGCAAGGCAGCGCAAAAGCAAAAGCAAAAGCAAAGGGGAGGGTCCCGTCGTCTGGCGCCTCGTGATCCAGCCCTGCTGCTCCAACCCCTCGCCTATCGCCATCCGGATTGACTGACATCCAGCCCAGACTAAAGTCAGTCCAGTCACAGCCAACTAACCGCCCAGCAAAGCAAAAGCGCCGTCAGCCCGCTTCAGGCCAATCCCCAACCGGCCAACCCCCAAGAAGCACCATGAACCAATCACATCAGCTGCCTCCCCCGCGACGGCAGCAGTCCGCCACGGCTCCCTATGGCGCTCAGCTCGACGAACTTCACATGTCCGGCATGAGCCCGCAGAGCCAGATGGCATCGCGAGACTACGCTCCCCAGATCAAGCTCGAGCCGTCGCCCGTGCCCAACGTGCTCCAGCCGGGCGGCATGTCGCGCCCGCCTCTGTCTGCCAACAACTCCATGTCTGGCTCTATTCCCGGCTCTATTCCTGGTTCTGGCTCTGCTTCAGCATCGGCGTCATCGTCTGCGCAACACCAGCAGGGCTATCAATCGCCGCCAAAGCCCGTCCTCAACATGTCGCACACCTACTCTCGCTCCAGCCCCGCGGCCAACTACGACACGCCCGCCTCATCCTCGTCCTACCACGCCTACACGCCAACCACCCCCAGCGGCTCGTCCTCGCAGTTCATCTCGCCTCAAGATGGCAAGTACAACGCCCCGGGCTCCCAGCGCACCTTTTCCAACACGCCGCTGGGCCTGGCTGACATCCGGCCGCGCGCCGACTCGAGCATGTCCGATGGAGCGCCTGGCACGCTTGGCTACGAGGTCGCCAACACACAGCCGGGCCCCAGCAACTACCTAGCTCCATGGCCCATCTATGCTTTCGACTGGTGCAAGTGGACGCCGCGAGGGAACGGAGCCGGCAAGGTTGCCGTCGGCAGCTACCTAGAAGATGGTCACAACTTTGTAAGCCAAGCTGTCGTGTTGGATGTGGGGTGCTGAATGCTGAATGTCGATGCTAACGGGGCGAGTTCAGATCCAAATCCTCGACAGCCAGGTCGTTCCTACACCTCAGGACGTCTACCAACCCGGCACGTCCAAGTACAATCTCGAGTTCACAAAGGTGGCCGAGGCCACACATTCGTATCCCGTCACGCGGCTTCTGTGGGAGCCACCGTCTTCGCAGAAGCAGTCCACCGATCTCCTAGCCACCTCCGGCGACCACCTGCGGCTGTGGTCATTGCCATCCGAGACCTCTGCAAACCCAGGAAACACAATTACTCGGCCGCGCGACTCGGCCGTCACGAAATTGACCCCTCTGGCGCTCTTGTCAAACTCCAAGACACCCGATCACACAGCCCCGCTGACGTCTCTCGACTGGAACACCGTCTCCCCCAGTCTCATCATTACCTCGAGCATTGATACCACCTGTACAATATGGGACATTCCATCCCTCACGGCCAAGACGCAGCTGATTGCCCACGACAAGGAGGTATATGACGTAAGGTTCTGTGCCAAGAGCGTTGATGTATTTGTGAGCTGTGGCCAGGACGGAAGCGTGCGCATGTTTGACTTGAGGAGCCTGGAGCATTCCACCATCATCTATGAGCCTACAGGAAAGGAAGATCGAGGTTTGTCAACCCCACACTCCCTTCTAACCCGCATAAAGACGGTCTACACGGGGACAAGCTCCGTTGCTGACAGCTTCAACAGTGGAATCCGGCGAGCGAATGAGCCCTACAACTGCTCAGCAGACGCTTTCGAATCCTCCCCCGCTCCTTCGACTAGCTACATCACCTCATGATACCCATCTTCTAGCGACATTTGCCCAGGACTCGAACGTGATCCGCATCCTGGACGTTCGACAACCCGGCCAGGCTCTTCTCGAGCTTCGGGGACACTCTGGTCCCCTCAATTGCATTGAGTGGTCTCCCTCGCGGAGGGGGACGCTGGCCTCCGGAGCAGACGACTGCCAGGTGCTGCTGTGGGATCTCATGAACTCTTCATCCATCAACGGCAGTCAGCAGCCAGAAAATCAACGAAGCCCCGTCGCATGCTGGGATTGCGACTACGAGATTGGAAACCTGGGCTGGGTACCACACTTGCAAGGCAACGATGGCGGCGAGTGGCTCGGTGTCGGCGCAGGTCGAGGCGTCTGGGGCGTAAAGGTGATGTGAGGACCTTTTGATGGATATCCGATACGAGTTGGGGCCTGTCAGAGCCGACCACGAATTGACGCCTCATCTCCGTAAAAGCACCCGTTCCGATTGATATAGACTTGGCTGTTCGGCGGAGGGGGGGTATATGTATCACCTACTTGAAGGGATTTATTGGAGTTTTGTACCGACAGCCCTAGCTGCATGAAACCAGCAACTTTGGAGTATGGAGACGTGACGAGTAACGATTGGAAGTTTGGTCAAATGGATTTGGTGAATGGATGGGAAAGGGAGTGCGAGGTGTGCCATGTCATATGGGGGTTCCTTTTTACGCATTTAGTTTATCGCAATTTGAAGCCGCGAGATTCTAGAAGGCCAGGCTTTATGAATACAGCGAGCAGATACATCCTTTAAATTGTTTATTGCCGCCATTGTAATGACGTTATTAAGTTGCCGGCTGAGATGTATGATTCCTTGTTTCGCCGAGATCAAATATGTACTAGATTACAGGTTAAGTGGCTATGATGAGTGAGTCCAGTTTTATAGGTTGATAACATCCAACGGACATGATATATGTGAGCATGTGCAATGTACCAAAGTATCCCGTTCAAGAATTTACTGTACTGAAGCCAATTGGTCAGATAAATTCTTTTGCGCAATGGGCTTCTTTTTCTTGCACTCCATAGCCTCCAATTCTTCCCATCACCTCAGATGCATCGACACTTTTGCACAGTACGTACTCCACTCGTCCACTTCAGCACGGCTCGGCAGCGCCGCCTCACTGTTGGAACTCTAAACCAGCCAAAGCGCGTTCAGCCCGATAATTACCCGCGTCGCCTACTCGCCTTTCTTCAAAGTGATCCTTGTTGCGAATCCCCCAACTTCGTTTTGTTTTCTTCCATTCTCCCTTTTCAATTCCCAGCTACAGTCGCATGGTCAGCAGCACGCATCACATACTGTAATTCAAGATGGCGTCCAACGACAGGGGCCGATTCGATGATTCCGAGGATGAGGAAGACTTCAATCCTGCGCCTGCCGACATGTCTGAAGACGAAGATCGCAATGACGGCTCAAGCCGGGCGCGAGACAGCAGCCCCAATCGCCGCCAGGAGGCTGATGATGACGAAGATGAAGAACCCGCCCCTGCTAGATCGCGAAGAACTCATGACGAGGATGAGGAAGAGGAAGAAGACGAGGAGGAAGAAGAGGAACCTCGCCGTCGCCACGATGACGATGACGAGGAGGAAGAAGAAGATGACGAAGATGAGGACGATGTCCAACAGGTATGGCCCTCGGACATAGCGACTGATGATGGGTTTCCAGCAATTGGAGATGCTGACACAGATGACAAAAGGGCCATCGCAGAAAGCGCCAGCGCGACAGGCGAAACGCCTTCATCGATATCGAAGCCGAAGTCGATGACGAAGACGAGGGTGAAGACGAGGAAAAGGATGGTGAAGAGATAGAAGACTTCATCATCGACAACGCTCACCCTGATGACCTGGCCGAGAGCTCGCGACTTGACGATGACCGAAGACACCGCGAGCTTGACCGCCGTCGCGAGATGGAATCCAGCATGGATGCCGAGAAACAAGCCGAGATCCTTCGGCAGCGATACGGCAACCGACGACCTGGCAAGAGCTTTGGCGACTCAGCCGTCGTGCCCAAACGCCTTCTTCTCCCTAGTGTGGACGATCCCAGCATCTGGGCTGTGCGATGTAAAGAAGGAAAGGAGCGCGAAGTCGTCATGTCCATCATGAAGCGAGTCGAGGAGCGAAGAGGCACAAAGGACGAGTTGGCCATTACTGCCGCTTTCGAGCGTGGTGGCCCAGATTCCGTCATGAAGAGCTTCGTCTACGTTGAGACCCAAAGACAGACCGACATTCTTGTGGCTCTCGATGGTATCCTCAACGTCTATCCTCACTCCAAGTTGACCCTAGTGGACATCAAGGACATGCCCGAACTTCTGCGCGTCACCAAAACACCGACGCTGGAGCCCGGCGCATGGGTGCGACTTCGAAGGCCGCCCAAGCACAGCGGAGACTTGGCTCAAGTCATTGATGTCACCGAGAATGGACTGGAAGCCAGAGTCCGATTTATCCCTAGACTCGACTACGGCATGCGAGATGAAGCTCTTTCTGCGGTGACTGCAGATGGAAAGCGCAAGAGGCCCCCGGGAATGGGCCCGCGACCGCCCCAGAGACTTTTCAGCGAGATTGAGGCACGAAAGCGTCACCCCCGTCACATTCAGGGCAACCCGACTACCAACACTTGGACGTATATGGGCGAAGAGTTTGAAAACGGGTTCCAGGTCAAAGATGTCAAGATCCAGCAGCTCGTGGTTACGGATGTCAACCCTTCCCTAGAAGAAGTGACACGATTTGCTAGTGGCGCTGATGATGGCACGGAGAATCTTGACTTGAAGGCTTTGGCCGCCAGTTTGAAGGATAGCAACACGCTCGTCACGTACCTGCCTGGCGATATCATCGAGGTGTACGCTGGAGAGCAGAGAGGTGTTGTTGGTAGAGCTACCAATGTGCAGGGTGATATTGTGACCATGTTTGTCACAGAGGGTGACCTGAAGGGCCAAAGCATCGAGGTGCCTATCAAGGGCCTCCGCAAGCGCTTCAAGATTGGTGACCATGTCAAGGTGATTGGCGGCAGCAAGTTCCAGGACGAAGTCGGTACAGTGGTCAAGATTTCCGAGGACCGTGTCACGCTCTTGACGGACCAGACGAACAATGAAGTGACGGTATTCAGCAAGGATTTACGAGAGGCTAGCGACATTGGCGGACAAGGATCACTCGGCCAGTATGAGCTTCACGACCTTGTGCAGTTGGACCCCACCACAGTCGGCTGCATTGTCAAGGTAGACCGGGAGTCATTGGTTGTGTTGGATCAGTTTGGAGACACTCGTCAAGTCATGCCATCTCAGATTCCCAACAAGCTTCCCAAGAGAAAGCAAGCAGTTGCCGCTGACCGGGAGGGCTCAGAAATTCGCCTGGACGACGTGGTGAAGGAGTTTTCTGGACAGCAACGCCAGGGCAAGATCATCCACATCCACCGCTCCTACGTCTTCCTACACACTCATGCCACCAATGAGAATGCAGGTGTCTTTGTCACCAAGGCGAGCATGGTTAATACGATCGCTGCTAAGGGAGGTCGTGTTAACGCGGCAGCGTCTGGGCCTGACCTGACTACTATGAACCCTGCCTTGAAGATTCACAAGAACGGCACCGAGAACAAGCCTCTCGCCAAACAGTTTGGCCGAGATCGTGCCATCAACCAAACCGTCATCATCAAGAAGGGAGCCTACAAAGGTCTCCTTGGTATCGTCAAAGACACGACAGACACACATGCTCGTGTTGAGCTCCACACCAAAAACAAGACCATCACTGTTCCCCGAGACTGCCTCAACTTCAAGGACAAAAACACCGGAATCAACATTGACATCAACGGCAGAGGACGACCCGCACCGGGCGGAGCAGGTCGCGGCTCAGGGGATAGAGTCCCGGGCTGGCAAGGAGGATCTCGCACACCCATGGGCTCCGGCGGCGCAGACCGCGTCCCCGCCTGGGGATCACGAAGTAAGTTGTTTCTCGTCTTCTATTGTTTTCTATTTTGCTAACAAAGACTTAGCTCCTGCACAAGGCGGCCGTACGCCAGCATGGAAGGGCCAAGACTATTCTGGATCCCGAACACCGGCTTGGGCAGATGGATCGAGGACAGTCAATCCATACGATGGAAGTCGAACTGCTTACGGATCTGGCTCACGCACGCCGGCCTGGCAAGCTGGTGCCAGAACACCTGCGCCGGGTGACGCATTCGGTGCTGGCTCGCGCACTCCAGCCTACGCTGGTGGTGGTGGAGGTGAGAGCTGGTCTTCTGGTTCAAAAACACCCGCATGGGGAGTCTCAGCACCGACGCCTGGCGCCAGCGAGTCTTGGGGTTACACACCTGGGGCTGCCACTTCTTCTGCCTACGATGCCCCGACTCCTGGAGGCGCCATGTCAGCTCCTACTCCTGGTGCCTTGAGCGCACCTACACCCGGCGCCTACAACGCTCCTACACCGGGAGTTGCACCGACGCCTGCTGGTGGATGGCAAGGCGGATGGGGAGGAACAGACTCGGCCCCGACACCAGCAGCCGGAGCGCCGACACCGTCTGCGTCCGGATACGGTGGCTACTCAGCACCAACTCCTTCAGCCTACGGAGCGCCCGAGACACCTGCTGCCAGCGGTCCGAGGTACACAGATGATGATTGAGCATCTTCGCTGGGGAAGTGAGCTATATATTGTTTCTGACATGGTGGATATGGCGTTTTTTGGAATCAAAACTGCAGTAATACTGGTGAAGAGCAGCAGATGGCTAGTTGAAGCAGACAAATCTCAAAGGGTACTGGGAAGCGCGTGGCTATAAAGAAAAGAAAAAAAGTAAATAGGGACAGTTTTTACGTATTACTAATGAAAATCTCTTGCATAAAGATGGAAGCCAATCCGTGTTGTGACTTGACATGAGACGGTAATTTGTTCGTCGTGATTTGTTCCCTTGGAGTGGATTCCGGAGCAGTTGTCATCTGGCCCGAGTTTCGGCCGAAAAGCCTTGCAACCAAAAAGTTTGGGAGCCAAATCATAGCTACTACACATTTACCAACCACATTTACAACTCAACATTACCAAAAACACACACAATGTTTCGTTCACGGATACGCAGCCGACTACTAGAGCGCTACGAGAGACAAGTCTGCGAGAAACTCCGCCAGCGAACGAACAATGGCTCTGAGCGGAGCTTTGCCTTTGCGCAGGCATCGACGAGAGGATATGCGACGACGAGCAAGAGCTCAGCGAATGCGAACGCCAGTGCCTCTAGAGCGGTGAATAAATCTGCAAGTGGATCGACGTCTTCCCCACGGATATCTTCCTCCACGACAACAACATCAGCGACAGGAACAGTAGCGGCAGAAGCGGGCGCAGGAACAGCATCTTCAGCGGCAGCTCTACGAACAGCCGAAGCGCGAGACTCTGCGCTGCGGGCGGCGCGCATGCGACGGCTCGCGCAGCAGCAGGATAGATTGGCGGAAGAAGCGAAGAAGAAGGAGGAGAAGAGGGAGTATAAGAGGAGATACGATACGGCGGCGAGGAAGTGGGTTTCGACGATTATTGCGTTGCCGATATTGCTTGTTACGAGTTATTATCTTTTTGACAGACGTGAGTTTTTCCTTTCTTTTCTTTTTTTTTTTGTCTTTAACGATGAGGTGGAGAGTGTGCTGACTTGGGATTTAGTTGCGTTGAGGAATGAGCCGAAGAGTTTGGAAAAGTATCGGGGAGAGCATCGGGGAGAGAAGAAGTGAGGGTCTTTTGGTGGGTTGAGATGTAACGGTTTCGGATAAATGATGTATCAGAATTGGAGAACACAAGCGTATGATTCTGGAGCATTTGGGAAGGGTTCAAAACAGGTGTATGGAACTGTTGTCAAGGGTCCAGCGTTGATGAAGCTTTCGATTGGCTTGAGGTTGGAGCCTCGTTTATCCATTCTTCACCTCCAGCTTGGAATGCCCAGGTTCCAGCTTGAGAACGAGGGTACGCATAATGTATTACTAGATTTGCCAATTATTGAGCACACGATACGACTTGGGCTAGATGAATTGTTTTTGCATACGCAAGGCGTTGTGTATATTACTACATGTACTGGCTATGTATTCAGAACAGCGACAGGAGCATTGATTCTTGTAAAATAAACCCTCATCTATATACCCAATATCCAAGAAAAGACATCATTATATATATGCAAAAAAAAAAGAGTCTACAGCTTCGACCTCACAGGCGCCGTCCCATTCTTCAGCATCTCCTCGGCATCCCTCTTGGACCACTGCTTCATCAGCTTGCGGATGATCTTGCCGCTGGCCAGCTTGGGCACCTCGTCGATGAAGGTGACGCCGCCGACCAGCCGCTTGTGCTTTGCGACGCGCGTGGCGGTCCAGTCCTGGATGTCCTTGGGCGTGACTTTGCCCTTTGAGGAGGGCTGGATGACGACGTATGCGCGTGGCCATTCCTCTTCGTCGCTGTGAGGACTTGGTTAGTACATTGACATATGAGAGATGTGTAGCTTGTTCTTCTTTTGTGTAAGGGAACGTACAATTTGATTTCGACGACTGCTGCGTCGGCAACGTGCTCGTTTTCTAAAAGCACAGCTTCGAGTTCAGCTGGGGCGACTTGCAGGCCGTTGACCTTGATGAGCTCCTGTATATCGAGCTGTCAGCAACCAAACGTATATGTTCTCAGGATTACACAACTGACCTTTTTTCTATCCACAATTGCAAACATGCCATTCTTGTCACAAACAGCAATATCACCGGTTCTAAACCAGCCGTCCTTGTCTAGACTCTCTCGGGTTGCTGCCTCGTTCCTCCAATATCCCAAACACACGTTGGGGCCTCTGATGAAGAGCTCGCCAGGCGTTCCCACGCCAACCTCCTTGCCATCATCGTCGAGCAGCTTGAACTCGCAGTTGGGAAGCAATCTGCCCACCGACCCGCCGCTGTCACCCTCCAGACCCTCGGCGAAGCTGATGCCGGTGCAAGTCAGCTCCGTCATGCCGTAGCCCTGCGTGATGCGAATGTTGAACTTTTTCTCGCACGTCTCCTGCAGCTCTCTGGACAGAGGCGCGGCGCCGCATGTGATGTGCCGCACGCTGGAGAGGTCGTAACGCACGGTCTCGGGGCGCTTGGCGAGCATGACGACGATGGGCGGCGCAATCTGCAGCTGGGTGATTTTGTAGCGCTGGATGGTGGCTAGGAAGTCTTCGTAGTGGAACTTGGACATGATGTAGATGGGCGTCAGCGTCTTGCCGGCGAGCAGACAGGCGTAGAGCTGGCCGTAGGCGTGGTACAGCGGCAGCAGGCCGACCCAGCGGTTTCGCGGCATGAGATCCCATTCGGGCTGTCTATGGACGTGGCGGAGGTGGTTGACCTGCTCGACGTTGGCGATGAGGCTGGAGTGAGGGACGCAGACGCCCTTGGGGAGGCCTGTCGTGCCGGAGCTGAAGTTGATGGTGGCGACGGTGTTGCGGGCCTCGGTTGGGGTGAACTCGGGCCATTGCCATTTGTAGGCGTCCTGGTGAGGGGCGAGCATGGATCGCCAGTCGGGGATGCCGTCTTGGATGGGTGATTCCTCGTCGGAGAACTGGAAGATGCGGCTCTTGGGGATGCCGACCTTTGATGCAGCTTCAAGGACCTTGGCGAGGACGCTGGGGTGAGCGAGGACCGCCTTTGCCTCTGTGTTATCGAGCTGGTAGCTCAGCTCTGTGATGTTGTGAAGAGAGTTGGATTAGCTGTCTGATACCTCTACTCTCTTATATAGGTGATATATAGATGAGAACAACATACCCTGAACCGTAAAGACTGGATTGGCACCGCTAAAGATGTAACCCGAGCCCGTAAGGCCCAGATACGCAACGGGCACAAAGATGTGGTTCGGCGAGCACATCATGACCACGTCTCCCCTCTTTAGGCCCATCCGCTGCAAACCAAGGCCTAGACGCCGGATCCATTGCACCAGCTGATGCGGCGAGAGATTCTTGCTGGGATCCTTGGCGTTGTGCCAGATGGGCTCGTGGGAGAGTGTGGATCCATTGCCGAAGAGATAGGTGAGGAGATTGGTTTGGGGGATGTCGAGATGTTCGTATAAAGACTTGAACGGCATTGTGAGAGTGAGAGTGAGGCGGGGTGGATGAGATGAGATGTGTGTGGTGTAAAGAGAGAGAGATAGAGAGGGTGAAAAGTTGAGGAAGGGCGCGATTGATTCGAATCTCAACAAATCTATACACTAATAAAAAAAAAAAAATAGAACAAGGATTCCCACTGGTGGGACTATCTTCAAATGGGTTGCCCGACCCTCTTAAAAGGATTGAGGCGATCGTCAACTTCCCCCTCAACAAAGGGACGCCAACCCGCGGGAAGATGCACCGCAACCGAGGCTTCGTTTCCTTCTAGACGGTTATTTTTTAACCAGAGGCGAAGAGGTAACCCCTGTCAGATCTAGCTTTTGGCCACAGCAATTGGCTGCACGGTGACCATGCTTGGCTAAAGTGGGAACCTGAAAAAGCTGGGGTAAGACTAGGACGGAAATAGTGAAGAAGGGGAATAACAAGAAATAAAGAAAAAAGAGAGAAAAGAGAAGATCTGGTGTAACTGATGACAAGCGATCTTGTTATATAATTCTGGGATTTTTATCTTAAATTTTTTTCTTATTTCTTTGAGGCTTTCTTACTTTCTCGGGGAGCGGCTGTTTGTGTCCGAGTGTCCGCAACAGGATTCGGAGAGCATGGGGGAACGTGGGGCTGTTTCGGAGAGAAGAGGGGAAAGCGAGAGAGTCATGGATTGGTCGGCGAGACGGTTGGAGAGACGGTTGGAGAGATTTTTACCAAGGTAAAGGCGAGGGATTGAGCCTTTATACAACTCTTGAAGAAATATCCCCTTTGTCTGATATCTGACTGTAGCGGTGTCAGCGGGCATTGGCTCTAATAGGAAATTCCCTCTGCAACAGGTAAGGGATCACTGGAGAGGGAACGCGTCAAAAGTCAATTCGGCGCCGTCAGGTCGGCGTAAGCGGTAGGAGGAATTTTATATACCCAACTAGGCATGTTGATGTCGTACGTACACAGGTTGTATGCTCGTATATGTACGTTAGAATCCCATTCCTGAATCCTACAGTCCACATCAAGTTAGGTAGAGGTTATCCCGTCGAGTGTCGCCTGTGAGAGCACATCTCGTACTATGAAACCATAAACAGGCAATATATAAATAATACCCTCACACGCAACTATACCCACCGTCAACCGCTAACCCAAACCCATTAACAAAGCTGCTTAGTGACGACGCCAGAAACACAATGCCGTTGGCAATCTCCTCGGGCTGGCCCAACCTTCGCAGGGGCGTCTCCTTAACATGCGCATGCAACGGGTGGTTCTCAATCTTACTCCAGGCATCGCCACCCATCATGGGCGTCTCGATGTAGCCGGGGCAGATGGCGTTGATGCGGATGTTGGAGCCCGAGTACGCAACGGCGTCGGCTCTTGTGATGCCGATGATGCCTGTGTTTTTTTATCTGATGTCAGCGGATCATCAATCTTGGAGTGAACTGATGAAGAGACTTACCGTGCTTGGCGGCGGCGTAGGCAGTGTAGTAGATGGGATAAAGAGGCTTGATGAGGCCGTACAGCGACGAGACGTTGATGATGGCGCCCCGTCCTCGTCGTGGGCCGAGGTCTCTGCCATACAGTTCAGCAAACAAAATGACCAACCATAGGATCAAACTCGGATTCACTTACTCTTGGTCTTTCATGATCCGGAGCTCTTCTGTCTGGCAGAAATGGACGCCGCTCAGGTTGATGCTGAGGACTTTACTCCAGTCCGCCTCATCCAGCTCGTGCACCTTTCCCTCCTTGCCCGTGATGCCGGCGTTGTTGACGGCAACGTCTAGCCGGCCAAACCGCGCTACGATCTGCGATAGCACGCTCTTGACTTGATCGGATTTGCTGACGTCAAGCTCTAGGGCCATGACCTCGACGGCGGGCCATTGGTTGCGTATATTGGCTGCTACAGCGTCGAGACCTTGGACGTTAACGTCTGTGATGGCTAGCTTAGTGATGCCGTACTTGGCAAAGGCGTAGGCTGTATGTTCTCCAATGCCTATGGAAAATTACATGTGATAAGTTAGAGTGGCTTTGGCTATAAAGGATCAATGGCTGGGGATTTTAGAGCATTGCGGATGACGTTTTGGGGCTTCCTATTAAGACTTACCAGAGGCAGCGCCTGTCACAAAAGCTGAGCCTTCCAGTAGCGATGCCATTGTGGAATTGATATTGACACAGATTCAAAACAAAATAACTAAAGAAACAGAAAGATATAATAAAAGGATGAGAGACAAGGAGAAGGGTGAAAGGGACAAAGCCGTTTGGTGGCTTTATAGATCACCTCAAGCAGGTTTCACGGCAATGACTGACCGAAAGGATTAGCATACGGAAACAGAGAACCCGCACATATACTCATCCCACTAAGCCCATCTGGCAAAGTGATAACATTCCCTTTGTGTATACACGTCCTCATCTTGCGGTCTCTTTTGCTTCGCAAACCGCTCGACCACCGAATCAAGGGCAACCCGCTATATCCACGGAAGTTGGCCAATACCATTGGCCTAGACACGTCACTCAGTCCGAATCCAACCTCGTATCGTAATAAATAATATATATGAAGGATTTGAATAAGATGACATGCATTTCCGAGTGCCGGTTTGGCATGTAAAACACATCTCGTTGCAGTATAAATGGATCAGCCGGGCCGCTCTACTCCGCGGCCTCAGCATCGGTTCCACTCTTGACGACAAAGCGACATATAGATTGGAATTGGCAAGCGTGCCTTCATAATTGATAAGATAATGTTATTTCATAGACTCTTACCTATATTGAAAAGGATAGTATTGTATGACCCGTTTGAGAAGCGTGGTCCGATAGGATTGTGGTTGGAGAATCGAGCAGCGAGACATCAACTGGCGTGGTCTGTTAGTCAGTTGCAACACGTTGTTGAGTACAGACTCACTTTCTTACAGGCCTGCAAATTTCGAGTTGGGCAAAAACATATCCAGAGGATCAGTTTGAATGCTTGAATAGTCACTTCACTATACGCAGAGATCAAGGTCGAAAGAGCATCACAGATTGAACGGACGGAGGCAAGTGTTTGTTTCAGAGTATTTATATTGATTGACCTGGCTTCGCTAATAAAGACGAAGTACATGCAGGCATCCGAGTTATATCATAAAGATACAAAATGAGCAGACCAACGCCACGGCGAGCCCGTGATTTCACAGGCTCAAGCCATCCCAAAACCACCCGTTGATCCAATATACCTTGGAAGCAACAATGACATCAACACAGAACAAATGGAATACGAAGATAGGCAAAGAAAGACATGATGTGATAAGTCAAGTCGAGTCGAGTTACTCGCTCGGCTTGGGTGGCTGGAAGCGCGCAATGGACTTCTGGATGCCCCTCTCCATGCCCTTGGCCATCTTCTCGAGCGGCAGCTTCTCGTCGAGCTTCTTCATGGCCTTTGCGATGGGGGGCTCGATGCGCTGGGCGGTGCGCTCCGCGGGGGAGCTGAAGTAGTTGATGTTGCGCTCCCAGCGAGGCGCCCACTTGTTGGTCTGGCGCTGCAGCCTCTCTTCGGCGCCGGGCATGGCCATGTAGAGAGGGGCGAGGACACCGACGCCGGCGGCGCTGATGCAGAAGATTTCGGTGGGCTTGGCCTTGGGGAGACGGGGGACGCGAGGAGCCATGATGATTGATTGATGTGTTGTTGATGAAGATGTGAGAGAGGAGTTGTTGTTTTCGCACGGGTTCTGATGATGGAATCAAGAACCAAAACAGACTGTTATTTGAGAGTCTATCGGAGCCAGGTTAGTTTTATCTGCGACGATATCAAAATTGAAACAATGATGAAAAGCATACCTGTTTACAGTGTTTGTTGATGGAAATGGATGATGATGGTGATGATGTAGAAGGATCAATGAGGCCAGACACACACAAACCCCCTCCCGGCTGTCCCTTATATACCCCGGACTGAATCACTGCCCAATCTCTTCCCCCTCAACCAGGGATGACACCACCCTCACGCGGCCAGAGACAAGGCAAATACGCCCGAGTACGGGGTGGCCAAGTCGACAGCGGGCGGGGTAGACTTGCAGTGACTTGGCTGACAGTAAGAGGCAAAGTATCTGCAGGCGGCCGGAGGTACCAGTTTCGCTTGCATTTGGGTTGCGTTGGGATGGGAACCAAAGTTCGTGCGGAGAAGGGCTTGGGAGTGCTTGTGAGTGTGCAGCATTAACCGAGTGTCGCGGGAATGCAAGTCTCTGACAGCGACGGAGTGTATGAGACAGTACACGCTGGCTGTTAACGCAGTACGTACAGGACAGTGTCGAGTTGATTGCGTTCCATCGGCTACATCATCATCAGCTCTCCATCTCTCCATCTCCATTTGATCTCTCACAAATCAAGGCGAATGTAACAAGCCACCCCAGCCAGGCGGCCACCGCATGCATCAATCGCACCACACCACACCACTCCTCGTTCCGTTTCTTCCAGGGTCGCAGCACGCATAATCCATTCGCTTCGGAACCACGAACCATTCATCCGCCCTGTGCCTGGCGCATTACTCAAAACGGCCACATCTCGAGCCTCACTTTTTCTTTTCAGCTTCTTCTTCAACACCATTCTCCTTCATCTCGACTTCCATCTATTCCGGCACTTGTCATCAAATCGCCCATCTCAGGTCCCGCCCCCAGACAGACGCTACTTTGGCTCGATGGATTCGATGGACTCTGGCCCACTGCCTTGGCCCACTTCCCCAGACGGCACAACGATCCCTTTTGCTGCTTCGTCTCCACCAACTGAGTCCTGCTGTGTCCCCCTTTTCCTTTTTCCCTCCATCTCTGTCGTCTTCTGCCTGTCAGGCCCTCTTACTAACGCGGACTCGTACTAGTAATACGGATACTTTGGCTGGCATCGTTGGTGCTCACCGAGAGAAGCGGAGTCGCTCTTGCGCTCACCGTCGTCGCCGAGAGAGATGTCTACAGTGAAGCACCTCTCGAGTATCGTATGCAGGAGAGCGTCATAATCTTCCCAAATCTTGTGCGCCCTCTGCACCAAGGAGATTTGCACAAGCGAACACCACAGCTACTCAAGCAACCAAGGTGCTGTGCCACCCAAATTCACAGCTGCAGGCCGTATTTACCCCTCAGGCATCCCAACCCGTTGCGCCACTCGTCATCCCATCAGCACGTTCACATTGGCTGAGCAATCAACACTAGGCCGAGTCCAGGCCATTTGCCTGAATTGCCTTGCTGCCCCCCAGAGTTTCGCCCGTCGCTGGTGGCGACATGGTTGGTGAGAGACGCCCATGTGATTGGGCCAGCGGCGCTGTCGCGTGTACCGCCTGGTCGAGTACAGGGTACTGAAGGTTACATTGCCTGCCGAATTCAGCATGTACCTCGCGTGCGAGCAATGTACTCATTTGCCTTGGTTCATTGTCGTGTTTCCATTGTTGAATTTGCACGTGCAAAAATCAATTGTTTGGAACTCGTCAAGCAGCTCTTTGCCTACGAGGTACACTACGTCCAGTGTATCCGACCAGATTGTGCGAAGTGGCTGCGTCTTCCCACAGCGCATAATTCCGTCGCAGAAAACACAAGCTCCAGTTAGGAATGTGCAATGGTAAGTTACTGAGTACTAACAGAGGTTGAATTACTAATAAGGGAGTGGCTATTCCACATCCCGTACGGAGGAGTATCCTCAGTTGCATATGCTATTCTCACATAACAGTGGATGCCTAGATACCTACAGTATTACACTCTTTCAGCCAGCTGTTCGCCAGCATTATATCCTGAAAAGAAGGAGCTATAGCATATATGCATGAACCAGCAGAAATCATCATCACAACAATCTCCGTCTTATCCTCCACCGCCCGTCCTCGTCACCATCCTCAATGTTATGTCGCAGAATGCTCAACTTCATATCGGCTTCGAGTCCAGCCTGGCGCCGCTTCTCACTATCTTCATTATACCTTTCGACTTGTTGAATGATAGCCATCTTGCTTCGTCTCGGCCCCAACCACTTAAGCGCGGCCCTGCCTGAGAGATATGTGTCGTCCTTGCATATCCCCTTGTAAGTGCCAGTGTGGAGGAACGCGTCGTTGTCATGCTCATGCTCGGGAGTTGGAGCTGTACTTTCCATCTCCATGAATGATTCCAGAGTCGTCTCTTGCGATACATCTTGTGACACCTCTTGAGGTGGGGCGTCCTGTGGATTTTCCTCTTCCGCGTCCTCATCCTCTGTATCCAGCATTTCATTCGTCGGACAGACAGTGTACAATTCTTTTAGCCCGCCGAACCATTGATGGATGGCATCTTGAGTCTCATGTATGTAACCTGGACCCCAGTCGAGGGCCAACTTTTGAACATTATGCATCCAATTGGTCCTGGCCATCGCTTTCCAGGATTGCAGAGGAGTCCAGCTGGTCATGTCAGTGCTTGGCCAACTGACATAGAGGATGTCTCTGGCGGCCTTGTATCTCACGACACAGCGGCGGCCATAGAAACAACCCCGGAATGAGTTATAGCCCCATATGGTGATCTCATTGGGCAGGATATTCTCTAGGATCAAAGCTCGATGTGCTCGGCTGACAGAGACTGCAGCTCGAGCTGCAGCCGTTGACGAGACGAGAGCAGGAGTAACCACTACCCTGCCTTGATCCCGGGTCGTGACTCGTAAGACTCTGTGGGATCCGATGACCCTCTGCCATATATCTATAAGAAGTTCGGTAGGGAGGTTGTTGAATGACGGGACAAGTCTATCTTGCCCTATCGACATTGAGTTGTCGTGTTCCCTTTCTGGATTGAGAAAACAGCGTATTGGCGAGCCGTAGGACCGCGGAATTTAGTCAAGGGCGGTGCTCTGTCTGGATTGGGACAATTGGGATAGACAGTGTGGCGGCCAGCCATGAGGCATTAATTTCGAAGTGATCTATATGGTAGTGAGAGTTGGGAAGAGTACCTTACGATGGGAAAGAAGAAGAGGCACGGGGGAGACAAGCTGGGCAAATATATAGACCCTCTGTTACAATGTACATTTTCTGGAAACCTTCGAGTCTATGGCAGTCTTATAGTTTCAAGTCATATATATATATAGTTTACAACTGCTCTGGTGAACGAAATGATGGCAAACTATCTTAGTTCACTTATAGCTTATAAACGCCATGCATACATACAACCTTACCGTTGCCACATGCCTACATTTGCTTTTCTGGCTGCCAAGATCGTTTTTTATGTTAGTTTTCTTTCACTTGCTAGATCACTATCAACGAGCAATTTTGCTCGAGGGACTACCAGAGTTTCCTGTGTCGCGGCGTAGAGGAAGCAACTTTTACTTTGTGTCTAGACGTTCTTGATGTGTTCACTACCGTCGTTTCTTTCTTGTAATGTCTGATACCTCCTCGTCATATTCCTCTTAGATCTACAAGAGTGATCTATGAGAGTTTAAGAAGCGGCTCTTTTTATTATATGTATCATTGATGAGAGTTCGGATGCGATAGGTCGCAGGACGCTGAATAGCCGGCTTGGGATACTGGGTATCTAGTAGCCACTCCATGTTTGATGGAACACGCCGTCTTCTAATCCGAATTAGAGATATCACCGTTACTTCTGCTGAGTTTGAACGGCCCGCTATGGAAGACTCCATGTGCTCGACTCTCTGGGCACCTTTGTGTACTTGAGTTTGCTTTGGCCCAAAATGAAGTCCAGTAAATAATTTAGATACAACAGACAGTAGACAGCCCGCTTGACACCTAAATGCCACTCCACAATTGAAGGAATAGACTATTTAAGAATCCGGAATGGAGATACCACGTTCACTTCTGCTAAGCTTCAACAACCTACTAGCTATAGAGAAATCTATATGCTCGACTCTCTAGGTGCCTTGCGTACTCGACTTTTGCTTTGGCTAAAAATAGAGTCCAGTAAATAAACTCGGAATCTGAGTTGGCTGAGAATAGCTTTTTTCCCCTCGCCATCGCGAGTACATGTATGATGGCATAAACGGGGGCACCCAGATAGGGGGAAGTATAATCAAGATAGACTCACTCCTCCAGATCCACAGGACAAGTTGGGTACTTGTCCAGTACTGACTGGGAATCATATCTAGGTAAGAAGATGAGCTGTGCCCTCGTACTGTCCAAGTAGACAGATGTCTGGTGTTATACTTTCCTATATGTAGACACTCCACCAAGAATTCTGCGCACAGCGTAAAGGCCTCCGCTGTCTCGTAATATTCCGAGAGATATTCTGGTTCAAGCCGATGCCCACAGCTGGTATATGAGTTTGAATGCCCCCCTCCGTCACACCAAATCGTCTTCATCCTATCTTCTTCCTTTCTGTGAGCTGACTGCAACTGGAATCGTGCTGCAAACTTCTACTCGTACACTCCCTACTCAGGTACTCAACAGTCGATCACATAAAACCACTTATTTCGTTAACCTCGCAGAATGCCAATGCCACCTTTTATTCCTGGCTACCTCCAGAGAGAGATTTCGAAGCATCGCAATCTGGCTCCGGAAACGACGAATTCCCTTCTTCCAGAATTAGATGAGCCACTTTCCGGGTCGGAAGACACCGCCTTTGCGATATTTTTTCTTGGCATATTCATCGCTTTCTTCATGGCTATAATCATTTGGGATTTGAAGAATCAATACGGGCCCGGATGGGCCCGCCGACTTGCCAGCTTCCGCTCCATCAAGGTGCGAAACGCATTCACCAAGATCAAGAGCTTTGCGAAGCGACGGGAGAAGACCCCAGACCCAGACGACGACAGCGATGGTACTACCGTGGCTACCGGACCTTTAGCGACGAATCATGTTGGAAAAGCTTCCGACCCGTTGTCGGACGTCGAACTTGGTGTTATGATTACGCCGTTTGAGGTGCCGTTTACGGAGGGTACGAGTTCCGGCGAGGAAGCGTGTGGGATGAAATGCGGGTCGAATTGTTATCGGACATTTGATCAAGACGCCGACGGGAGCTCTGGAGTTGACAGGCCGGAAAGATGTGAGAGATTGGAGGGTTCACCGACAGCCGCCGGGGGGATTGTTTGACCTAGATGGATGGCTTAGAGTGTGGAGATTTCGGAGCTTGTTTTTGGTGGTTTTGGATGGAGTAAAGGACACATAAACGATGGGGACACCAATTTGGATTGCGATTTCAAGGCTTTTCCTTTGTTTGCGTATTAAGGGATAATATGATGAGGATAAAGGAGTTGGGGCGCAATAGAGTTGGTAGATATTCTCGTTTGAATGGGATTTGAAAATGATTCCGACAGAAGTGCGACGGGCCGCTGCGATAACACTTGCATCAATCAATCACATGCGTGATGACACCCCCATGCACGAAGGGTAACATTGGGCACGAGCGAACTAATATATTGCGACGGAACATCGCCATCGGCTCGTCGGGGAACTGAATTGAAATGTGTGCGACGAGACGAGGGCCCGGCGACCGACGACCCGAAGGGACTCCGACAGCCGGGGAGTGGAGGGATTAGAGATGAGGCTAATGTAAGTCGAGATGCATCTCGGCAGGGCGGGTTGAAAGTTGTTGATGCTGATTTACGGAGGCATTACATCAGTTAGCCGAGTAAATTGTAATCAATGTATTCAAACGCGAAGCTGTAACCATCAAATTAGTAGCACCTGTATACTCGAGATTCAACATCAATGATAGCAGGAGGAATCAACATCCATGCCCAATCTTCAGGTCATCCAGGTGTTCAAAAATTCCCCAAGATAAGGCCCCGGCAAAAGCAGGGCTGAGTGGGAACAGACAAGCTCTAGAAGGGGGGCTCCAGCGGTCAACAATAGTGCCATGCAGCCCCTAATGAGGGGTCCCTGAACAGCCCAATCAGCAGCGCTCCAGCCCCCCCAAAGGAGCTCGAAAGTGAAAGCCGAGGGTCCGTTCCCTGGAGCTGTCTTACGTACAAGGAGTGGCGATCTGACAAGATTGATTGCTTCGGGACGTCAAACAAGTGCTCAGGTGACGACACGCCGGTAATCGTCGGCCTTTTTTAGCAGCAGTGATGATTTGAATTGATCCATTAACTCGGACTGTCGCTCCCTTTTGCAATTACCCTTATCCGCCAGTCTCGACTAGATACGAGCACTATCCGAGAGTACCTCCAGTTAAACCACCTGCATGTACTTCGCATAATCTTTCCTCCTCTCTCTTCAATTTATTTACTCCCCCTTCACCTCCTCCTCCAACTTCAGCTTCAATTTCAACGTCTTCTTCCACTGCCCATCTCGTGTCTCGCATCCCCAGATTTGCATCTTCAATCTGCTCCCTCCAACCAAATTTCACACAGCATCACCGCCGCCACCAACACACCTCTTCGGTCCGGCCCGTCGCCCGCATTGCTCACCCACGCAATTGCTCTCCATCAGATTAATCTATCAATCTATCCGACCAGACGCCATTTGCTTACCTCGTCCGAACCTCGCTCGAGTAAGCAGCCTCCTGTCATCTGTGCATCTACTCGCATCGGACATACAGAGCAACGTCAGCAGTAGCAGTAGCAGCACCTTAAAGCCATTGTCACTGCTACTCGCGTCCTCGCTTTCGCTTCCCCCGTTCTCTCGTCCATCTACCTCCCTCCCGCTCTTCGGCTCTACATCAACATCAACAAAGGATCCCGATTGTCTCGCTGTGATGCGTCTGTCTGCTGCTCAATCAACATAACCAAATCTATCCCAATCCCCTCTCTCCATCACCGCGCCGCCATGGCCTCTAGAACGCCGACATGCTTTGCGCGGCAGCTGCATCAAGCTGCCCGGCCCCGGAATCTTCTCTCGCGACAAACCTCACCCAAGATTCAGAGCCGTGCTTTCACAAAGCCAACAGCTGCCAGACACAGCCCCGAGGCAATCAAGGCCAAGACACCTTCTCCTCATCACATTTCTCCACGAGCTGCCGCTTTGCTGGCTACCATAAGCCTCTTGTCATTTGGCTATGCCCTATATCGGACACCGCCGGCTGCCTTTGATGCCGCTGCCACTCTGCACTCTGAGGACGAAGGATACGGCCAAGCGGTCCTTCGCGATGACCGCGACCCGAATCTGCCCCGATTTCGCATGTCCGAGATCCGCAAGCACGACGCCAAGTCACCGCATCCCTGGGTCACCCACGGCGACAAAGTCTACGACATCACCGAGTGGATTTCTGCTCACCCTGGTGGCCAGGTCATTCTGCGAGCCGCCGGTGGCTCAATCGAGCCCTACTGGAACATCTTCACCATCCACAAGAATCAATACGTCTACGACATCCTCAATCAGTACCTCATTGGCTACATTCACCAGTCTGATCTGGTTGACGGCAAGCCCGCCCAGGAGACAATCGAAGATCCCTTTGCCGACGACCCGATAAGACACCCTGATCTCATCACCCGGACGCTCAAGCCTCGCAACGCCGAAACCCCTGAACAGGCTCTCAGCGCCCAATTTATTACTCCCAATGAGCTGTTCTACGTCCGCAATCACATGTGGGTGCCCAAGCTCACCGCGGATGAGGCCGAGGCGCACGTCTTGACCGTAGAGTTACCTGACGGCACTACCAAGGAATACACCCTGTGCGATCTCAAGACTAAGTTTGCCGAGAAGAAAATCACGGCTGTGCTGCAGTGCTCTGGAAACCGTCGAAGCCACATGAGCCGAGGGTCTGACCGCGCAACCAACGGATTGCAGTGGGAGGCTGGTGCGATTTCCAATGCCACGTGGGAGGGTGTCTTGCTAGCTGACATCCTCGCTGATGCCGGCTTTGACGCTGCGACTGTGAGAGATGGCACCAGCGAGGCGCAGCATGTGCAGTTCTCTGGTATGGAGGCATATGGCTCATCCATTCCCATCAAAAAGGCCGTGGATCCCCAGGGCGACGTCTTGTTGGCGTATGGGATGAATGGCAAACCTTTGCCACGGGATCACGGCTACCCATTACGATCAATCGTGCCCGGACACGTCGCCGCCCGGTCAGTCAAGTGGCTCAGTCATGTCACTCTCAGCGATGAAGAGAGCCCTAGCCAATGGCAGCGCAAGGACTACAAGTGTTTCGGCCCCAATCAGACAAAGGTTGACTGGGAAAAAGCTCCCGCTATCCAGGAGATGCCCGTCCAGAGTGCCATAACCGGTGTCAAGCTGGGCGAGTGGACGGCGCAAAACCAATCGGCTCCAAGCAGCTCAGATGGACCTGCGAAAGAAGTTGCCCTCAACGGGTATGCTTACTCTGGTGGCGGACGATCAGTCATCCGCGTCGATGTCTCGCTTGACGATGGAAAGACCTGGTCGCAAGCCAATCTATTGCCAGACCAAGAGTCAAAATATGACGGCAAGTCTTGGAGCTGGAAGCGATGGACGTTTAACGGCGCGGTTCCCTTGGAAGCGTTTAAAACTTCCGAAGACGGGGGTGCCGGCCACGAAACCGATGAGGACAAGAACACCATTAGGAGAGGTACTGCGAGAAGGCCTACCAACGAGAGTACTCAGAGCACAAAAAGCAACAGGAGATGCACCACCGTTGCCATCAAGGCGACAGACGAGGTTTACAACACGCAGCCCGAGAGTCATGCTGCGACATGGAATTTCCGTGGGAACCTCGCCACTGCCTGGCATCGCGTGCAAGTCTGCACCGACTGCTCTCCCAACGCCATTGTTTTGAAGAACAAGAAGAATTCTGACGACAAGAAACCATCGCATGAGAAGTCGTGATATGGTTGCATGGTATATGGATACTAGAACTGGACTTTTTTTCCCCTTCTTGTTTCTTATTTTCTTTTAGTCTATGAGCGTGTGTTCTCTTATGACAATACGTGGAACGGTTTAGCATACATAGCATATCATTTCTTGGTAAAGAGACTGGACTGGAGTTGGATATCATTTTCTGTATATATATACCCCTTAAAACAGGTCAAGACTAATGAATTTTTACTTTGAAAACTATCATCATTACCAAGATCTGAGTAGTGCATGTTCTACGTCGATTATCGGCTGATTCCATATGAAATCATAATAATACTCGAGAGACCAAATACTACACCCATCTATATTATAATCACAGCTTTTTATTCTAGGAAAGAAAAATATCTTGTGAGAACTTGTAATTTTTTGTATATTTTACAGCATTGCTCGCCTCTCCTTGCCGTCCTTGTTTAAAAAAAAAGACTTGTTCCAAGTAGGCAGCCAAGCCAGGTGCCTCCCGTTCTAATCCGTATACTGATACAAATCTGCACCAAGTCACAGCCAATCCACCCAGGAACCCATTGCTTCTACTTGTCATCCCTTACTCCTCCTCATCCTCTCCGTCGGAAAAGTAGTCAAAAGCATTAGGCACAGTGGCCTCTTCGTCTCCCTCACCATCTTCATCCACCGCCGTAAGCACTCCAGCGGCTGCAGCTGCGCCCGAGCCAATGTCGGCGCCTCCAGGAGTCTGAGGGTCTACGAGACCAAACGGAGATCGTCCTTGGCTGCGCAACAGCTGCTCCATGACGGGGTTGACGCCAGAGAGACCTCTACCGGAATCTGAGATGCCTTCGAGGATGGATGGGCCTCCCGCAGAGCGACCGCCTCTACCAAGTTGCTGTCCAGCCACAGGGGCACGCTCAGTAGTCACCTTCTTCAGCTTCTCCTCCAGAAGTGTTTTGGCTTCATCAGGCTGGGTATCATCAAGAAGAAGAGGGCCGCCAGTTGGCTAAAGAAGAATAAAGTTAGCGTATGTTATACTATTAGCAATCGAATGGGAGGAATTTACCTTCTTGACTGGCTTGTATCGGCCGGCTGGGAAGCTGATGTACTTGAGCTGGCCAGGCAGAACTCTGCTCATATTCTCCAACTCGTATCCGACCTTTTCCTTCTCGGGCTTCTTCTTGGAGTCGGTAGAAGCTGCCTCCTTATCGTCAGACTCCTTCTTGTCCTTGCCCTCCTCCTTGACCTTGTCATCATCGACCTCCATCTTATCTCCGCTCTTTACGGGGGCACTATCAATGTCCATGCTTTCGTGACGCTGAGCCCGCTCCTTCTTCTGAGCTCTTCTCTTGGCCTGAGCTGTGGTCGACAGGATGGCCGTCGCAATAAGAGCCGGGCCCTCCTCAGTCTTGACCTCTTGCTCGGGGGGATAATCGAAGAGGCTCTGGCGGGTGGCGCAGTGGAACTTGAAGTCTGGCATCTCCAGGTCGTGGTCGAGGCCGATGATGGAAGTGGGCGAGAAGCTCAGAGACAGGAAGTGGGTAAAGGGGAACCAGTACCAGTATTGGGTGAAGACTGCCATACCGACAATGCCAGCCATGTTGAGGTTGCCGGTCTGGGTTTGCAGACCAATGGTGCAGTTGCGGCCGCCTGCATCAATGATACCCAGAGCCAGGGCGGCACCAAACTTGGTCATGGCATCCTCGTGGCGGTCACCAACCACCTTCTTGAGCGTCTTTCGAATGGAAGCCACCTTGGGGTTCATGACCTCGTTTTGCTGAACCATGATCATAGCCAGGGAAATGAGGGCGCCCTGTCGAACAAAGTCGGTGGGATCCTTCATCATGGGCTCGAGGAGATCGATGGCTTCGTCAAGGCCAGTACCGGCACAAGAGATACCCAGCGCCATGGCGGAACCATATCGGACGTGAGGGTTGTAGGACTCGGACAGCAGCTCAACCATGCGGGGGACGCTGCCGGGCTTGCGGAAGAGGATGAAACCCAAGCTCATGACGGCAATTCGGCGAACGTCGTCGTTGACATCGCTCACGGCAGTGTGAAGCAGCTTGCGGATAGCCTTGTTGCTGCCTGTGCCGCAGTAGGCCAAGGCAACGGTCATGATACCACCATATCGCAGAGTGGGATCCGGATCATTGAGCAGGCCCTCAATCAACACGTCAGCGCCTTCCTGGCGACCATACATGATGAGTGCCATGCCGATGGCGACACCGCGGACAATCTTCTCGTGGGTTGTCTCGTGGGCATAGGTGATCATGTCCTCGAGAGCCTTGACGTTTCCAGTGCCAAGCATGATGAGACCCATGGCCAATCCAACCGCCTCACCATTGAGGGCAGAGTCTTGGAAGAGGACCTCCTTGAGCTTCTCGAAGATTTCGCTGTCGCCGGTGCCCATACCGGCAATACCCAATCCCAGAGCACCACCGTGCTGAACAACCTCCTCTTCAGCCTGGCCAAATTGCATCTTGAGGTACTCCAGAGCACCAGCACCGTGGTTGGCGTGAATGAGGCCGTAGGCATACAGAGCTCCTCCCTGGCTAAAGATGGAACCATTGCTAAGACCACCTTGCTTGGGCAGATATGGCTCAAGAAGCTTTCGTGACTGGGACAGGTTGCCACGGTGGATGACACCGAGGGCAGCGGTGGCGGTGAACTTGGACCAGTTGACTGCCTTTCCGAGCCACTCGAGGTTGTCCCGGAAGAACTTGTCGTTTGTTGTGCCCTGGTTCATGAAAGCATTGCAGAAGGTGACGGCAGTGTGGAAGATAGAGTTGCGGCCCTCGAGGCTATCTCGGACCTTGTTGAGGATGCTCAGGTCGGTGTGGTTGTTGCGGTAAAGGAATTCGAGGTTGAGGCGGATAGTCTTGGAGCCGTCGAGGATGGATCGGATGTTACGGTAGACCTTGGCCACGTCTTCCGGGAGCTCATCTTCGGGTGCAGCCTGCTGGTTCTCTAGCAGCGACTCGCTCTCTTCAGCCTTGTCGCCCTCGGCCTCTTCCTTCTTTGGCGGTTCTCCTGAGGGGAGAGAAGACAGGACCTTGCCGAGGAATTCTTGGGTGCCATTGTCATACAGATCAAAGGCGATCTGGTATGCGTTGGCAATAGCGGTACGATCGCCCTTGTCAACGAGACTGCGCAGCATGCGGGATGCCTCCTCGTCGGTGTTGAGGTAGACGACACATCTTGCGATGGCAAAGTAGTCGGGGTTCGGGATTTCGCTTAGAAGATCAAGAATCAACCGCAGAATTTCAGTGCGGAAAGCCCTCTCTTGGACAATGTCCATGCAGATGCCCAGTATGTATTCCATCAGCTCCTCGGCGGGGCCTGGCTGCCCCTCTGGCCCCTTTACCTTGGATAGCTTCTCATCCTCGCTGGCACGCTTGATGACTCTCCTGAGGATGTCGAGATTCTTGGCCTCGACGGCGATACCGACCACTTGCCTGTACCGGCCTTGCTTCAAGCAGCTCTCAAACAGGCGATCAATGATCCTCTGCAGGGAGGCTTCAGCAGCGTTGTTGGGCAGCTGGGTGATGGAGCCGGAGCGACCTTGCTTTGTTACAGGCTGGAAAGTGGCATCTAGTATGGTGTTGTCGATGGAGGCGCGGGAGAGTAGAGACTTGGGTGGCAGGGTGGTGTGAGAGAAGGGAGTCGTGGGAGACATGACGGCGCCCTCGGTCGAGCTGGCAAAGGTTGTGGACAGCTCAGGCAGGTCGGAGGGCTTGGCAGCCTTGGGAACGGCATGCTTGGCCGAGGTGGCGGCGATGTACTGGTCCACGCATTTGGAGATGATGGTCTCCTCGAACTCGCCGGGGGCGTCGATCTTGAACAGGTCCCCCGCAGCCAGGGCAAAGACCATGCTGTCATTGTAGGCCTGCAGGTGGTAGTAGACCTTGGCAAGCACAAGGGCAGCCAGCTGGCGTTCGGAGAAGGACTCGTCTTCGTAGAGGGCCTCGCTATAATCACATACAAGGTTAGCTGGGGACGAGGACGAGGGATGCTACTGTCATCGAGATAAGCGCAGGAATAGGACGTACATCTGGCTCAGGCTGCCGGCGACCTCGGTCCAGACGGTGTCGATGTCGTCGTTGAGCGTCTGCAGGGCAAAGACTCGGAGCTCGGGCTCCTCATCGGCCAGGAAGGCGAGCACGCCTGTTGCCGACACCAAGCCAGGCATATTGGGAGCTTTTCAAGAGCTGGATCGAGGGGCGAGTTCGGCGTGGAAGGGAAGAGAATGCGAGGAATGCGATGGCGTTCAGAGGGCAGCAGAAGGCGATGTGTGCATGCCCAGATAAACAATTAGATGGAGAAAATAGGAATAAGACGGATGAGCTTCAGCAGAGCTGCGCAGAGCAATGCAGAGCCGGTGGTTTGAGTTGGTGAATAAGCAGCTGGTTGACGGATGATGCTTGTTCTTTGGCTGTGGACAAACAAGGTCCATGTCCACGTCAGGCACAGCTCTGCCTGCCGCCTTGTAACTTCGGGGTTAAGGTGGGGTCAGGGAGCGGCAGCTGATTCGGCGACAAAATAAACAAGACATGCAGCGGATTGTGTAATTGTGTCTCAGCTGTTATCGTGTGTTGTATGTACGTGATGCATGATATATTGCAGGAGAAAGACTTGATCATCTTAATAAGGAATAGAATGCATCAAGCAAGAACCAGATATCAATGGTCCATTTCCAACAGCTTCATTGTTCTTTGAGCTTCTGTCACTTATAATACACGGCACGTATAGGTACCTACTAATTCTGTCACTGGCGCTGTGCTCCGCATGAGTCGATTATGTAAGAAGCCCTCTGCCAGTAATAAGCTCCCAGACAATGGCCCAACTGCATTAGTACTCGTTGTAGTAATCCTGCCACGTGACATGATGCACCTCTCTCTGGTCAGGCTGCAAAAACCGAAGCGCAAGAGGAAAAAGGCAAATCAGGCTACCAAGGGCTAGGCCGCAAGCAGACTAGCGACGCCGAAGTTTTTCATGCAATTTGAGACAGAAGGCTGAACCAGCCAGTCGCCAGAGGGCTGGGCATGCAGGAGACGGACTAGCGCAAAGCACAAGGCTAGCAATGGCGCAACTCAACACGGGACGATAAGCGCTGCTGTGCACGGGGGGGGAATTACGAACCTGTCTTGTGTGTGTGGATGTACTGTCTGATAGGTAGGTACATATAGAGCAAACAATGGCAGTGGGGGAGCGTAATAACAAGTACCTAGTAGTTAGTAACACAGCAGCAGTAGAGAGATGATGGTGGTGGTGATGCTGGATGAGTGCTATAAAGTGGAAAAGCAAATGGCAGAGGAGGTACAAGCAAAGACGCGTGCGGCTGATGCTACGTCGGGGTACCTGTGCTCTCTGTCTGCTCCACACTGATGCCCGAATTGAGGCAGGCCCTCAGGTTTCGGATGCATGGCAAATCAGTAGACGGGCCACAATGCAAGGAGTGACAAGGAGAGCTGCACGCGAGAGACAGACATGGAAAGCAAAAAAACCATTAAAAGGGCCCTTGGAGACCCGGCCTGTTCTGGTCTGGTCTGGGCCGCCCGAGTGCGAATTGCATTTAATTGCATCTGATTGCATGTGCGTGCTTCTGCTTCTGGTGGTGACTCAAAGCAATTCAACTCGAGTGACCTAGAAACTAACTACTAGGTAACAGTTGAGCCCAGCCCAGCGCTCAGACGCCACTGGCCATCGTCGCTGGATAGCGCCTGTTGCGCCTACTTTAGAGGGCCATCACGGAAGAAAAAAAAGTGTCCTAGGCGCATCCATCCAGATACCCATCCAACCATCCCTGCGCGAACCGTCCGTGATACCTCAATCCACCAACCCCATAGCCATAGCGGCCGCAACTGCCGAGTCCCCTCGTCGACGCGCATCTGCCCATTGTTCTGTCTCTGTCTCTGTCCAGATCCAGATCCAACAGCCCGGCCGAGCTTGTTGCGCGCCTTGGCCTTGTCCTTGCCTTGTCCTTGTTCACTCTCCCCCCACCAAGGAAACGCATCGCGACGCCTCAGCCTCTTCAGCCTCGAACCCTCGTCATCCCGTGCAAGCTCGAGAAATGTCCGTTTGCGACTCGGACGGCCCTGCATCCTTTGCGCCTTCGACTGCCATCTAAAAATCCCCGGCGCCGACGAATCCTTGCCGTTCGTTCCTCCAGGCGCACGAGAGCGCGGCTCTGGATGCTGGACAATTGAGCCCACCGTCCAGTCCCATCCATCGTCTCGCGCAAAAAGACACACGACCGTGTGACAAAGGCCCAGCAGCCATGGATCTCCGGTCGGTTCTTAACACGTCCGACAACAATGGCGACCGCGCTCCCGCAAGGCCACCGCCGGCCGCTCAGCAGCAGCCTCAACAGCAACAGCAACGTCAGCAGCAGCAAGAGCAGCAGCAGCAGCCTCGTCATGCTCCCAGCCCGGGCGAATATTCGCAGCAGCAGCCGCCGCCTCAAGCATCACCGGCCGAGCAGCCTGCGATGCACGACTATCCGCACCCTCACCAACAGCAACAGCAGCCTCACCCGCATCGACATGCTTACCCTCAGCCTCAATCTCACCATTACCCTCAGCCGCAGCAACAGCAGCCGCCGCATCAACAGCATCCACAGCAGCTCCAACAACAACAGCAGTTGCAGCAGCAACACCAGCAGGCACATCAGCAGCAGGTACACACACATCAGCAACATGTACAAGCACATCCGCAGCAGCGTCCTTCCAACGCCTATCCTGCGACGTCGCCCTTCCAGGCCCCGGGCCACTATCAATCCCAATCCCGATCTACGCCAGTACCTGCGCCGCCGCCGCTCCAACCGCCGAGTCAATATCATCATGACCCTCGCTCGCCCGGCAGCTCGAGGTCAGGCTCTGGCCCCGTGATAGCGTCACCCTACCGGCCGTCACCGACCTCGTCCACGACACCTGGAGGCAGTGCAGGCTATCCATTCCCTACGCAGCAGCAGCCTCCGGACATGGTCAGCCCAATCCAGCGGCAGTATCCGAGCCAATACCAAGACCCAAGACGAGACAGCTATCCGCAGCAGAGCCCACAACTGGCCACGTACCAGCAGCAGCAACAGCAGCGGCAGCAACAGGAACAGCAAATGCGTCAGTACATGCCACCACAGCAGCATCAGCGGCAACAATCACAACCGCCAACACCATTGCAACAGCCATTGCAACAGCCATTGCAGCAGCAGCAGCAATCACACGCCGGGCCTCATCAACCTCAGCCTCACCCATCGCCTGTCAGGACGAGCAGCGCGTCTTCCTCGCTCCAGTACCCCCAGCACTCACCGACAGCGACTCAGCAGCACTATGGGCCCTACGCACAGGGCACACAGGGCAGCCCAGTCCCTGCAGCGCAGCCTCCACTCCCGGATTACAGCCGCCACCCTTCCAATTCGCAGCCGCCAACCCCTTTGGGCCCTCCTGGCAGTGCTAGCGGCGTGCGGCAGCCCTCGACAGCTTTTGCTCAACCGCCAAGCCCGTACCAGCAGCGCATGTCTGTGTCTTCCATAACGGGCGCTCCAGCTCCGGCACATGCACACGCACATTCGCACTCGCTCTCCCACCCGCCATTGCAGTCCCAGCCACAGGCACAATTGCAATCGCCGTCGCCCTCACAGTCACAGTCTCAGTTGCAGTCACAGGCACAGACTCGCCATCAGCAGCATCAGCCTCAGGGACCGCCCCAGGGACAGCCCCAGCCCCAGGCACAGGCACCGGCTCCGCTGAGCTCCCGGCCGCCGCAGCCTCAGGCACAACAACAACAACCACCACCACAGCCATCACAACCACATTCACACGCTCAATCACAGGCACAGGCTCGTCCACCCTCTGCGCAATCCTCGATCCCGACTGAGGCTCCGGCCAAGACCCCGACCCAGACCCCGACTCAGATCCCGGCGCAGGCACAGGCTCCGCCTCAGCCTCAGGTTCAGGCACAAACTCAGCCGTCGCCAAAACCAGCGCCGCCGCCACCTGCAACCCCTGCCCATCGCCTGTCCTCGCACTCCTCCCACGGCTCCTCGCCCGTTACAGAGTCGACCCAGCACCCACGATCCCAACAAGGCCGAGAGCAGAGTCTGTCCGTTAGTCCCAAGACCAGGCTCGGCTCCATCCCTAGCAATCCCGACGCTACCCCGGCCTCGGCGGACCGAGCCGCGAGATCTTCCCTCAGCGTCCACCCCATGGCGATCGATTCAGACCGAGCGGTAACGCCTGCAAAGCGCAAGCTGGATGATCTCAACATGAGCCCTGGTGAATTGGAGTATAAGGAATCGAAGCCACCTCCTGGTGAGGTCAATGGCGGCTACGCAGAACGCATCAAAAAGTCGGCGTCTCCTATCCTGCCCAGGAAAAGGCGGGCAAGGCACTCCCAGCCGCCAATCTGGGCCCTGAGCGTTCACACTCTGGGTAGGAAGCTACCAACCAATGTCAATTTTGTTCTCCAGAAGCGAATTCACTCCCACATAAACACGGCCCTCAATGGCAAGCACGAGCCTGCCGTCAAGAACGAGCACCCTAGCCGCCAGCCTTCGCCGGAAGCAAGGAGAAATCAACAAGCCAGTGTCAGCCAGCAGCCAGCCAGTGCTGAACCCGACCCCCAAGACATATTAGGTCCGTGGGAAGCCAGCATCGCCGGTGTTAAGCCCATTGAGGAGCTGTCAAAGAACGTGGCCGATTTTCTCTTCGTCAACGTCGTTAGCAACCAGGACATACAAGAAATTACAAGCAGGGGAATCGAGTTTGAGATTGAAGCTAAGCTGGGCACGCTCATCGACAAGGATACGAACCAGCGCGTGGACCGCTTTGTTGCTACTGAATGCATCCTCGACGACAACGGGCGGGTTGCATTCAGGAGTAGCATGACTGAGGTACGTCAACACGGCCACTATGGCTGCGGCCAATTCTTATCCCGTATGCTCACTAACCCGACATAGGCACATCACAAATCATTCAACGACTACCTCAACAACGTCGTCATACAGACAGACCCCCGAAACCCCAATGGCGGCGCCAAGCGAGTCCCAGTCATCTACAAGCACAGGCGGGAGATTGATCGTTTCTACGATTTGCCTCCAGAGATGCACGGCCACCTGCCGGGATGCGTGCGGGCCCGTCTTGGCTCACGCAGTCGAAATGTTCGAGTACGAGTGACATATGACCAAAAGACGAACCAGATCCTGAACAAGATCATCAAGGCGCGTGTGGCAGACATTGACCTGCACATGCCCATGGCCCCGATGGACTGCCGCATAAGCATCAACCTTGAAATGAACTGGGACGGATCCCTCGAGGAGCTAGAGCAGCTGTCAGCGAACAAGTCAGATCGGCAACCTGATCGCAACAAGGATCGCTTGAGCTACAAGCAAGGTCACTACCAAATTGATCTTACACAGGTCACTCATGCCGTCAATGGTCCAGGAGTAAGTTTTATGCTATCCTCTTATCTCGCCCTTCTCTCCCAGCAAGCTAACACGACTGCGCAGAATACCCAACGGATGGATAAAGAACACGAGCTCGAAATCGAGTTGAACCATCTAGCGCTCCTCGACCAAGGACGAAGAGCCATGAGCGGTGCCCCCCATAGATACCAAGAGCTGGTTGAGGGCTTCGTGGACAATGTACGACTGTTGGCACGGAAAGCCAAAGAGTTTGCTCCTAGACCATGAAAAGCAATTACTTTAATTTTACAATTCGAAGTGGACAGCTCCACACACTCGACTAATAGCACGTTATCAGATTTTTTGCGTTTGGACAAAAATAGGGGGAAGGCGTATTTCGCGATACGTTGTTTGGCTACTTTTTTTCATTATTCATATTCAGACAGTGCCTTACGGTGGACGTTGGGGATTTCTTTTTTTTTTTCTTACTTTTTTTTTGCACTCTTAGGTAGATCACTGATATTTCTGGATCATCGGTATTATGCGGGACATGAAAATGAAGGGAGGAGAAGGAAACGAACGAAAGACCAAGGAAGCGCGGCGCATTTTTTGATAAGAAATTCGAGGGGTTTTTCTTTATTCATTTTTTGGGAGAAGGGCTGCGAAGACGACAGACGACTACGGGGAAGTAGGTTCGAAACGCGAGATGGTGAGAGAGGATTTAGCTGAGCCAGAGAAAAACAAAGAAGACATACCCAGGCAGTTGAGAAGATGAGCATGGCGGTGTTTAAGGCTATTTTGTTTTACTTGAAAGCATTCTTGGTTCCCTAGGGATATTATAACAAGTAGTATTTATGAGTTGGGGTATCTGTAATACATGATATGGAAATAATAATCCACCGCATTTGGGTTGACTTTCCTCTCCTCTGTTTTGATTCATTGATGTCTTCTTTTCTTCTTCTTCATATCAGGCCATTTTGCCTTGAATTAAGCCTGCTTCTCTCCTCTTGTTGTGTTTGAGCCGCCCTCTCCTATATCCCGAATCTCATCGCTGTCATTGTTCTGCTCATACTTCTTCACAGGAAACGAACTGACGTTGCGAACCGCGTCCACATCGTCATCACCATCCGCACTGATATCATCCTCCATCTCCTCTTCAATCAACAAGTTCAGAATCATGCTCACTGCCGCCGTGACGGCGAAACCAGTCTCCATAACGAGAACAATAGCATCGAGGAATCCACTGAGTGACTTATTGTCTCCCTTGTAGGTAAAGATTTTATCGAAGTAATTAGGCACCAGGGTCGCTCCGTAGCCGAGAGCCAGGCCGGCAGTGAGAATAAAACGGTTCCGGCGCGTAAATGGCACGCCGCGCGAGATGATGGCGATACCAGAGACAGCAACGGAGCAGAAGAGAAAGGTCGTCATGCCACCGAGGACAGAAGACGGGATGGCGACGAGAGCGGCAGCGAACTTGGCAAAGATGCCCATGACGAGGAGGAAGAAGCAACAGGCGTATCCGGCCTTTCGGTTGGCGCAGCGGGTAAGCGCAATGACACCGTTATTCTGGGCAAAGGTACTCATCGGCGTCATGGTCATGAGGGCTGAGAGACAGCCGTTGAGGCCATCCGCAAGCACTCCTCCCTGGATACGGGACTCGTAGATCATGCCTTCGACCTCAAGATGGGATACATCACAGGTGGCGGTGATGTCTCCGATGGACTCGGTAAGACAGACGATAAATACGGCAAGCACTGGAAGAACCAGCGGTCCATAGACAGACAAGGGAAATGTATGTACCCAGATGAAGGAGGCGACTGGGGCAGAGTCGATGCCGGATCGGTCGAAATAGCCACAGGCAGCGGCAATGATACACCCCACCAATAGGCCGATAATAACAGACGTCGACTTCATAATGGGAGATCCGAAGCGCTCACACAGGATGATTGTGACGAAGACACTGAAACCCAAGCCAAGGAACTCGGCAGAGCCCCAAGGCAGAGCATGTGGTGCGCCAGTGCCAGGACACAGAGCTTGGGTTGTACAGCCACTTCCTCCCATCCAGTCCTGGAAGCCGCTTTCTATGAGGCTGATGCCAATAAGCATGACTGTCGGGCCCGTAACGATGGGGGGAAACATTCTGAGCAGGATGCGAGGCGGAATGAAGGACAGTAGCATCTCGAGCAAGGCGCAGACGGCACAGGTTCCCAGTAGAGCACCGTATCCACGAGGGCAGGCCAGAGGATTACCGGCGGCGTCTGAGGGACAAAATCCATTGGCATACATTTGACTAAGCGCTCCTTGGGCAATGGGAATGATGCTGAAGCTGATACCCACAACGGATATAAGTCCAGTTCCGAGATAGTAGCTATAACATTAATTCAGTACGCCATAGGGCGGTATGCATGACTTCATACAACTTACGGAGTCTTGTAGATGTGGAACCTCGTAATTTGGATGCTTGACAAGATTCCGGATACAATCAGCGCCGTGGAAACCAGGTACTGCTGCTGTTCAGTCGACAAGTTGGCTCCACCCGGACCCGACAGAATCAACGGCGGCGTGATGATACCAGCCAACATGGCCAACGCATGCTGTAGCCCTAGTAGCAAACCCAGGAACACAGGCATGCGATCATTGAGACCAAAGAACGGGCTCTTTCCACCCCCTGAGCCTTTGGACATGAATGGGAGATTGGGTCGGAACAGGACGCCATAATTGTAGTCGCCAAGAAGGCCATCGCGAGTTGTAAAGGCTCGACGGAGGGACCGAAGGCGACGGCTAAGAGACCAGCGGGGAGCGGTTTCGGGGGTGATGGTCGTAGGCCCGGTGCCTTCATCCATGATGAGACGAGATGAATGTAGGCAGAACCAAGTTGAAGGTTTTTTGAAGGCAGCAATCAGGTCAAAAGGATTGAAACCTGGCGGTTGTTGGTGGCAAACCTGCTGAAGCCTACGTTGATGCTAGATCAGGAGTTTATGCTGTCGCGAACGAGAAACTCGAGATAGATGGAGCTGACGGGTGCTCAATTACTTCCAGCAGAATAACCTGTATTGCAAAAGGACAAGATGGAGGAAGTGTAATAGACCGTAACACAGACAGTAAATGCGATTGTTGAATAGACCTCCTTATCAATCGCACCACAAGGGCAACTGGTGATATATAATATTTTGCTTTCTCAAAAATCTTTCCACTTTTTCAGATACGATAAGCAAAGGGCGTAGTAATGCAATCAATAACTATTTTTTTGCCAACGGCCGGCCGATGGTGTGGATGGACCAGGTTGATGGGCCCCGGCTTTTGCTTATCTTTTCCGAATTGTGAGTGGTTGAATGGATATGGCTGCGTGGAATAATGCCGATGTCAATAGCCAGTACTCGGACCAACGAAGATTTACTTGCGGAATTGCGTTGAAACTAGCAAATTATTGGCCGGCATGAGTCGAGGAGCTGATGTCGACAGAGTGATTCGCATGCCCAGCCAATTGTTGATGGGACATGCCAAAGATATACGCATCCAGCTAAGGGGTATGACGCCTGGATCAGCGTATCATGCGGAGTATCTGCATTGATGATGGCGGCTATATCGGAGCCTTTTTTTTCTGATGCTTGTGTCTCATCTCGTCGATCAAGGAAACACCACCAGATGAATGTAACGGTGTTTGTCTGTAGGATTATTTCCATCAGTCATAATACCACCTTTGTCGACACCGGCATT
Source organism: Trichoderma camerunense (assembly GCF_050948025.1). NCBI lineage: Eukaryota > Fungi > Ascomycota > Sordariomycetes > Hypocreales > Hypocreaceae > Trichoderma > Trichoderma camerunense. The sequence goes on from NW_028145369.1 coordinate 885,181, forward strand.
GCAGCATTGCATTCCGGACGACCGACGGCCCTAGCAGCGAATTCCCCGGACAAGGCACAGCGGACGCTCCTCTTGTGGGGGAAGCCATATCCAGAATGAAGAGCCTTGCCTTGTTCCGGCATGTCTGCGGGGCCTGATTGCGGGAGACATGGGGGTTCAGCTCCATCGCTGCTGATAGTGACTGTCCGCGATAAGAGATCAGTTGTTCATGATCGTTATCTATCTCGGGTCAGCTACTGCAGGGCTTCTCCAGACTTAGCGCATTGCTAGGGGAATTATCCCGTCCGTCGATGTGTGAGATGGTTCTAGATAGGGGTTCTCCGTGTGCTGGCTGTTAACAAGCACTCGGTGAGCTCCGATGCAGGCGCTCAAATGAAAAGGCGCTCTCCGGGTCTTTGTTCCTGGCTTTGGCGTCGTCGACACGCCATGCGGCTGACGGAAAGACGCGATGGTGTTGGTGATGGGCAATGATTCCTAACATGGTCGCTGTGTGTCTGCGTTCCGAGGCATCCGTCTAATTAGGCTGATAAGGCTTTCAGCTTGGATGAAAAGAAGAGAAGTAGAAGGAAGATGATGTAAAATCAAGATTTTCAAACATGATTAGATAGGTGGTGAGCATCTTGTAAGACGGCAGAAGGATGGGAGTCGTGCCTTCCCTTGGCGAGCATACACAATGTTTCGGCTTACCCTGGAGCTGATGAGGCCTATGGGCAGCCCTGAATACCTGCTCCACGGCGACTATCCCAACTACCTAATGAATTACTAGACAATGTCAAAATATCGGGATTTTAATAAGTTTCCAGATATACCAAGCAATGCGTCGTGGACGATTGTTCAATACATTGATGCATCTCTTGATACACGACGCCAATGACGCATTGGCTCACTGACAGATCCCAACTTGGCTCCCCTATCAGAAATGAGACATGTGAGCCTCGGTTTGCAATTTTAGTACTTGGAGCAAGCAACTCTGACCAAAAATATCAGCAGTAGGTAGGACTAACACGCATGCTTGTCTTTGTCATGTTAATACTGTGTCGTATTAAAACTGCCTTGACAGCCGTCAGACTGCCTTGCTGATATGTAAGGGGTGCGGGCGATGAAGCTAGACGGCACTCTACTACAGCCAGCTCCTTTTTCATCCTGTTTCCTGATTGACTTTGACGTATAGTCTGCCAATTCTAGTAGATCCTGATTCATACGCCTCTTCTTGGGCAATGTGTGTAACATGATGACATTAAATGGCCCCCTAAAAACCGAAAGCAGAACAAGCGTCTCTTATATGAATCATCTCACAGTAAACGAATTGTTGAATGACATCCGCCACTCTCTAATAGACATTCAATCACACACATAAACAGCGACTCTTCTCCAATTATATATCATTCACCAATAAGCTAGCAACCTGGACGTTTAAACCCCATAAAAGCAGCAATAAAAAGCCCCAATCCCCAACCCAAAAAATCGCCACTCCCGCCTGTCACGCCCCCCTTCAAGTTATCCCATCAAATCTCATTGGCGCCTCCAAAAGCCGGAACACAAACTCCGGAAAGCCATACAAGTCGATCATGGTCCCCTTTCGGCTACCGGCCCGGATTTCTGGATTTTTTCCCTCCCTTCCTTTCGCCGTTGCCGTTGCCTTTTTTTGCTTTTTTTGCTTTCTAGGGGTCTTGTTCTAACAGTGCGCCACACATGCAAACATGGGAAAAGTTATGGGGATTTCCAGAATTCCCATGCTCTCGCCACTTTATGATGGAGTGGCGGGAAGGGAAAAATTGCCAAAAATGAATAAAAGGATCGGCCCATAGAGCGTACATTTACTTGTTCCAAAGATTGTTAGGTGCTAGTTTTCTTGAAACTCGCAACCAAAAAAGTCATGCCATCTTCTCTCCATTCCAAGTCGGGTAGCATTCAGAAAGCATCTTCTCGTTCGCCTTCCACCATTCAGAAAGCATCTCGTTCGCCTTCCTCTCGTTCGCACCGCCGTCCATCGCATTCTCTTGTTGCCAAGATCGAATCCGTGTCGCCCCGGGTCGTGCTTGGTTACGACGCCCTCGCCAGTCTCCCGACAGAGCTCAACAAGCTGTGCCTTTCGTGCCCTCTCGTCATATACAGCCCGTCTCGCCTCTCCCTCGCCAACCGCATCCGCGCGCTGCTGCCGAACCTGGACGCCTGCTTCATATCGTTGGATACGCATCCCGGCCCGGCGATTCTAGCCGGGCGAGACTCCATCATCAGCGTGGGAGGGCCCCGGGCTGTTGCGCTGGCGAGACGAATCAGCTTCAAGATGAGCATTCCGCACATCTGCGTCCCGACGACGCATAGCGGCGGGGCGGTGGGCGATCTCCCACCGTGGGGGCATCCGGGGGGAGAAGACTGCGGCGATTCGAGGATATGCGAAGAGGGAGGCGATGTGCGCAGTGATGATGGCGAGAGGAATTTGCCGACGGTCATACTATATGATAAGAGGTTCACGGAGAGCCGCATAAGACGATTTTCTGCGCCATCGGGAGTTTGCGATGATACTGAGACTGAAGCCGAAGCCGACTTCGTTCTTGTCGGTCCGGATGTTGCGACGGGCGCAAATGCACCTATGTTGAGATCCGCACAGAGCAGTACGGCTCAGTGGAGCTATATCAACTTGCCCGGTGTCTGAAGAAGACCTGGCATTTTCATGATTCTCCTTATTCTCATTTCAGCCCGCCGTTAGCTCAGCAATGGCACTTGTCCGGACTATCAGATGTTAGAACCGATCACCCTTCAACGATGATCCCTTGAAACGAGCGCCATCGAGACCATATAGTCGCATCGCAACATCTGTCACATCCATAAAACTATTAGAAGACAGAGCGAGAAGCTCTCCGACAGAGACATACTTCCCATCAGATCGAGCGGAAGTCAGGATGATGAAAATAATGAACAAAGAGGTACGATTTGAGAAATCGGCCTCGAGGTTTTGGGCTATTAACTCAATTTAGGTATTTAGTCAGATCAGATTGGGATGGAAAAGAAACGAATCGAAGGGATTCGTTTCAACAATAACCATTCGTCGAGCACACCTAGATATGCAATGCTATCGTTATATAAATCATGTGAGCTCTGCTCGATCCTTCGAGCCTTCAAGGTATCACAATTCAAGGTAACACAGACCTTTTTCTCCCCGAAACCCTTGCCCATCTCTAGGGCAGTGAACCGTACAGCTTTCTCTTAATCCAGACCATCAAAGCCCATGATGCCATGAGCGCCCATGGGGCCCAGCTTTTGCTGCTGCATCTCCTTTCGTCTCTTGGCTCGTTGCTTCATCTCTTCCACTCCATCATCACTGTCATCGTCGCTGTCGCTCTCAGCGGCGCGTTTGCCGTTTGGCTTTTCTTCATCATCATCCGAATCATCATCGTCGTCGTCGTCGTCATCGTCATCGTCCTCATTATCGTCCTCCTCACTGTTGCTGTCGCCACCCTGAAGCGCTGATAACTCCTCCCAAATCTTGACTGTTCGACCGCCAGCGCTAATTAGACGGTTCTCCGAGTCGAATCCTAGGGAGACCACGCCCTCCATATCGTCGTGCCTCAGGTTGAGGGTGGTGTCCACCTCTCTTCGCACGAGGTCGACGATTCTCAGACTACCATCGCCAACGCCGCAAACCACCTTCTTGCCCACTCCCAGCTCCTTGGGTACCATGACGACAGCGTCTATGCTTTCACCTCCAGACTTTGCCGGATCCACAATGATACGTTCCTGCTGGTCATCCCAAGCTCCTTTGTCCCACATGGTCAACACGCCGGATCCAGATCCAACGACCATGACACCATTGTTTCTGTTTTTCTTGGGTCCCAGGCCAGGCACAAAGCAAGAGCTTAGAAGTTCGTCCTCTTGATCCTCACTTCGTACAAGCACTCCTCGTCGGACATCTGTAACAGCTAGAGTCGTTCCACCAGTGCTGACCCATTGCTTGGGGAAGCCGCTGGTGCTTTCTTCCGATGGTGGGAGGGGCGTGATGGACGAGACGTAGTCGGAATGAGGATAGTGCGTTTGCGCGGGCTTTTTACCTAGAGCGCCGTCGCGCAAATCGACAATGTGTAGAGCGCCGGTATCCGTAGCAAGAAGGAGGCTCATCGGATTGAGCACGTGTAGCAATGCTGGGCCATCGGGCCGCGAGGTATTGGTCGGGATGGCAAACTTTGAAATCACCTTGCCCGTGGCAGTATCGTAGTGCTTGATCAATGCGTCCGTGCCAGCAGAGTACTGGTCTGAGAGAATGGCCTGTCAGTATTGCGAAGCTATGTAGAGGCGAGAAAGGCTCCTCTAAAGGCGAATTGGGCACTTACATTGTCCATCATGGGAGTTGGCCAGACAGCGACAGCTTCCCTTGTGCCTCTTGGTCCTCCAGACCGAGTTGATCGTCGATCTACCGTCGCTGAGCACGCTCGAGTCTCCGTCGAGATCGTCGTCTGAGGAATTGCTAGATGGCAACCGAAAAGTTTCGACAAGACCGTTGGACAGGCCAACAGTCAATAGAGGCTCTGTCGGGTGCAGCGCAGTGGTGAAAATGTCCGCGTGGAGCGGGAGCGTGCAAGTGTTTTCGAACATGACTCGACTGATGGCAGTCGCTTAGCTTCGGCGACCAAGGTAATTGCAACTATTTGCGTGGAGCAGGATTGCTAAAATAGTTGTGGTAATTATAATGAGGATGCTGTCATCCTGCAGCAAAAGTAGAGTCAAAGAAATAGAGTTGCGAAGTCAGAGCTACACTTGGAGGCTCAGCTGATGCAATGCTTTCAAGAGACGAAGAGGAAAAAAAAGAAGCTTTAGATTAGATAGCCGTATCGATTGGAGTTGGTGCACTGTGCGCAGTACTGTGCGACTGTCAACTGCCACTCTATGGAGTAGCGTCACCAACATAATAGTGCCCGTTACTCGCCAAAGGAGAAGAAGAAGACAGTTTGATTGGTGCTGCTCAGTCATGGGATTGATGGGTTTCAGTGCTTGAAATTGACAAGGAATTTGGCTTTTGCCACAGCTTTCATTTTGACCTCGCAGCAATCACCCTGCCAGGTTGACGGCATTTACAGCTCCAACTATGCAGAAGCCAATGGTCTATGCGGCCTTGTGGCTGGTCATGATGACCGGCTCCCTTGCACTGGGAGCTCACGAATCTATTCGACGCATCATGTATCTCACAGGGTGAGCTCTTTCACTTTGGCCTGATAATTAATTTGTTTGATGAGTGGCTGACGCTTCTCCAGGCAACATGTTGTCGTCCCGTCGGATGCCTATCTTGTGAATTCCATTACCCATGTGATTTTGGCATTCATGCGCTCAGATACCTTCAATGTAGACAAGACGCCTGCAGAATTCCCTTTGTTTACAACGGTGGATACAGTTCGACAGCAGTTCAAACCGGATACTAAAATCATGGTGGCAATTGGAGGCTGGGGAGATTCCAAAGGATTCGAAGAAGCTGCGCATGACGATTCATCAAGGAAGCGGTGGGCTACTCAAGTCAAAGCCATGATTGACCTTACAGGTGCCGACGGCGTCGATATTGACTGGGAATATCCGGGGTAAGTAGAGGTGAGAAGGTCAACGAATGGTACTGACTGATGACGCATAGTGGAAACCGTGATGACTATAAGCTTATTCCAAATTCACAACGCCGGTGGGAGATTGAGGCATTCGTTCTCCTTCTTGGAGAACTTCGTTCAGCTCTAGGGACAGGGAAACTACTGTCAATTGCAGTGCCGGCTTTGGAACGGGATCTGATGGCTTTTACAAGTTCGACTATTCCAACCATTTCGAAACACGTTGATTTCATCAGTGTGATGACTTACGACATGATGAACCGACGTGATGGTGTTGTCAAGCATCACAGCGGCGTGGCTGAGTCGTTGGAAGCAATGAAGCGTTATATAGATTGTGGTGTACCTCCGAACAAGCTGAACTTTGGACTTGGCTATTATGTCAAGTGGTTCATGACGGAAAATTGCGAAAATCAGCACCCATTGGGATGTCGCACTCAGTTATTGGAAGATCCGACTAATGGAGCCGACCTGGGTAAGACGGGTGCTTTTAGCTGGCATGACGAGGTTCCGTCAGAACTGGCGAGTTCTTTTGCTAAAGCCCAAGCACTGGGCGACTATGATGATGATGGAAGCTACGGGTATTGGGATGCTGAAGAGAAGAGGTGGTGGTCGTACGATAGGCCAGAGACGATCAAGACAAAGGTGCCTCGGCTTGTCGGCGAGCTGCAGCTTGGCGGAGTGTTTGCGTGGGGATTGGGCGAGGATGCTCCGCAGTTTAATCATTTGAGGGCGACTGTCGAGAGCGTCCAGGCCTTGAGCGGCGATGATAATCAGAAAGACGAGCTATAGAGCCTTTACGAGCACTAGGGAGCTGTTTTGATGTCATTCAGACCGGACTAAGTCAGTCTATACGCACAACTTGGCATTTCTGTTCCTGAATCCCTGTAAAATTCTTCGCCACGTGCGCGCATCCGAGAGCATTGAGCTATGAGGTAGAAAATGTGACGCTCCGGCTAAATTCTGCATCACGGCCATAAGATCCGCACGTGGTCCCGATATGTCCATGATATGTGAGCATAAAACCAGGATGGACGAAGATGGTGCTGACGGAGAGAAGTTGGCCTTGAAAGGCTCTGGGCGGGCGGGTGAGGCTAGGGCAAAAAAAGCCACCCCGGGCTAGCAATTAACCTTGCCGTTAAGAATAACCAGAGCTTAAAGCAAAAAAAGGCTTCGGTATTGTTTCGGTACAAGTCAGCCAAGGTGAACCCCCTGGCAGAAATGCAGGGCCGGGCGAATCACAGGCGCGGGCCTGGACACGCTGTGATCGAGGACAGAGGAGAATCGCGGAGGTTCTGGGCCTTTTGCTTGTCATTATCGAGTTCCTGGCCGATATGCTTCTACGGTGCTGAGGGACCCATGCAAGACCCCATCTGCATCTCCGCCTCCGCCAGTGAGTGACATGATCCAAAGAACATGGACGCAATGCAACCATAGGACCCATGGCACGCTGCGGGTTTCTCGGGCTAGCAGCCAGTTGAGGCAATAGAGGGACAAGCACGTCGAGGCCGTGTCGCGCGACAGTAATTCCGAAGAAATATGGTAAGTATGAAGGCAGAAGAGAACCAAGCGAAATCAATGCAGTAGCAACATCATCAATTAAGCGAGTACAGAGGGAAACAACCCCCAAATCGAGTGCACAGACTCAAACCTACACACCAGAATCTATCTGGAACAACCTATTCAGGAAAAAACAACAGAAAGCAACCACACGCCGTAAGCCTCAGGCACACAGCTTCCCTTGGGCTCCATACCGGCCCCCAAGCGTGATTCTTCGCCTGGCCCGGAAGAGCCCCGAGACCTCTCATCCCTCCATGGCAGGCATGTGGTTGATCCGTGAGAAAAAACTCCTCAGCCTGCCAAATTGGATCCTCCTTGGGGCCTTGGCTTGGCTCCAGGGCATCGTCAATGGCTGCAATGTCACCGTATCCGCCGGTGGGTGCCAATGCAGACCGCCGGCCTGTTCGGGGAATGCATTGGCAGTCTGATCGGGGGAGAATATAAAATGTTGTCTGAGTCCGCCGTCTGTTGTCGTGGGGGAGGTGGTTTCTGGTGGTTTCTGTCCGGCAGCAGCAGCTCGAGTCTCACATCTCTTCTCTTTTTGCTTGAATCAAGATGCACTTCACGCCCTCCCTCGTCGCCGTCGGCCTCGCTGCCATCGGCCAAGTCGCGGCCAAGCCTTATCCCAATCCCGCCCAGGGCCTCAAGCCTATTAAGCAGATTGAGCTCGGCCCGCGTCCTTACTTCCTGGTCGATAGCATGGAGGACGGCCCTCTCAAGAGTATGCTGGACTCGTGCAAGGAGATGAAGATCAAGCCTTCTTCCTTCTCCATTGCCCACCGTGGTGGCGGCCCTCTGCAGTTCCCCGAGCACTCGCGAGAGTCCAACCTGGCGGGCGCTCGCATGGGCGCCGGCGTGCTCGAGTGCGACGTCGCCTTCACCAAGGACCTGGAGCTGGTGTGTCGCCACAGCCAGTGCGACTTGCACACGACGACCAACATCGTCAACATCCCCGAGCTCAACAAGAAGTGCACGACGCCCTTCCAGCCCGCGGCCAATGGCAAACCCGCGGCGGCCAAGTGCTGCACCAGCGACATCACCCTCGCCGAGTTCAAGTCGCTGTGCTCCAAGATGGACAGCTTCAACGCCAGCGCGACAACGCCCGCAGACTACCTGGGCGGCATCCCGACCTGGCGCACCGACCTCTACAACACCTGCGGCACCACGCTCTCCCTCAAGGAGCACATCGCCATGACCAAAGCCCTAGGGTTGCAGTTCACCCCCGAGCTCAAGACCCCCGAGGTGCCCATGCCCTTCAAGGGCCACTACACCCAGCAGCAATACGCACAGCAGTTCATCGACACCTTCAAGGAAGCGGGTATCCCCCCGTCCCGCGTCTGGCCCCAGAGCTTCCTCTACGACGACCTCCTCTACTGGCTCAAGCACGAGCCCAAGTTCGCCAAGCAGGCCATGTACCTCGACGAGATTGCTGATTTCGCCGGCATGGACGCCGCCGTCAAGAACCTCACCCAGTACCACGCCGACGGCGTCAAGATCGTGGCCCCTCCCCTGCCGTACCTCGTCACTAGCAAGAATGGCAAGATTGTCCCTAGCGAGTACGCCAAGAAGGCTAAGAAGCTGGGCCTCAAGATTATCACCTGGAGTTTGGAGCGCTCTGGCCCTATTGCTGCCGTTCACGCCAATGGCGACTACTACTATTCTTCCATCCAGGATGTCGTTACGAGGGACGGCGACATTTACACCCTTGTCGATGTGCTGGCTCGACAGGTTGGTGTTTTCGGCATGTTCTCCGATTGGAGTGCTACTGTGACTTACTACGCCAACTGCTTTGGTCTCGGACTGTAAGGGGATTTGCTGCGTGGGGATGGAATTCTTTATTTTTGTCTGTATAGGTAATTAATGCTGTGATGAATGGACGATGACGGAGGGGGAGAGATATATACGACTTCAGAATAGAATTAGTGTATACGAGCGAATCACTGGTTTCGTTCACCCTTATGGCCGAGTCAAGCTTAGTGTAAAATAAAATAAAATAAGATGAAAAGAAGTCTATCAATGGAATGATTATAGTGAGAATGAGAATGAATACAAAGGAGATATCAAGATGTAATCCGTCTTAATGCGCCACTTCCCATCCCATGTCCTCCCTAGATGTTGCCCCGCAGAATAGTAACATTAGCAAAGTTATGAGGAATAGCCTCCAAAGACTGCTTCTTGCCATGGAAGAGCAGATCAAAGTACGCCATCAAAATGCCATTCAAATCCTTATCAAGCTGATGCGGGTCAATGCTTCCCAAAACCTGCGCGATAGCCTCCTTCGCCGCAGCGGGAAGATTCAAAGCACTAACAAGCATCAAGTCATCCTTGAACGCTCCGTGCTGAGTATTGGCAATGGAAAGCTCCATGCGCTTGCCCTTGAGGCGAGGCCAGAACTGGTTCCATGACGGATCCTCGTCATCGTGGCCCTCATGTCCGACCAAGACGAAGGGCTTAGCGACGTTGCTGCTCAGAACGGGGTCCGTTACCATGCCGTCAAGGTCAAGGCCGCCGATGACGCGCTTGTCAACGTTGATAACATTTGCAGAGGTGGCACCGCCAAAAGAGTGGCCCCAGATGGCGAGCTGCTTGTAATCAATGGTGCCGGGGAAGTCTGCGAGCACGGGCTTCATGACTTTTTGATTCTCGAGCTGGTTGATGATGAAGGTAATGTCGTCGGTGCGCACCTGCGATTGTCAGTACATGATTATTTTATCCTTGGAGAGAGAAAAAAAAAAGGGCGCGAGTTACCTTCATAAGCTTTGGGAGAACCTTAGGATCAGAGGGGTCAAAGTCGATGCCCTCAATAATGGTCCCGTCTGGGTACTGGATGGCGGGTGCTTCAAACGGGTGGTCGACGCTAACAACCACGTAGCCATGGCTAGCCAGAGACCGAGCCATCGCACTATAAATGAGTCGCGACTCTTCAAGACCAGGCTCAAAGAGGATGAGAGGATATTTCTTGTTCTTGTTGGAAGCTTGGCCGCAAGGGGAGAACTTCTTGAGGTCGCAAAACTCCATCTGAAACGGCTGATAGAGAGTATCAGGCAGGCCAACCTGAGTGGCCTGTTGTCCGTAGCTGGCGGCAACTGGAGGAGTCATGTACGGAACAGTCACAGCAGGGCATGATCGTCTGGATTTGTCGACTGGGAGGTAGAGCGAGACCAAGAGACGGCGGCTTTTGGACTTGCCCGTCGGATCTAGGGGATCATGTCGGCTTGTATCCGTCAGTGGCAGCTCCTTCATGGCAACGGCATAGGGACCAGTTGGGCCAGGGACGAGGACAGCCCTGGTGACGGATAGAAGTAGGCAAATTGATCCGATGAAGCGCATGGTGTCGGTAGCAAGTGGTGAAGATGATGGAATAAAGTCGAAGTGGGAGTACACAAAGATGGAAAATTGTAGAGTGAATTGAACTGAATTGAGAGTAGTTCTGGATAATTAGAGGGTTGATGTTGGTTCTTTATAAACTCATCTGAAGCCCCTCTGAATGTCTTGTGGAGGCACCTTACAGCCTCGTTCAATGACCACAGCCGTGCAAGTCCACCAAGAGCCAAACCCAAATAGTATATGATGGCACGAAGCCAATGACGACGAAATGGTTTGAGCCTGATGGGGTTGCGACTGTACGAGGCGAGATGAGTACGTAGGCATCTCCTTCCCCTATATAAGTATATTGGAAAGGGCATGATTGCAGCTCGAAAGCTGCCAAGTGCGGCTGAGGGCGAATTTGCTGCCGCGAATCGACTCGCCATGGCGTCGCGATATGATTGCCGTTTTGGGTAAAGCATGATGATGAGGTCGATGGTAGATCCGCACTAGCAGGATGGAGTATCTCATCTCGTAAGAAGGGGGCATTATGCGCACACACGCTATCATCAATGACCTTGTCTGCGTTAAGCAGGCACAGGCACCCCCACTAGCGGTTAATCAATCAAGAAACAGAACAGAACAGTGCGTGCTCGTTCCACCTCAGTTCTTCTTGGGGGGCTTATTATTATTGATAAAGGCTTCAGTGGAGGCGTAGAATTGGCCTTCGCGCAGTTTACGTTGGATGAAGAAGATGTCAGCCTCGGAGATGTTGACCGAGGGGCGTTCGTTGCATATGTCACGAGCAATGGTACTCGTCGACGCTCCCTCGGCGGCCAGGCGAGTTTCCACCATCTGGAACAGGTCCTGGATGCCAAAGGGACGGGGCACCTTGTTCTGCAGGTCCTCCATGCTGGCGGGCTCATGGTTGTGCTGGCTCGACCGCGCAGAGATGATGTAGTCGGCCATTCGGGTGCGCCGAGCGACGATGAAGAAGAAGGGGCAGTCGGTCTTTCGAGTCGAGGTGATGTACTTGTTGCGGCTCAGATGGTACTGGCGATAGATGCCGCTGTGCCGGCACCGCACCTCGCCACGCACGACGACGCCATTGCGGCGGTTGACCCGCTCCTTTATGGTGATGAAGCCGTGCGAGTATTCAGCCCGCTGGATGGCATCGTAGGCTTCTTCAAAGGAGAGAAACGTCTGCCCGATCAGAGAGGACATGGCAGCAGCTGTGAATGATGATATGAAGGACTCAATGGCAGCAGCACAGTTCAAGACAGGACAGGTTGGGCAAGGCAGTGCAAGAGAGGACAGGCCGGGACAAGACAAGACAAGAGAGGCAGCAAAAGCGAGCGAGAGGATGCAATGACGATTATACCACAGGTGCGGAGTCTGGAGGCATGGAGATGGAGACCAAAAGACGCGATCCGTGTCGCTTTTCTTGTTTACGAAGCGAAGCATCCAAGGCAGCCACGTGATGCAGCTCCCGCAGCCAAAAGGTGGGGTAGCTCCTCTGTAGGCCTCAGGTTAGTCTGGACAAAGTGTGTGTGTCTGTGTGCGTGCGTGCACTTTAGGTCTATGTACCTAATCTAACTTAATATCAGACAAGGAATACAGCCATTGTTGTCTAATTGATACCAAGGTATACAAGGACAAATAATTTGCTTTTTGCTGTTTTTAGATGTCCTGATTACCAGAAATGTGGAAGCACCAAAGTCCCAAAGAGCTGTGGCAATTATCGGCATACACACTCAATGAGCTCCGGAGCATTACAGCACGGCAAATGCGCTAGGGGAAGACGGCTCAGAGGGGGATCTCAGCACCAAGGTTGCATGCTAACTGAGCAAGGGTGCGACCCCTCATAGCAACAACCTGCAGATCCTGTTAATACGAGTACCAGACTTCAATGACTGCTCGTGGAGGCGGGCATTGCTCCTCTTCCTTGGCAAAGAGGAGCTGATTCAAAAGGCCGTCAGCACCCGTGCTTCTACGGCCCAATTTCTCAGACAAGAGCATTCATTGCTACTCATTGCCCAATCTTGGAGTCTCGATCCTCTTCTCTTGGATTTTTACCTCTTCAGATGGGATCCGTCTTGCCTTGGAAATGGGCAACTCACGGCCGCCTGGTGTATGACCCATCTTCAGTCTAATCCTCTGCACTCGGTCTGCTTGGCTTGAAACAGTTCACTTATACAATGTAAATAACGACAGAGAGAGATGAATATTCCTTAGACGTCAATTGCTTTTTGGTTTTCTCGGGACTTCACCTGTGGTGGTTCTGCATCGGGCCTCACCGAGAGCGCTGACTCACCCCGGCGAGGGCTAAAAGAGCCAGCCACTCACTGTAGACGTAGACCCGCCTCAGCAAGGGCTGAAGGTTGATTTCACTTTTGGCAAACCCGTTTGAGCACTCATCCGATCGGATAAGGGGTCGAACATCAGGAGAAACAAGCCATCTTTCCAAAACATACACTGTTATCACATCAGCGTCTGAATACCCTTTGTGCAGTCCAAATCACGACTTCCCCCCTATCTGTAACACTGAGGCTCAACGCCTAGCTCAAGGGTAGCACATGCAATTGAAGACACCAAACGCCTTTGCCGATACATTAATAAGACCAAACATCCCTGTATCATCGTATACATAGAGATCAGAGACAGTTGTCAATTTTTCTCAGCTCGTATTCGTCCGTCCCTCCAGCCAGCATGTTTGTCGGGCCCTTTGATGGCCGCAAGAAGCGGTCCCGTTGCCAAGCATGTTCAACCAGCCACCTCAAGGTGAGATGTAAAAGAGTCTACCGTGAACTCACAGATGCATGCTAATACATGTGTGTGTTAGTGTTCTGGCCAGATGCCTTGCAGCCATTGCGAGCGCCGGCGTATTGCTTGCGTTGTTGGAACCACTCAAAAAGACAACACACGAATTATTCTAGTTGATCGAGGGAAGCAAAAGACTCCAGCAACCTTCAAGTCACCTAACAGAGAGAGGCGGAAGCAGACACCTTCAACAAGTGGAGGATCCGCCGTCTCTTCTCCGTCACGAGTTATAGACAACAACCTGCCATTTCTGTACTATTTTGACGTTTTCATTGGCCGGAATAACTTTACTGGAAAGGAACGCTCATTGGTCGATGAGGTGAAGCAGCTCTCCGGCCTTCATTCCAACTCATATCTTATGGATGCCATGCTGTCGCTCGGTGCGATCCAAGCAGTCAAGCTGAATGCTTCAGACGTTCCCCCGCGGAATGAATGTTTGGCAACTGCACTAGAATACTACTCAAAGTCCATCATAGGGCTACGCGATTCCATCAATAGCCCAAGGAAAGGTGACGATAGCCTACATAATACAGTGCTATGGACAACACTATTCCTTGGCCTGTTCGAAGTGAGTATCAACTTTATTCTTGCCAAATTCACAAAGAGACTAACCCCGGTCAGTTGATTAATGACGAAACTGGTGATGGATGGCAGCAGCACATGACCCATGGCACAGCAAAAGCCCTTGAAGCCAGCGGCCCGGTCAAGTGTCGAGCTGGCCCTAGCCGAAAATTCTTCGTTCAAGCACGCATTTTCGAAGTATCGCGTACCATCCTGGAGAATGAATCAACGTTTCTCACACAGCCTGAATGGATGGATCTTTCTAGGCGGATGTGGACTGGTGAGCACGGAGATGAATGGCATCCCTTGGATTCTTTGCTCGACATCATGGTCATGGTATCCAATTTGCGAGTTCGGTGAGTAGACTTTGTAGCGCTGCATATTGGCATTCATGTTGCTTCGTTTGCTTACCATGTCATAGAACGGCCAAGTTTATTGAAGTACAAGAAGAATGCCCTGATGAGAAACCTACTCCAGAAGCTCACTCCATATGCTCCGACGCCGTTACTCTTGGGGAAGCTCTCGGCAGTTGGTATACATCATATGCGCAACCTGAAGCTAAATTAGCCACCTACTTGTCTGATGATAAGGATGCTAGTATGCTACTTTCGAGAATATTCTTTGCCGCCATCAGTATCTACCTGTCGGGCATATTCGACTATGAACTCACTCATTGGCACCAGCTTGGTCTCATACCGCCCACACTGGATGAACAAGCTGTCCAAATGCATACAAACACAATACTTGGGCTCTCTAGCTTGGCTCTCGACACAACTAACCTCTCGCCGCTGCTGTTCTTGTTTCCATTGCGAATAGCTGGAGCCAGGTCCAGAACACAGTGGCAGCGGGATTGGATAACTAAGCTGATATCTAGGATTGGCAGTGGGTTTGCTGTGGCGACTGCTATCGCAACAGAGCTGAGCTATGTTTGGGAGATATTTGGTCTCAAGGAGACTCCTGATGTGGATGAGAATGTACTGGAGGTGTTTGAAGGAATCCAAGGAGAAACACTCCTGGCGCCTCTGATGCCCACTGCGACGACGGAGTTTGTCCAAGCCAGCGACCTTGTTCTTACGTTTAATGATCAGGAGTTCTTATGATTTATTTCTTCACCTGGCAAACCTAATTGTTTGAATTTTACTTTTACATTTTTTTTTTAAAGGATATAGGCTGTTTTAAATTTTGGCTTGTTCTTCAGAAAAGGGCTGGGGTAGTATAGACGGAGTGTATATGCATTTTGCGCAAACTCAATCAATGAGAGGGCATACAGGTAACTTTTAGAGTAATTCACCTTTATAATGCGTACCCTGGTACATTCTTATTAATATGCCGTCAACATCTCCAGTAATGACTGGAGATTGATCCTCATTCGTCCTTGGCACAGGCGGCGTTACCACGTGTATAGCGCATTTGCCTCTGACTGTTCAGAGGCTTTCCGGTTTCGGCCGGCCGATTTATCCTCCGGCGGCTGACTTCAAAACCTACCCACCACAGATTGCAGATCGGAGGGGCATCACCAAGACAAACAACAAACGTGCAACTGCGACAAAATGGCCAATAGCACACAGGACAAGACTCACAGCGAGTCGCAAGTCTATCTCTCGACCAGAGGCGGCGATTACGATGTTTGTCTTCTTTTTTCTTCGCTGGGCGATGCCCGTGGCCACCTGCTGACTCTTTGCAGCTCTCCTTCGAGACCGTTGTCCTCAAGGGACTCGCCGCTGACGGAGGTCTCTTCTTGCCGCATCAGATTCCCACTGCTGAGAACTGGGTACGTATGCAGCATTGGAATTCATTTTGTCGCATGGATGGCTTCTGTCGTTTTATTGCATCTGCATGGACCAATGGCTAAAACTGGCTGCAGCGCAACTGGAAAGACCTCTCTTATGCGGAGCTGGCCTTTGAGATCCTCAGCCTCTACATTTCGAGATCCGAGATCCCCGCCGACGACCTGAAAGCCATCATCGACCGAAGCTACTCGACCTTTCGCGACGAGAATGTAGCTCCCTTGACTCACCTAGAAGACAACCTATACCTTCTTGAGCTGTTCCACGGCCCGAGCTATTCCTTCAAAGACTGTGGGTTCTACATGGACGACTGTGGTGACATCACCAATCTGACACTTTATAAGGTGCTTTGCAATTCTTGGGAAACCTGTTTGAATACTTCCTTGTCCGAAAAAACCAGGGCAAGGTCGGAAAAGGTGGGCTTTCTATCTGTCGAAAAGCTCTAGCTGGATGCTAACTGGCTAGCAGAGAGGCATCATTTGACTGTTGTGGGCGCAACAAGTGGTGATGTAGGTTTTCACCCTGTACGCATTATACAACCATATTCTAACACCTAAATAGACTGGATCTGCCGCTATTGAGGGCCTCAAAGGCAAGAAGGATGTCTCAGTCTTCATCCTGCACCCCAAGGGCCGCATCAGCCCCATCCAAGAGGCCCAGATGACGACTTGCAAGGAGGCAAACGTTCACAACCTTGCTATTGAGGGAACTTTTGACGACTGCCAGGTGAGTTTAGGCTCGAGAAAATCTGAGGACTACTCACTGATGATGGCATATAGGACATCGTCAAGGCCATGTTCGGCGACCCCGATTCCAACGAAGCTTTGCAGCTCGGTGCTGTCAACTCGATCAACTTTTCCAGAATCCTGGCTCAAATCGTCTACTACTTCCACGCATACTTTACGCTTGCCAGACAGTCTTCTTCTTTCCAGGTTGGAGACAAGGTCAGATTTGTGACCCCCACAGGAAACTTTGGCAACATTCTGGCAGGATACTTTGCCAAGCAGATGGGTCTTCCCGTGGCTAAGCTTGTTGGTATGTTTTGTTCTAGTCACAGTTCCATTCCATATGTGAAACCATGGCTAACTCGTTAATTAGTCGCAACGAATGAGTAAGTAGCAAGGAACCCTATGATTGCAACAGCCACCTAGTGGTCAAGTTATTCACGGGGGTGGAGGAGTTTTTGCTAACCACCGTCACCATAGGAACGATATCTTGCACCGATTCTGGATGACTGGCAGATATGAGAAGAGTGGTGTTCAGGACGAGAACGGCTCCAAGGCTGAAAACTGCAAGGAAACCATGAGCCCAGCCATGGATATCCTGGTCTCCAGCAACTTTGAGAGACTAATGTGGTTCCTTGCAAGAGGTATTTTTTGGTCCCGTGTCCAGTTTCCTCATTCACAACTAACTCGCCTCTAGATTTTGCCGCGACGGTTGGCATGGATGAGGAGTTCAACAGGAAGCAGGCCGGACAGGAAGTCTCCGCCTGGTATAAATCCCTGAAAACGACTGGGGGCTTCGGGCCGGTCCATGACGAGATCTTGGAAAATGGCCGCCGAACCTTTGAGAGCGAGCGCGTAAGCGATGCGGAGACTGTGGAGACGATCAAGTCCTGCTACGGGAAGACCAAGTACGTCTTGGATCCTCACTCGGCTGTGGGTGTCACGGCATCAGAAAGATCCATTGCTCGCGCCGGACCGGCAACACACCACATCTCGCTCTCAACTGCCCACCCTGCCAAATTCTCCGGTGTCGTTACGACGGCGCTGGGTGAGGAGCCTGGGTTCAACTTTGAAGAGCAGGTACTTCCTGAAGAGTTCAAGGCTTTCTCTACAATGGAGAGGCGTGTGACGCTTGTGGAGAATTCATGGGAAAAGGTGCGCGAGGTCGTCAAGGCTCAGGTGGAGGAGGATCTCAAGACTGAAAGCAACTAGACTGGTTGGCTGGATACACGAAAAAGTTTGAATTGCATTATATAATTATGGATAGATTGAATTGGGAGCCAAAAAAAAAAGTATTATTGCCCATTGAAGCAGTTGGAAACCCCATGCCCAGTTTGACGTTTTGCTCGTAAATGGGCGAATGAGATACAAGTTAGGTAGCATTTTTGGAAGTATACCGGGATCTTTCATAATCAAGGGAACCTGCTTAGATGCCTGAATGATTGTGGCGTAACATTCGGACATGATATCATCCTCCAACTTCTCGATTCTATAAGTCCATCTCGAAAAAAGGCGCGCAATAATGTGTCGATATTGCTAATCAGCCTAAGATAATACGAGTAAACTCACGGCCTATCTGGAGTTGCAATCTCGAGTCTAAAGATGGATAATCGGCCGCTTTAGCCCAACACGACAAGGCCATCCCGACCCAATTCTAGAAGAACACGGTGAATCCCACATGCCATTTTGTGTTGACATTCCGCAATTGGCAATTACATGGCTTCTAGAGGGCTCCGCACTTGCATGGGGGCTCGTATTGTGTAGACCTCTTTCGGAAGCAACGCGCGTTTATCTGTTCAAATCTATGCATGATGTGTATTGTTATTGCTTTGTGTAGTGAACCTTGCTAGTAGTATCGAGGGCATATCCTGTCCGATGTCGTCACTTGGATGGTGGAGATGGTTCGGTGCCAGGTGAAGTTAGGACGGGAGTACTTCCACGAATAGGATATCGTAGGGCTCTCCCACCTTGCGACAATAATTTAGATGGATAAATTATATACTGGATTTTAGATATTGGTGTCAACTTGTCTGTAATGGAGATACTCCGTATACTTTAGAAACCTTGCTGGAATATTACTCTCTAGTTTTACACTACATAGGGACGACATATCGGACGATTTGCACAGAAGCAACGCTTGATAAGCACCTAAACGACACTTCTCGTGATAATACTAGCACGAAATCAGCGAAATCGCTGCATCGATTGCGATTATTCGCCTAACGGCCATTTTCTTAAATTGCCGATGGCCGGGATGCCCTCGGAGCCGGGGGGTCCCCAGAAGTGGGGCCGGCATCCGGCATCCAAATGGCGCCATGCAGGCAGAAGGAGATAAAAAATAGGCATGTGCAACAGTTTTGGCCGAGACAAGGCTAGATTTCACATGCGATTCAGCCAAGAAACAAGCGCGGCTCGATTAGTTTGATGAGCCTCAATGCGGCGATCCCTCACCTCCACAAAGGTTGCAATCAAGTCGGTGCCATCCCCGGCCCCCCGGTATGTATCATCGCGAGGTTCTTCGCATGGTGGTCCAAGTTCTTCTTCTTCTTCTCCCCCCCCCCCCCCATGGCCCAGTTTGCCGTCCGTACCGGATGTTACGTGGGCCTCGAATCGATCTTTATAGGCAGCCGAGTAAATACAAACAAAGAAGGTTTCTAGCGAGGCAGAACAAAAGTAACTCATCGCGTGTGCTGCGTGTGTGTGTCTTCACCGAGTGGTGGATATCCCTTCACGATTCAACCCGCTTTGGTCCGATTTTAGCACTCTTCCCATCTCCCCACATGGGCGCAATACACCTTCTCAGAAAGACGATGCTGCAATCTGCAACCTAACTGATTAAGCTTAGCCAGACGAGTAAACAACAATCATGGCGAAACGCTAGTACGGGGACTTGTTCCACGGGGATGCCGCGGGAGGCTGTGCACGACGATAACCCAAAAACAACAAAAAAAAGATTGAAACAAAAAAAGGGACAATGAAGCAAGAAAAAAGAGTCAGTGAGTAGAGTGCCTAAGGCTTGGCTGTTTCTTTCTAGAACTCAAGGGACTATTTGCGAGGATCATCGCATGTTTGGGGTGTGGCACCCCTTGTCCGCGCGTGGGTTTCGGATGGTTCCGTAAAGGCAGGTGGTTGTTTCAGTCGGGGGCCTTTGCTGACAGCGGCTCCAGTCCTGGGAAGACCCTTTACTTTCACGGCATTGAAGGCAGCCGAGTTAGGATTGCCTTTCTCGGCGTCTCCATCCATTGACGTATCGCGAAGTATAATAGAATGACGATGGCCTCACTCTGTGTTGTTGATAGGACTCCCAAGCCAGCGGTTGATTGTCTATTCGATCTAAGAGTTTCTTGCAAGCCTAGAACCACCCTCGTTTTCCTCAAAGTATAATATCCTATTGTAAAGGACAAAAAAAAACCATTTCATCATGTTTGTCAAGAGCGCTGCTTCGGCCGGCCTTTTGTTGGCCTTGACCAACTTTGCTTCTGCGAGCCCGGTGCTCATGAAGAAGGATGTTGCCGCTTCACCTGCGGCTAACAAGATCCTGTTGACTCCTGCTGCCCCCGCCAGCGGTGATGGCTCGAATCTGGCTCTGGCAAGCCAGGACAGCTTCATCTGGACTCATGATGACCAAGGTTCGTATAAAAATGATTCCATCTTATGACGGCTAAACCAGTGTTCTAACCCTCTTCATCAGGCATCCAGGCAAACATGACTCTCCAGGCCTCCAAGAACTTCCGTCTCCTCAGCGCCCCCAACTTCCAAGACGTCGTCCAGTCCGTCGACTGCTCCACCGAAGACATCACCATCAAGTTTGGCAGCGCCTCTTCCCTGCAGGCCGCCCAGGCTGCGTGGAAATGGGTCAACCAGGCCGCCAGCAACACCATCATCTACGTTGCCGACGACGAGGCCTGCGCTGGAGCCAAGGGCCGCCAGCCCTTCTCCGTCGAGTCCATCACATACGATACTACTGCCAACACGGCCCTCTTTGCCGCGACAAAGGCTGCCTGGAGGGACTTTGCTGAGGATGCCAGCATTCGCATCTCGGGCGTGCCCGCTGCGGGAAACACTGCTAGGGATATCGGCAAGGACGTGAGCATTGATATTGGCCACGACTTCTCGCAGCCCATCTACAGCACTACTATTGATGGTGTTAACCTCGCCATTGCGTGCTCCAACTGCAAGACTCAGGGCACCCTCAACGCCGACATCACGCTGTCGCTGTCCAACGGCTTCGAGGCCTCGCTCACCACCTCGGGCAACCTCGGTGCCACCGTCGAGGTCAGCGTCACTGCCGGCGGCAGCATCAGCTCTCCTCTGTCCACCAACATCCCCATCGCCACGGTTCCCCTGGCCGGCTTCTCCATCGCCGATGTCGTCGACATTGGCCCCCAGCTCACCATCGTCGCCGACGCCTCCATCTCCGGCTTCAGCGCCTCTGCCACGGCCACCGTCGGCGCCACCGCCAGCCTCCCCGACGGCTCCGGCTTCACACTCGGCCAGGGCGCAAACATCAACCCGACCATCTCGGCCACTGGCCTCAGCCTGAGCGGCGAGGTGTCCGTCTCAGCCCAGGTTGCCCCCGTCTTCACCCTGCAGCTTGCGGCTACCTTCCTCGGCGAGGGTCTCGTCGGAGGACTTGCTCTCCAGGCTCCTGTCCTGAAGGCTGATTTTGCTGGCCAGGCTACTTCTGCTGGTACTGCTCAGTGCGGTGCCAACACTGGCATTGCTGAGGTTGGTGTTGAGGTTGATGTTAGTGCTGAGCTGGACGTCTTTGGAGGATTTGGCGGCGCTACTGATCAGCCCAACAAGACTTCCCTCTTTAACAAGTCGACGACTCTGTGGAAGGCTTGCTTGGTTGTGTAAATACCTAGGTTAGGTTGTTATACATATTTGTATAAATGTTTGGATATCGCGTTGATCAAGGGTGGTTATGTACTTCATTTGCAAAAAGGGTAGTTTGTTTATAGGAAACAAGGTTTATAACTTGAAAGAATCCACTTAATTTTGGAACAATTGTCTTTATTTACTAATATCAAAGCGTCTGCTATAATGCAAGTGCTATACATAATCTAGATGATTAACTTCTATTTAATCAAATCCACTCCCTTCACGCAGTCCAATGCGTTGCCAAAAACTCATCAACCTTGAGTGGCTTCACCTCCGGAACCCTTTGGTTAACATTAGGCGTCAAATCATACTCTCCTAGAGCAATAATCTTGAAGAACTCATGGATCATCAGCGTCCCCGGATCAGGGTTACCAGCAATCACCGCATCAATGGCGTCCAGCGAGACGTATGACTTGTCGAGCTTCTTTCCCACAATCTTTTCAATCTTCTCAACGAGTTCGTTAATGGTAACCTTGTCGCCCACAATCACGCTGTCCTCATCCCACTTTTCGAAATCCAGCGCCGCAGCAGCGTACTTGCCGACGTCTCGCATGTCCGTCACGCTGATTATGCCGTTACCATCTCCAGGAATGGTGATGCTGCCGCTATTGATATCAAGCAAGAAAGGCGGGCCCTTGTATCCAGCTCGAGCAACTTCTTCGTCCTGCGGCGCGCCAGGGGCCCAGACGTTCATCCACAGACCGTTGATGAAGCGCGTGTACTCCAATCCTGACTTCTTCACTGCCTCCCAGACGGGTTCCTTGGCCTTGTAATAGGCAACTCGGTCGTATGCGGGAATGGACCATTCCGATGGCACGAAGCGCTTTACCTTGGCTTCCTTGGCTGCCTCTAGCAGAGCGATTTGCAAGGTGCCTACGGCTGGGCCGTAAGCCCAGATGCAGCTGAGAACAGTGTGGACGCCTTGGAGAGCGTTAGTGAGCTGCTCGTGGGAATCATAGTCGACGACTTTGACGATGGCGCCTTGGGCTTCGAGTTCGGGGCGTGGAGAGCGGGAGAGGATGACGAGTCGGTGCTTTTTGGTTGCGAGGATGGCGTTGATGATGTTGGAGGCAATGGCTGAGCCTCCTCCTGCGATTGCAACAGTAACCATTTTGATAAAAGATATTCGAATTCGATTTATGACAAGTTTGAAAGAATGGATTGTATTGTTGAGCTGTGAGTGTGATGAATGACTTCTTGTTTTGACGAGAAGAACAGATACATTTATATACATCTGATAGACTGATACTCCATGGCCCCCCTTGCTACTGACAGGTATTATTTGTTACAAATGTCTCAATCAATAATCAAAACTTACAACAGTCATCAAATCGTCGTTTTGTCACTATTCGTCTTGCCGTGCCCGCATCAAGTTGCAATGAAGTTGACCCCCCTGCTTCGATTCGTCGCGGCCGACGGCGGCCGCGCTTCGTGCCTGGGTTTGCTGTTCTTAACCCCAATTCGCTGACTAGCAACTCCGCTGGTGGAGACATCGATCTTAGAAGAGAGCGGAGACTAATCTGAATAGATAATCAAATAATTGTTGATTACGGGAATTCTAGAGTTAGAAAGCCCAGCTGTTGTTCGGTTCTAAAGAGGGTATAATTATATTATATACATCCTGTTTCATTTCCATCTTCTATCCGCGTCTTATCATATTTCTTTGAAATTTATAACTGTATAATACAAAGTAGAGCAAGATGGGTTTTATTTAGACAGTAGTGCGACCAAACAAGGATCGTTTTGAATTGGTTGAAAGTAGTTAAAAGTGGATGGCGAATCAGACAAGAGATCCGATAACACATTATCCACGGCTTCAAGGTGTTTTGCTACAAGGTAGCGTAAATAATTAGTCATGTGTTGCTTTCTATACCAGTACTTATAGAAGATAACTTACCTGCAGCCTGCCATCTCCTGCCATAGTTCCAAGTAGCCTCTCGGAGTGTTTCAAGAGCCGTAGTCCACTCCGCCTCGTCCATGTCGTCGCGGAAGGAAATCAGCTCCAAGGTAGCTCGATAAATGACGTGGCAATACGTCGGCGGAAACGATATTATATTAATCTTACGGTAATGGTTATTAATGGTGTCCGCCACATCGACAACCATGCGAACAATTGTCTTGATTACTAATGCAGAGGCCACGCGACATGATGGTGGGAAACCTTTAATATCGCCTTTGCACAGATCGTCCGCTGTGAGGGGTGGGTGTCGACTGTGTAAAAGGAGGAGCGAACTTTAACAAGGGCAGGTTAGCATTCATTTTTTCCCCTTCTCGTTGCTCACCACCACGATGACGTTTAGACAAGCGACTTACACAAGTGTTATGGCGGATGGCTCACAATATCCACACATGGCACCACCAGACCGCTCAACAAGTATCCTCATAAGTTGCTGAAGTTCAATATCCAACTGATATTTCTCATCTCCTAGATGCTCTGGTGCATGAGCGGTCTCTAGACTATGACGGAAAGACACCGTCCTGTCAAACAAGCACCACGCTTTTGCCTGATAGCCAAATACACCAGGCTCTTCATCCTGGGTAAGAACGGCGTCACCAAGGCGAGAGTATGAAGGATCAAGATCAAAGGCTTCAAAAGGAAGGTGCTGTGGCATTGAAGCCTGATTGATTGCAAACGGCTTGGAGAACGTGGCATCGTGCAACATGGTTGACCTGCATGTAAGCGCATCTGTTAGGACTCGATCGGAATTATGGGTAATCAACCGGCGCTCGAACCTGTCGCGTATAACCAACGCCCACCAGACGTTGCATCGCTCGGCTACTCTGATCCATTCATCGCTATATCGAAGATGGTCCGACGGCGGCTTCTCATCTTGCAGGTCCATCCAATGACCCATTCGTGCGCATGTGCCAATGGTTTTGTAGCATTCTTTATACATGCCGAAGCCGTATTCGTAGCAAGACAAGAGCAACCCTGCTTGTATCATTTCCAATGATGCATCTATAGTTGCGTTTACACTCCAAAATATGGACCGTGTTGCCTTGTACAATGGTTCTGGTGCCGTGCCAGTTGCAGGGCAGTGTATCGACAAGAGGATGCTCAGCAAGAGAATGGCAAAATCTGGGCGTTTCGTTTTGCTAAAGTCTGTCATCTTGCTATAAAATAGCTTTTGTGACATGATGGGTATCCATTTGTGGACATTGTCAAAATAAAGGCTTAATGCTCTGTATATCTCGCCTGGATGTGACTGGAGAAGTTGATAGACCTCTTCACCAACATTCAATTTGGAGGCAAGCGCGTCCAGGCGTGAGATGAAATCGGCTTCATACTCAATTGGTCCCAACTGACTTTCTACCTCGGCAGGGTCCGAATCTGCGGCTGAGTGGGTTGATCTAGGCACTCTAGAAGCGCCAGGGACGAGCATCTCCTCAAATAGCTTGAGTCTCTTCCTCAGCTGGCGGAACTCTTCTATTACTGGCACGCTATCGGCGGCATCTTCGTATACACATTGTATACGCAACCTAGAAGCATGAGTCTAGGCCCACCACCTTTTCGAAAGATCAGAAAACGATTTTAGTCGCTTACCGCTGGCAATGTAGGCATTTCGGTAGCGCCTTGTCACACTTCTTCTTCTTACGGCGACAGGAGAGACAGACGTTGTCTGCCCGGTCCCGTGTGGGTCCTTCAGCACTTTCAGGGGAGGGAAGGTTAGAACTCATAACTGCACATCTATGAGAATTCAGTAACGTTGAACCATGAAAACGCGGAGAATGAGCCTGCTAGAATGATATGTGCAAGTGTGTGTTAAGGATTGGACGGTTGATTGAGACGGCCACTGACGGAGCTGTAACTTGTATCGGACTTAAGACACCGGAGCCACGGGGCGGACTTTTGCGGATATGGTCCAAGTTGGTTGGCGGCCGCGGTCGGCCGCCAATTGATGGCTCCATTCGCTTGCCATGCAAATCACATAATCAACATGAGTATGTAATCTAGACTCGAAGCCGGGATGCGGATGAGCTGAGCATGATGAGCACATTGCAAAAGCTGCTTGATGTTTCAGTAAAGAAGCCTATACTTGGCTTACAAATCCAGAGTCAGCTCCTTGGTCAGTCCAAATACATAGAGTATTTGATTCCGCCATGAAATGAACCCGACTCTGCAGAAGAGACATGCGAAGTGCTTCTTTACTGATGGTTGCTGTCAGAAGACGTCCGTGACAACTGCTGCATAATAGCGAGAGATGTAAGACGGCGCATTTTTCTTCCCGTGGGCTCCTAGAGATTCTTTTGTAGAAGGACGTGGGTTCGCACAGCAAAGTGAAGACCGCGACTGGCATCTATGGTTGTTTATTCAGATAACGACTCATTGTGAAGTTGGACAATCATAAGGAGGCTTCGGTCTTCCAGAACATTCAGCGGATATGGCTCTTTGTAACATTTCCATGTCATTCATCGCAAATGCCGAGGCTGCTGTAGCTTGGTCCAACGGCATTATTTTGGCCAATCATTTAGCCAGTCTCTTATATAGGAACCAGCATCTGTTGCGTAAGGAGATCTATGGTCAACAAGAACATTGATCCGAGAGTCAATCTCAGCCAACGAACCAATATCCTGCCGGCCTCAAGAAGTGGTTTGCACTCGGGCGAAGCCATATAATTGGTCTAGTGGCGCAATGGCAGCGCGTTGCTTTCCGGTGGCAGAGGTTCCAGGTTCGACCCCTGGCTGGATCGAGTTTCATGTCTTCTTTTTTTGTAAAAATCTCGAATCAAATCGAAACAAGCGATACTCTCTTTCTGTCTTCATTTTTTGGTGGTTCGATGAGTGGATTCGAGCCCCAGCTTCTAACTCGTCGCGGATAGCACAGCGAGGGTAACTCCCGCAATGCGAGTACCGGCATCCTGATCCTGTCATGGCAGCTGAGCATCTGCTTTCTGCAGCTTGTGTGGCAGTTAATTATTCCTGGCCTATGGCGCATCAGCAAGTCCGAATACGCGCGCCCTTCCTGGTGTCTTGACCCCTGTCTGTTAGCTTGGACAGTATTTTAGGTAGCTTGGACAGTATTTTAGGTAGCTTGGCTACACTGATTGTTTTACAACTGATGCCAGACCGGCCAATCATGAGCACAAAGGCGTTGCTTCAGCGGGAGGAATGTGAAGCGCAAAGAGCGTCGCCGGAATCTGAAAATAGCATCAGCATTACTAGCTCCCGACACGGTCAAAATTTCATCCTTTTTTCTCTTTGTCTTATGGTTGTCACTGAAGTTTTGGAATCAGAGGGGTTCCATATCATTGAAGTCTCACCGTCATCATCATCCTCAGTAGCATTCCATGCAGGATTGCAGCTAAACCAGCCACTACGCGCCGTCATCAGCACGTAGGCAGGCCACGCCATTTGGGCTGTGAAAAAAATGGCATAGCTCAGCCACTGTGGCCCAATCAAGGGGAGGCGTGTAAATTGACCACCATTCTATTCTGTCCAATTTTTTCTTTGTTGAGGGCAGTGAAAGAGGCCCTGCAAGCCCTGGTCCAGCCAAGCTAGATTCGCAGCTTGCTTGCATCATCAGTGTGAAAGTGCAAGTCTGTACTGTCTGATCATCTGCCGTTTTTGCTGCTAGCCTGCAGTGGAGCTGAAAAGACGATGCGATTAGCCTGGTACCTTGGAGATACCTGGGCGCGGCATGGATGAAACAGGGCAGCTGGCGCTTAACCGGTTCGCATCGTTGGTTCTTGCCGGGTCTCTTGTTAATGCTGCCGGGTTCATGGTGACGTAGTGACGAGCCACATCGCATGACATCACGCAGCGATTCCATGGAAGTGTCTTGTCTTGTTGCTGTGATTGACTTGCACGGTAGCAGCTGCTTTAGATCGTGTGTAAGTCGTCGGTTGCCTTGCAAACAAGTATTCTAACAAGTATTAAATCCTGTCGTGCCTCGCTCGTATCGTGTCTGTTCTATTGATCCATTCTCAACTCTTCTCTTCTCATCTTTCTTCGCCCGCCAAACTCGACTCTGACACTCTGGTGATTATTCCTTCGCAACAAGTAAACGTGAAACAGTCACAATCGCTCCAAACGAGACAAGACGCATTCAAGCCCAACTAGCCCGAAACTGGCCCCTTCACCAAGGGCTCTGCAGTGACTGGACCGTCATTACACGCCATCCTCTAGCCGACACACCCTCACAGTTAGCTCCGCAGCTTTCAACATCCAATTCGACGCCACTCGCCTGTGAGAGAGCTCCTTGTTCTGGCAGCTTCTCAGGTGTTATTAAAACCCTTCTCTCTTCCCACCCTCAGCCTTTGATCGGTTTCCTCAGACATTTGTGCGGCTCTCTGCAAAGTTGTGCGCTCTAGAGCATTAGAAGGCATCCCAGAAAAGAGTCATCGCTTTTATAACCGGAACAAGGCCTCTTGCCCAAACTACTGCCCAACATGGCGCTCGGAATGATTACCATTATTCACATCGTGCTTGCTATTCTCGTCATCATCGAGCTCGGCATCACAGGCTATCGTGAGTTGAACTTGACAAACCTGTTTATTTCTCACTGTCTCCCTACTAACATTGCACCCTGTAGTTGTTAATGTCACTTCTGGCTTTGGCTATTCGTCTCCCGCTACCTATGCGTTTATGCTATTCAACTCAATCTGGAGCTTGCTGATCCTCGTCTACCTGGCCGTCACGCCACTTTACCTTGCACGCTTCTACCATGCTCTTGTAGCGTTTGTCCTCTTGGTCATTACGACGATTTTCTGGTTTGCCGGTGCGATCGCCATGGCTGCCTTTATTGGAGTCCCCGCGTGCCACGGAAACACTTTCTGTCAGACCTCGCAGGCGGGAGTCGCCTTCGGATTCTTCTTGTGGGCAGGATTCCTGGGTCTCACGATTCTCGAGGGCTTGACTACTTTGAGGGGCCACGCACGTGCCGACAAGACGACTCCCTCAAATGTCTAGAAGTTTTGAGCCTTCTCGATAGGAACAGGTGGGGTGGAGAAGAGGAAGAAGGGGACGATGGATGTCGATGAGATGAGGCAATGATGCGATGCGATGCGATGCGAAGATGCTGAATGCTTGGAACTGGAGTGATGATACCCTAATACACCTTTATGAGGATTTCTTTTTTGTCCAACGGTTTGCTACGGAATTTTATGTCACTACCTGCCTATTGATTAAGCCAGCAAAAGGCGAAAAAGAGCGACAGTATGAATATATGAGTCTCCAATCATGTTTTTGATCCAACTGTGACTGTTTCAATGATGAAGTATCCGATACAGCATAGCATAGCATTCATTGTCATTGTCCATCCCTGCATCCTTGTGGTTCGCATCGTAAACACTGACGATATGCTGCCCTACCCACGAGAGCAGAATCCTGCATCCGGGAATTTACAGTCTGTGCGATTGCTGAGTGCCGACCCCACAAGTTGTCTTGGCCCACAAGCGGAGTGACGGCAACAAAGGCGTTGACAAAGAGAAAAGAGACACGTCCAACAAGCGGGACAAGGTGGCATTTCATTGTTTGGCATTACCCCCTGTGATTTCAAGTTGCCAGCAATGAGGGCTTACGAGATGCACCAGCATTGACAGCCAAACACGTGGCAGGCGGTGTGCCCAACTTTGCATGATCAATGCCTTGTATAAGTGGCCTTGCTTGGGTCTGAATAGAATAGATGGGGCCGGCCGATGGAATGGGGAGCCTTCTGCAGAGGAGATCCCCATCAGTGACAGATTCTGGGTCAACTTGCAGTTCCTCGTTTCATCTCATGTCTACTCTTCGCATAGAGTTTGCGGCGTCGCCAAAACTAATACGCCGTTGCCGCAACTTTGGCTCTCATTAGCTTGCGGGAACTATTGCCTTGTTTACGCGCATATTTCGAGTGGCTGGGGGGTTTTTTTTTCGCTGCTCTGGTTACCAGCCACTCAATCCACGTTTTTTCTTCTTCTTAAGAGAGAAAAGGAACCCCTGGCAGAAGCACTTTCAGCCCAGCCACATTTTTCGGTTGGTTGCCCCCACCACCAACGACAGCTTTTCCCCTGCTTTTGCTGCTGCATGCTTGGTTGTCTTACAGCTTCATTGATTGCGCAACATCCATCCATCTTTTTTCTTTGACTTCGAGTTTAGCCGTGCCCTCCCCCTCCTTAAGAGCTGGGTTTAGCTTCATATTGCCAAGTATTGATTTGCCTAGTAGCCAATATTCAGAAAATCCCGCGCAAAAGGGCCTTTTTCTCTCTCTTCTTTTGTTCAATTTCCCCGCCACACCCCCGAGATACATACAACCATCTTTTTGGCTTCTTCCCAACCACCTCATATTCCGTTGACGCGCATATGCACGGGTTGGGATTCAGGTACTAGACTAGGTAGAATAATAAAAGCGTGGAGGCACATTGCCACGTTTTTTTGCGAGATCTTCCTTTTTTCCTTCTTTCTTTTCTTGTGTTGCATCATTCCTTGTGATTGGAAACCGAGGCTACATAGCTGTGTGTTGCCTGAGACTTTGATTGCTTTAGCTGCAGCAATCCGAACTCAGATCAAACCCAGTTGCATACCGTCACATCGTCATCGTCATCGTCACTCGTCGCATCTGCGACACCCCCAATCGCCCACGATGTTGTTCGCAATCGTCTTTGTGTGCACTCGCATCTCACAAATTGTCACTCTGGTAAGTCACTGTCTCCCTCTCAGCGCATAGCATCGCCATCGCCATCGCCATCGCAATTCTCTACCAAACATACTCATTCCTCCTACTGTAGACACCGCCAGTTGGCATGCTCAGCTGGTTCGTCGGCAAGTTCAACGACGCAAACGTCCTCACCCCCAACGCCATCCTCGTCCTCTTCATCGTCACCGTCCTCGCCCTCGCCTGGGCCCTCTTCACCCTCCTCGCCTATAGCCGCTCCTCCCACAACGCGCTCTTCGTCTCCTTTGTCGATCTCTGCTTCCTCGGCGCCCTCATCGCCGGCATATACTTTTTGCGCGGAATCCAATTTGCCGATTGTCAAGATCCCTCGAGAGACGAGATTTGGTACAACAAGGTTCATGATGTGGGCATCCCGGGCTTCTCTTGGGGTGTCAACAAGCCCTGCGCCATGCTTAAAGCTTCGTGGGCCTTTGCTATTATGAATACCGTCTTCTTTGCCACCACTGCATTTGCTGCGTGGATGCATGGCGATAGCGTCGTTGTGGAGGAGCGCGTTGTGCGACGGAGCTCGCACTCGCATCGCGGCAGTCATAGCCATCGTCATCGCAGCCATTCGGGCTCTGGCCACAGCTACCACTCCGCTCGTCGAGTATACGTATAATGGGAGCCGCTTCAGGGGAAAGATGAATGGAAGCAAACGCAATTAATGAATGGAGGTTTATTGGGAACGGATTAGACGTCAACGTCTCCGTATACGAATGACGTTGCTGGGTTTAAAGGATGATCAGGCGCAGTACTGATGACTTATGACTGAAAGAGAGGCACGATTGCTGCAACGATAATGTTTTGTCTTTTTTTTTCTTGGTTCTTCTTTTCACGATATACATGTTGGGCAGCTCCAATTCAGGAGGATATTTACATTTTTTGCGCTTTGTATATAGTACGAGGGGCTAGAGGTGGAAGCCCCCAGATGATATCTAGCAGCGTTGATTGTCTGCGATGATTGAATGATCAATGGCCAAAGTTTCTACTTTATCCAACTCTTGCATCCCATATGTGTCCCACGTGGTCATCATAAAAAGTTTGTTCACATCCCAAACATCCCACAGCAGCACTAGTGCTTGTCCGCCTCTTCGCCCACATGATAGCCTCTCGCTATGCCACTTCGGCCCTCTTCTACCACTGTGCTGGCTTCGTCGTTAAAGTCGCTGCCCAGTCCTTGCCATGTCCTCTGAGATCGGAGATATTCCGCACCGGGACTGGCCACGCCGTTGATGCTGGCCAATTCGCCGACTGTTCTCTTTATCAACGCATCGGATGACCGCGGCTCACTGTTGCCCTCCACTTGCTGAGCCTTGGATGCGCTTCTCGTCGGAAGCTGCATTGGCCTGCTACTGCTGATGAGTTTTCCTGTCCGCAGGTCAAATACGGGCGGTAACGATTCATCTTCATCCAGATCGTCTCCAGCACCATCTTCAACCGTCGCATCCGCCTCATCATTATCATTGCCTTCCTTCTCTTCCTTCTTAGCACCGTCTTCAACTTCCAACTTGAGCTTCTCGATGCCTCCCCACCACTCTCCACCCCATACTCGTACTTCCTCGCTCATCAATGCCACCTCCATCTCAAAGGGTGTAATGACAGGCCGCCAGTAGCCGGCATCTTCTTCGATAAGTCCGCTTTCCCAGCATCCCACAACGACCCAACCCTCGATTTCGGCAAAGTTGGCCAGCTTGGCGGGGTTGAGTTTGCCCACAACAACTGTATAGCTCTTCTTTCCAGCGGCCGCAATCTTTTTCCGCAAAAGGTCGATTGATGAGAGGTAATTTGATACCGAGAGTGTGTTGACGAGGATGCCGATCACACCAGCGGAAGCAAGGGTGAGGACGCGAGCGAAGCGCCGGCGCAAAAGACCTGCTGTTCGGAAGGTCGGGTTGTCGAGAGTGGGAGATGAAGGTGAAGGTACAGAGAGGACATGTAGGGAGGCGAATCGGGACTGGAGCGCGAGAAGCAGAGATGCGGGAGGATCGAAAATGTGAAATAGCGAATGCGCCTTGAGAAGCTCTTCGTCTATTGGGTTGCCCGATATTCTCCTGTTGGGTATTACCCCAGCGGGGTCTCTGATTACCTCCGTCGCTACTATGTTGCTGTATCCCAACTCTCCGAGCGCCTTTGATATCGGCTCCACGTGGTTCTGATATGTCAAGTCTGCCATGATGACAACCTTTGTGTCTTTGTGACCAAATTCTTTGGTGAATTGCTCAATGACGGCATCGTAATCCAGCTCCTGTGATGTGTATACGTATATAACCGGTAGTCGACTCGTCGGACTCAGGCATGTCCTTCCGTAGTGGACTACCACGTCTGCATTTGTATGTTCGGCCGCAATCTCGTCGACGCAGCAGGCGCTATAGCTTGTGTCTGCTAGAATGCATATCCTCCAATCCTTTGCGCTCTCTTCTGTGCTTGTGTTTTCCAGTTCCTGCTTCAGCACTTCTACTACTCTTGGAGCGTCGACTAGCATGTGATCTGGAAACTGTAATGCGATCCTCTTCCATCCACCTTGGCGGATCTCAGTCGCAGTGCGCGCGATCTCGTACGTCGTCCTGAGCGCATCGAGAGAGAGCGTAGACTTGGTTTCGCTTTGTTCGGTGGTTGCAAAGAGGTTATCGTCTGGAGTCGACAGCACGGGAGCTGAAGAGAGTTCGGTCATGGTAGCCTATTTGATCTGTTTGTTGCAAATCGACCGGCCGGTTGCGCTTTGAAAGTTGACGAATAGCTGGAAAGAAATTTCATATCAGGTCATTCACAAGGGCGTTGAAAAGTTGAAGTTGGAGGGGCAGAGCGCCTTGTGTAATAGTGGGGTGCGGGTGTCAATATTGCGCCAAAGAATGCGGTAAGGCGGGTGTGAATTATGCATTAGACCCATCGTTCACTGTGTCATCGACTGGAGAGATGATTATAAGCAAGAGTCGACATCTATTTGGTAAATTCACCAGAAAAGAGGCCTAGCAAGAGAATTATCAAGTGGTATTTTTTATACACTTATGCATTTGTGTATTTTAGGGATATGTTCATTAGTGCTTCTATGATATTGCATCCGTAGCGTCCCGTCCCTCAAAGTAACTACACTACCGACTCTATAAGTTAGTAGGTCCTAATGATAAGTGTCCCAGCAGAGCAAGACATGCTCATAACTCCTATTGGTGATTTTTCAAGAAGACCGAGCGGCAGTGCCGACGTTGATAACATGATGCAATGTCTTGGAGGTGTCTCATCCAAATAGGAAATTCGTCTCTTTTACGAGTTACCACAAACGGATACCCGCCAACCGAGCTAAAAGCATCATCATCTCGGCATCCACAAGCTCGGGAACTATTCACCGCTAGGCCCTTGGCAATTATTTACTTCTGAGAGCTTACATCGACATCGTACGGTTTAAATACTGACAACAGTGTGCCTGGAATGGAAATTCGTCTATGTAAATGAGATTGTCCAATCGGATGAGAGGTAACCTCCGATTGTCTCTCAACCAAATGTCTTGTTTGGTAATTTGTAGTATCATGCTGGAGCAAGTTGAACATGGCGTTGTGGCTTTCGAAATTGAAGGGATCGTGGTACGAAATTAACGGCATTGACATTGTTGTACAAACGTCTGATCAATGAATCACCCGTGACATGTGAGACTTTTTACTGTAGGGCGGGCGCACTTATAATACCTGCTTGTGTCCCATCTTCCCTCTTGTTTTTTACAATGTAGTCTCGGGCATACACCGTCGACACAATGTCCAACGCCAGCGAAAAACCTCCTTCCAGTCACTTTCTTGAAAACAAGACCATAGTCATTGCCGGAGCAGGGCTTGCTGGTTCTGCTTTCGTTGTCGGCCTTCAGAAACTATGGAATGGGAAACTTGGCCAGCCAAACATCATCATATACGAACGTGATGCACAAGATGTAGCTGCTCAGAGGGAGTCGTACAATCTATCCTTGACAGGATATGACGAGTCGGGCGGCCTCGTTGCACTCAGAAATCTTGGCCTACTCGATAAAATCTTGGAAAAAGCCGTGTCTGGAACTGATGGAGCTGGCTCTTTCAAGATATGGGATTCGAGGTGGAAAGAACAAGTCTCCTTTACCAGAAATCCCGTCTCTGGGATTCCAACAACCAGCATTCGAATTGCTCGAGAGGATATCCGTCAAGTGCTCCACAACTCATTCGATCTTAATGATCATTGTGTCATTAACTGGGATTCACAATGTGTTTCTGCCACCCAACTCCCGAGTGGTCGCCTAAGAGTGCGAGTAGTTCACGGAAATGGCGACGAGAGCGAACCCGAGTGTGATCTCCTTATAGCCGCGGATGGGGCGAGCAGCAAACTACGACAAAGCCTTCGACCAAATGACACACTTCTCTTTAACGGCGCAGTCCTTCGAGGAGGAATAGCTACATTCAAAGAGTCTCTTCCGCAGCCACTGAGTGAGGACTGGGGCTTCGTCGTCTCACGCACTGGTGTTTCGGCGTTTTTTTCTCCAGTTGGTGAAAACAGAATCTTTTGGACTATTGGCCAGAATGAAACTCAGGTACCCAGACTGGATCGTGGATCACTAGCCCAAGCGCAGGCTGTCATAGACAAGAGCTTGGAGCTTGGATCACACATCCCTGAGCCTTTCTCGAGCATCGTCAAACGGACAGACCCCAAGACAGTTTTGCTCTTAAACTCACGAGACAAGATGCCGTTTTATCATGGCGATATTACGAAAACACCTGCCATCTTTCTTGGTGATAGCAACCATGCGCTCAGCCCGTTTGCAGGAGCTGGAGGCAATTTGGCGCTGGTGGATGGATGGGATCTGGCAAACCAGATCTGCAGCCAGAGCAGCTTGGAGGAAGCAGTCAGGGAATACGATGAACTTAGTGTGCCCAGAGCAACAATGTTTATCAAGCGATCGAGACAACTGATAGAGGCTGCTCATGACACCGGCTTGCGATACTATCTGTTTTGGTGCATGTTGTTTGTGGGCAAGTTTGTGAGATGGGTCATGTATAAGATGGGGAACTGAGCTGAGGTTCTAGCGGGGGCTTTGCGGGACGCGGGAGAAGCGGCAGACTAGAACTTATGCAGGGATGCTTTCGGGTTGACAGGTCATTGTATGGAGTTTTTGTACTGTGCCTAGGGATAATTTACTACGGATAAGATTGCTGAATTTCTTATTATTGATGCAGTGACTAGGACTGCTACCTATTTCAAGAAAATTGTTGACTGATCAAGAAGACAGATTGGGTTTTGAAGTTGAATAGATCACGTACAAGCATCTCCATTACACTGCTAACCATGCACTGTACCTACCACTGAGTGCTCCACGCTTCAGGGGATACAGTGCTGATAGACAGTGCACTTGTGTATCGCACGCCACACTTTACGCGAGATAAGCCCAATTCGTAGCGATTAACGAGTCCCGACGCGATCGCGACGCGCTGCACCTCGACCGTTGCATGGGTTCTCTCTCTCCCATGTCGTCTGATTCTCAGCCCGCCGCTGGGGTGCCGGGCCTGTCAATTCTATAACTCTTCGCCTCCAATTCTGCATTGTTTTCTACTTTATTCATTCATTACCGTTCGGATCCTCACCAGCTCCAATATCTCTAGCAATCTGCCCCTCGCCTGGTATCCGTCGCTGATCTGTCTGAAGTGGTCGTCTGTGATTGATTCAAGATGCCGAGCGACAAAGCAGCGAGCGCTGCTCGCACACCGGCAAAGGCCACCCGGCCAGCTGCTGCAGCGTCTTCCTCAGCCAAACAGAAGTCGATAATGTCCTTCTTCCAGAAGTCTTCGCCCGTCTCTGCTTCTTCCGCTGCTCGAGAAAAGGTCTCTTCTGATAACCAACACTCCTCCCCTCTGAAAGAGACCAAAGCCAACTCTCTACCAAAGATGAAGGCGTCTGCCAAATTTTCCACCCCAGTGCCCTCCAGCGATGCTCCGGAACCCACAAGCTCGCAGGAGAATATGGATTCGACTGTCAAGCGAACTAAAGGCAAGGCCTCCGAACCTAGATCTGTCAAAGACGAAGAGAGCGAGATAGCTCCCAGTAGTCCCATCCGAAAGGTTTGCACCGTCTTCTCCCCAGGCCTCTAATGACTGCTAACCAGCCTATGCAGGGGAAGAGAGCTGTCAACTATGCCGAATCTTCCGATGACGATGAACCCTTTGCCTATGGAGCGGCTTCACAGACTCGGCGGCGTGGTAGAGCCGCCCGCAACGTTGTCAGAGACGAAGATGAATATGGTGGAAGCGATACAGCGGAGCAAGAAGAAGAAGGTCCGTACTATCAAACTTTCCTTATTCCATCTTCGAGAAGATAGCGCTAACGAGAGTTGCAGATGACATGGACGACTTTGTTGTGTCGGATGAATCAGACGGAGAGGCTTCTCGGTCCAAAAAGAGAAAGCGACCTTCGAAGCCTCAATCGGCACGCAAGCGCACAAACCTTTCGTCTTCTCCGAAGGAAGACGTAGAGCTGAATACTACAACTTTCGATGGTGATGACATGGATTTGGACGATATTCCTGCTGGATCCACAGCCAAGCAATGGTCTTACAATCCAGACTCTACTGAAAAGCAAGCGGTCGTCAAACCTACCGAACGAGTCGCTACAAAGGACCCCAAGGTGAAGGAAAAGGCCTATATGAAGGAACCTGATGAGCGTTATACTTGGCTCGCAAACATTCGAGACAAAGAAAAGCGCTCGCCCACTGATCCCGACTATGACCCACGAACTCTTTACATCCCTCCCATCGCGTGGAGTAAGTTTTCACCCTTTGAGAAGCAGTATTGGGAGATTAAACAAGATCTTTGGGACACAATCGTCTTTTTCAAGAAGGGCAAGTTTTACGAACTTTATGAAAAAGATGCAACCATTGGCCACCAAGAATTCGATTTCAAGATGACGGATCGAGTCAACATGCGTATGGTCGGTGTCCCAGAGGGCTCACTGGACCACTGGGTCAATCAGTTCATCGCCAAGCAGTATAAGGTGGCCCGTGTAGAGCAGATGGAAACCAACTTGGGCAAGGAGATGAGAGAACGCCAAGACAAGAGCGGCAAAAAAGCCGACAAAGTCATTTCTCGAAAACTTGGCTGCATCTTGACTGCTGGAACCCTGGTTGATGGCGGCATGCTCCAAGACGACATGGCCGCTTATTGCGTTGCGATCAAGGAATCTGTTGTGGATGATTTACCTGCCTTTGGTATTGCCTTTACGGATACTGCTACCGGTCGATTCTATCTGTCTGGGTTTGTCGACGACGTTGACCGAACCAAGTTTGAAACACTGGTCGCTCAGATTGGCCCCCGAGAGCTTTTGTTGGAAAAATCCGGCTTGGCGACAAAGTCTCTTCGCATCCTCAAAAATAACACTAGCCCTACCACTATATGGACGAACCTAAAGCCAGGTACAGAGTTTTGGGATGCAGACACTACTAGACGAGAACTGGCTTGTGCGAAATACTTTGTTAGGGAAGAGGACGAGGAGGATATTTGGCCAGAAGCGCTCCAGGAACTCAAGGATGACGACCTTGTCATGTCTGCCATTGGTGGTCTTGTTTCCTATCTTCGATTCCTCAAGTTGGAAGGCCCGCTGTTGTCGCAAGGCAACTTTGAGATTTACAACCCTATCCAAAAGAACAGCACACTTGTTCTGGATGGCCAGACGCTGACCAACCTTGAACTATTCGCAAACACTGTTAACGGCAATACCGATGGCACCTTGTTTGGTCTGCTTAATAAGTGCATAACACCTTTCGGCAAACGTCTGTTCCGTCAGTGGGTTGCCCATCCGCTGTGTGACATTGATCGCATCAACGAGCGTTTGGACGCCGTCGAGCTGTTGAACGACGATCCCTCCGTCCGCGAGCAGTTTGCTTCCCAGCTGGTCAAAATGCCCGACCTTGAGCGACTGATTTCACGCATCCACGCCGGCGCTTGCAAGCCTGAAGATTTTGTTCGCGTTCTCGAGGGTTTCGAGCAAATCGAGTATACCATGACTCTTGTCGGTGCCTTTAAAGGTGGAAACGGTCTAATTGATAGACTCATTTCGTCGATGCCAAACCTAGAGGAGCCCCTAGCATACTGGAGCACGGCATTCGATCGTCAGAAAGCAAAGGAAGAGAAACTCATGATCCCGGAGAGTGGCGTCGATGAAGACTTTGATGCCAGTGTGGCCCGAATTGAGGAGGTGAAGAATCAGCTTAACGACTTGTTAGCAGAGAAAAAGGCGGAACTCAAATGCAAGACGCTCAAGTTTACAGATATTGGCAAGGAAATCTATCAAATAGAAGCGCCGAAGAGTGTCAAGATCCCATCCAGCTGGCGTCAAATGTCTGCAACCAAGGATGTCAAGCGATGGTACTTCACTGAGCTCACCGGCCTTGTCCGAGAGCTCCAGGAAGCTGAGGAAACTCACTCCCAGCTCATCCGGGAGGTTGCGTCGCGCTTCTGTAAGAAGTTTGACGTTGACTACGAGACTTGGCTGAAAGCCATCAAAATCATCGCCCAGCTTGACTGTCTAGTCAGTCTTGCCAAGGCATCAATGTCACTTGGAGAGCCAAGCTGCAGGCCGCAGTTTGTCGACGAGGACCGTAGTGTCCTGGAATTTGAAGAGCTGAGACACCCTTGCATGATTAATACGGTCGATGATTTCATTCCAAACGACATCAAGCTCGGTGGTGACCAGGCCAAGATTAACCTTCTTACCGGTGCCAACGCAGCTGGTAAGTCTACAGTTCTCAGAATGGTAAGTTCCCCTATCTACATTTCCACAATACTCACCTGTTCTTGAAAATCTAACTCGCACATAGTCCTGCATTGCCGTCATCATGGCCCAAGTTGGTTGTTTCGTTCCGGCCAAGTCAGCTCGTCTCACTCCCGTTGACCGCATCATGTCACGCTTGGGAGCCAACGACAATATTTTTGCTGCGCAATCCACCTTCTTCGTGGAACTTTCGGAAACAAAGAAGATCCTTGCCGAGGCTACTCCTCGCTCCCTCGTCATTCTCGATGAGCTAGGCCGAGGAACAAGCTCATACGACGGCGTAGCTGTTGCCCAGGCTGTGCTTCATCATGTGGCAACTCACATTGGCTGTATCGGCTTCTTTGCAACTCACTACCATTCTCTTGCTACCGAGTTTGAGAATCACCCAGAGATTCGCGCTCGCCGCATGCAGATTCATGTTGACGACGAAGAACGCCGGATAACGTTTTTGTACAAGCTGGAAGATGGTGTTGCGGAGGGCAGTTTCGGTATGCACTGTGCTGCCATGTGTGGCATCTCAGACCGCGTCATTAAGAGAGCTGAAATAGCCGCAAAGGAGTGGGAGCATACCAGCCGTTTGAAGGACAGCTTGGACAAGGCCAAGACAGGATGCTACATTCCACTGGGCATTCTCAGCGATGTCGGTTCTTTGCTCGGAAACAAAGGTGATGTCGGTGCGAAGGGAGTTGAGGTTTTGCTTAAAGCCATTGAAAGCCTGTGATATTTTTACGTGCGTTTCCAGCATAAAAGTTCGAGGTGGCGTATTGATCTCACGACTTCGGACTGGTGTTTGTGGGCATTGTTATAAGCGATTTTATAAGTCATTAAGAAGGGTATATAAACCACACATATGGCTTACGGCGTAAAGACATACAAATACGTATATTAGACATAATTTAAGGGCCAACAAAGTATGTCCACCTGTCTATGATTCGAGTAACAATACATGTAACTGTACAAATAAGTGTTTATGTCTATTGAAGCAAATCTAAAACAATACAAAAACATCTCCCAACATTTAACATTTCAACGTCAAGTAACACAACTACCATATCACAGACACTCCGGCAAACATTCTAATCCAAAATCCAAAACTCTCAACCATTCTACCACCTCTACCCAGTCTTTTGGCGTTTCCTTGCTGATTTTCTAGTCGGCTCCTTTCTTTCCATCTTCTTTTGCGCCGCTTTTCGTGGCCTGGCCGCCTTTCCCTTCAGCGCCTTCTTCAGTACAGTTTCTTTCTTCTTCACAGGTCGAGGTGTAACCACTTTCTCTGCCTTTGCGTCAAGCTTCTGTGGCATCTTTCCAGGTGTAGGAGTCGCATGTCTGCTGTTGACCGCAGAAGAAGGCCTACTCTTCCTCTTCCTCTTCCCGTTAACATCCTTGTCCGACGCTATTTCCTCATCATCCGAGTCCTGATCATTCTTGTCTTGGACATAGGTTGAATCTCCCACCGCCCTCAACTTGAACTGCTTCCGAGCCTTTCCAGCGGCAGGAACATTGAGCTCGTCAGGAGCTTCCCAGCCGGGCAGAGGAGTCTTGCCTCGGAACGGAGGCCAGGGAATGTCCCAAACGCCTTTGTTTTCATCGTTGTTCGGGTCAGAGCGCCAGTAGGAGCCGTTTGCGTTGGAGGCGTTGAGGGGGTACAATGTACGAGAGTAGGCGGGATATCGGCGAAGGAATTGTTTGCGAAGAGCACCGAGGGGTTTGGGCATGGCGGCGGATGGGATCCAGCCACTGCGGTTGGGGAGGCGCTTGGTTGAGCCTATGCCGCGACGGATTCCGCAGCAGCGATCTTTGTCGTAGTGAAGCTGTAAGATGTCAGTTATGAGCACACAGATAGTTTATATGTGAGAATTATATCGTACCTCAATTTCCTTCGTTCGTCCCAAAGGTGATCTATCTCGCTTGTGTTTCTTGGGAGCCTTGCGGAAGCATTTTGAGCAGTAATAGTCGTCATTCGGCTCAAATTTAGGATCATCATGTCCCCAATTGGGCGATGGAGCGCGTCGGGGTAGCCTGGTGCGATTCCCGTTCTCGTCTGTCTCGCTGTCTTCGTCGTCATCTTCGTCGCCTGAGTATGTATAGTTGCGGTCTCCTTTCTTGCCTCGCTTCTTGCCTCCTCGTTTGTGGCGTTTCGAGCTTGAGGGATCTCCATGGGGGTCATCTTCTGACTCTTCGTCATCAGACTTGTCTTGGTCTGGTACATTCTCGAAATCAGATCCATTGTCTGGTTCGGATTCTGAAGGCTGAGGAGATTCAGGTTCAGGGGATTTCGCCACCTCACGGGTCTCCGGTTGGCTAACTTCGGGCTCTTTTTCGCTTTCGGCCGCCAGTGGATCTGAGTTTGCTGGTTGGGAGGGAGCCCTACTTTGGGTCATGCTTGGAGAAGATACATCGAGTCCATCGAGCGGAATCTTGGTGATGGCACTGGGAGATTCTTGATGTGCATCTGAATCAGGAGTCTCGATCTCAGATGGCCTTCGGTCAGATGTTGCACGGTCAATGGCTGCCTGAAGTTTTCGTCTAAAGGTGCCATTCAGTGAAGGATCAGTCGACTCTTCACCGGATCTTCCCGCATGGAATCGTTTTGTCGGCTTTGGTCGTCTTGGCTCTTCATCAGACTCACCCAGATCCATTTCTTCTGGATCTTGTT
Source organism: Trichoderma camerunense (assembly GCF_050948025.1). Taxonomy (NCBI): domain Eukaryota; kingdom Fungi; phylum Ascomycota; class Sordariomycetes; order Hypocreales; family Hypocreaceae; genus Trichoderma; species Trichoderma camerunense. The sequence goes on from NW_028145369.1 coordinate 926,460, forward strand.
GTGCTTCAGAATCGACGGCGCGGAAGAGAGTTTCGATTGACGGAAGTTCCTCTTCTTCATGAGAATCGATGGCGCCAGTCTCGGCTTCATTTATCTGCATTCGGAGATTATCCTGCTGTTGATTGAACGCCGCAACATCTGGTGGTAGAAACAAAGATTTTTGTCCATCATTCTTCTTATAGCACGCGGCCATATGAGCTGCGTTCCGATCCCAATCCGCTTGACCAGCGTTACCACTGAACTCACCGCCGCAATAGCGACAATATCTTCCACGCTTTGTTCTGGATTCTTTGCAACTTGGCCGATTTTGATCTCGTCCATCTTGAGCAGGATGGGATGTGTCGGATTCGCAGTTGTTTTCATCGTCGCCACAACGATCACAAAACTCAGAAGCCTTCTTTTGGGGATGCTTCTGTGCTTCCGGTTGGTCAACCATCATGACATCATTCGCCAATGCCACTGGTGAAGGGTTATGACGCTTTTCGACCCTTTTCAGGGGAATAGAGATGACCCCTTTGCCGTCGAACTGCCGTATGGTTGCTTTGGTAACTCCCAGCGCTTCCATGAGCTCATTCCTATGCTTTTGCCTCAGATGGCGATGAACTCGTTCCTTGCTCCAGTGCTTGGGTATTATGCCGGGGCAAAACATACACTTTCTCACATCATGTTGGGGTGCCGTCCGATTCAAGAGAACGTTTCGCATGTCCCATAACGCTCGTTGAAGGCGTGCTTGCTCCGTGAGCGTCCTGAATCTCGTTGCTATCTTTGGCATATTGTCTCCGGTGCGAAACTGATGTTCGAAAGATGGCGCATTCGTTGGTATTTGAATGTCAGAGTCGTTCGACTGTGAGCACGATCCGCAGTTGTCATAGACACTGGGTTGCCTGCCTAGACGTTGGGTTTTGGCCGGCTCGGGATGAGTCGCTTTAACCAGCTGGAGTTCTGTCTCTCGTAGTCTTGCTCTAACAGCCTCTATACCAACGGAGCTGTCACGAACTGGTGTCTGGACTGCCTCATGGGCTGTCTCTTCAGCTTCATCCTGAGGAGTTTCTTCTTTCTCTTGCTCTCTGGCATCATTGTCCTCGGGCTTTTCGATTGCAGCCTGAACGCCGGCCATGCGTCCATATCGTGGGCCCCAGATGTTAGTCTTGTCAACCTGATCCCGCCAATTCCATGCTTTCGAATCAAGAATCTTGATCTTTGCCGATGGAGTCGGTATCCTGGCACGGATACTAAACCACTCCTCGTCTGTGGTATTGGACCCAATGAAAAAACAAGGCATATCAATGATATCTGCGGATTCGTTCTCCATCTCGGGCTGAACGCTTATGAATGCGTCTCCACGCTTCACGTCTTCGATACGACTGGGTTCACACTCAGTGAGCTGCATCAGCTCAAACATGCTGGTCCTGAAGTCATCAACTGTCGAAGATAGTGAAGGCATGCGTACAGAATGCTCAGCTCCATCTTCTCCATCAGATGTCGACAGATGGAGAACATTCTCATCTTCCTCCCACTCTGGGTACAGAAGAACAAAGGCTTTTTTGGTTTCGGCAATCTTAGAAAGAGCCGCAGAGTAGTCAATCTCGGAGTTCGGAGGGATATCATCAGACATGCAAATTGAACAATATTCCTGATCTCTGTGGATTTCCGGTCCCAATGTTGCACGTCCATTAAGCAGTCGCACATATTTGAGGTGCTTGGTATAGTCACCAAAGGCTGACGATATTATATTCCGCATAAAGTCCAATACATCGGTCAATGGTATTTTGCCAACACTGTCTGACGTTGGGTTACTGATCTTGAAACAACCAGGCAGCACGATGGGAACGTTGTTATTGCCAAGGGGGCTGCGGCTCAGATAAAAGTGCTTTCCCTGACCGTCGGGGATTAGTGAAAGGATGCCGGACGAGGGGGTTGTGTAAGGGCCATAGACTGAAGGAGCATTAGTAGAATCGAGGCCCAATCCGCTGAGTTGAAAATTTGCGTGGTGAAAGGAGTCCTGTGGGCGACCAAATAGAACCTCAAAAGCGGTGTTGATGTAGGCATTGAGCTGGTCAGCTCCCCATCCGTACACGTCTTGCTGAGAAGGCTGCGAGTCGTTGAATTTGGGGAAGGTCAAGTAGCAACAAGAATCGACGACACGTGCTACTTTGCCCTCCGTTCCGTCTGATAGGCTTCTGACAGAAGAGACACTGGTGTATAATTCCTCTTCGCTAGGCTGCCAGTGAGTGGGTGTTGACTCGTGGTCCAGATGGATAAAGAATGAGTGCAGGTTGTCTGAATAATTGTCCTCTTCAAGTTTCTTTTCCAGGATGTATTGCAGTGTTATGCTATCAGGATTCAAAGGGAAGGAATCGTGGATAGTATCGACGACCGTTTTCGACTTTACATCGAAATGCACGAGGGAGAAGGCTTTATCGTCTTGGGGCCCGAGAGAGAGCAATCTCCTAATTGCATCCTCATATGTCTGTCCATCCCCTGGGATAAACGGCACATACCCCTGGAAACCGTAGAGGTTCATCCCGATTGAGGTTTGGGGAGTAATGGCTGGCTGGCGGTGGGAAATGAAATCTCCATCGATGTCAGTGTTTTCCATAGTGGCGTCTTCGGCTTCCTTTTCTTCTCTGTGAAGCTGGTCTTCCGGTGTGTTGTCTTCATAGTCGCTGTCTTCGTTACCGTCTTCTCCATTACTTTCACTGCCAGCGAAGTCGTCGTCATCCCCATCATTCCAAGCATCATTCTCTTGGCTCCGGTCGCCGTCATCGCTTGCTCCACCACCTCGAAGCCGCACAGTGGGTTGCTCAATCTGCGCATCTTGGTCTTTCAAAAAGGTATTTGAAAGACTTGACAGCCAACTCTGCGGGAGCTCAACGGGTACGGGATATGACGGGTCCTCTTTCCCTAGACAGCTGTTAACAAACGGAACACCGGAATCTCAATTAAGAGCGAATTTACCTCTGAGAATCTCCTTCCCCCAGTTGCGCTCTTTATGCGCCGTGAGAAAATGCAACGGTGGATCAATGGCATATCGGGGCGGCTCTGGCTTTCGGCTCTCCATTTTAAAAGTCATCTTCGCTAATTGGAAGTCCATTGGCTCAATATGGAGCCCAAAATAGAGCATTGTCAATTTTGTGGGAATATCAGGTGTGACGCCTTGGAACCGAGATTCTAAGAGATCGTGGAAGTCGCGGGTATTCTCCTCTTGTATGGCTTTTAGGACGGCCAACTCAGATGGTATAAACAGACGAGCCTCGTGTGCGGTAAACCTGTCCGATAAGATTCGACCTATCGTCATGTCGGGATTTGCGAGAAGCGTTTGGAATTCCTGAAGGACATCATTCCACTTCTCGTCCTCGGGTGAAACGAGCAAGTCAATTCGCTCCTGGGCTTCTTCTTCGGTAATTGATGAGGTCTGTTGGAAGCCTCCTAAGAACGCTTCTGCGACGCCGCTCTGCGTGTCCATATCGTCTTATAGTCTAAGACGATGTTCGCTTGTAAAAGATAGTAGAAGAAAAGGGCCAAGAGTGACATTCACCCTCAACAGTAGCTGTATAGAAACGTCAAGGCATAAATCAGTGTAAGGGTCGAAGACTAGGAAAGAAAGTGAAATGCATGAATATTTTGAAACGCAGCAGAGGGTTTGTGAAAAATAAATGATTGGGAAATGTGATCCAAAAGTAACAAGAGTAAGACTATTCTCAGGTGTTGTTGGCTTCCGCATTAAGAAATGTCTTTGTCTCAACACCGTTATGAAGCGCATCTCAAAGGCTCTTTGTATTCACATGTCTAAAGAGCAGGCCGTGCGCCTGAAATGATCTCATATCTGCTTAGAGCTGACAGGAAAGCAACCAACATGTGTTCTAATTTAGGACTTCGAAATTCCGTCTCAAAGAAATACTTACAATGAACTGGTTGCAGCTTTCTTATGCCAACTTGTCGGCACAATACTTGGTGTATCTTTGACGAAGTCATACTTCTCTGCATTATTTGTTACGCGAGCAAGGGATGAAGAAGTTTACGCACTTGAATGAGTTTTCATGAAAGTAAAGTCATCCCATAGCTCGATTCGATGGGACTTTGATGCCTTCAATTGAGATTTCCATCTCACCCAAGTTGGTTTCTGGGTCTAATTCTTTGTTAGTTTAACAATGGTGATAAACGTGAGCGCATCGCAACCTCTTTGTATCATCACTTGTCCTGTGCTCCCGCACAGATATTCTAGAGCTCTCTCGATGCCTTTGCTACCGCATTCGGCACGTTAGCCATTAAATAACAGAACAAAGTAAGTTTCCTTTAATGAGATTCTCTAAATAGATATACATTTGCTCTTTCAATGATGCAATAGCAAGTAAGTGGCCCCACGTGCTCTTCATGATGCGTAACGTCCAGCAAGCTCTTCCAGCTTCTCTTGGAAGTCGGAAAAGTAATTGATGGCTTGAATGATCTTTCCTTCGCTTGTTCCAAAACCGCTCCTTGTGAACGCAAGTTTCCAAGCGCTCTCATCTCGCAGAATGGAGGCATATTTCAGGGCATTCAAGCTCTTCGCGGCCGGTTCATCTGCAAAATACTGGCCCGGTCTCTTTGTCGTTTTAGAAACGTCCAGACGCGATAGCGCATGCAGAAGTATCGGAGAAATTGTAATGTGATTCACTCCTGCTAGTTGTAACACTTCATCGACAGACGTGAGAGACGCAGCAAGAACGCGAGTGCGATGATTGTGTGCATTGTAGTAAGCCTGAGCTTCACGGCAGAATGCGAAAGCTTTATTGTGGTCAATGTACCTTGTAAAAGGTTAGCTTGCTCATGATATGGTATTGCTTCACATACCCTGTTTCGAAGTGCACTTTCAGTTCGTTGATATAAGGCGCGATATAAGTGCAATTTGCATCCGAGGCCAGAACTGCTTGCTCCATGCAAAACATAGTTGTTGCAAGCGTGGTTACGCCGTTGGCTTCCAGGGTGCGACATGCACAGAGGCCGTCCCATGTCGCAGGTATTTTGATGCAGATACGCTTGGTATCAAAGTCAGGCGCCAGTCCTCTGAATATGGCAATAATCCCTTGCTTGAACCTTAGTTTACGTCTCTGAGCTATGCTTAGTCGAATGGCTTACTTGTAGCGTTATCCACCATTCCCGTCTGTGAGTAAGACAGCTTAGGATTCGTTTGAACATGTACGTATCCTGTGATGTAGGGAGCAATCAACAGCTGCAGCTTGACCATCTGTATTCATTAGCAAAATAGCTTAGTACAGGTAGAGCTTTACATACCATAATCTCGACCATGAACTCGGGTAAAGACGTTTGACCTCGAATCTCAAGTAGTCTAACGGCGTCTTGCGCACTCTCTCGAATCAATACTTCATGGTGTAGGGATGGGTCCCCGTTAGAGACTTTAGTCAGTTCAAACCATGCAATGGCCTGACGATATAGTCAACATATATTTGCGGGACAAAATAGATGGCATCTTGAGCTACCTGATTCGAAGTACAGTCAACAAAAGGTCCCAAACTCTTGGCCACTAATAAAATCAGTTACCTGTTACTTGTCCATATCTCGTCAACGAAGGCGCTGTTACTTACCTTCGCTGTCTAGTGTATCGCAATCAACAACACTGTGTTGCCGGAGAGCATCTAGTAGAGACGGCATCGTGTATCTTGATGTCACTTATAGATTGTTTAGATGAAACCTAAAAGTTGAATAGCCTGGGGATATTGATTCAGGCAACTCGAAGCCTCAGGAAGCAAAGCAACAGCCGATAACGGCGACTAACTGTGGTGGTGCCACTCTTCAAGAGGAGAGTTTCAGTCCCCAAACGTGAGCGATGATCTTTTTGAAGCAATTTAACTAGTCGATCGTTTTCGAATAAGGAATACTTGAATGTTTTTCTTGCTGTAAAATATACATTCATGCGCAGTATCATCCTCTTATCAGCCCATTCACTGACCCCGGGTTGATGGCGCTGAGGGTGGTCACATGATCCAGCACGTGTCTCCCCTCTGATAGCCGAATGCAGAGAAAACTCCAAGCTATCAGCCGATCAGCGCTAGATTGCCATCGCCGTCGAGCCGCAGAACCGACAAACCGCCAAAAATCCTCTTGAGCAGAGGGAAATGGACTGAGTCTTGCGTGGGACGCCATGCGCTCTGATATCCGGCGATTATGCGGTCACCATTGGTCTTAGCTCTTGCGCCGGAGCTTCAATTGCTGTCCAGGCGCAGCATTCGAGCGGCATCGCCAAGATGGCTTTCCACAAGCCCCAGCCTGGGAGCTCCTCGAAGCTCCAAGGTGCCGTTGGGCACTGTGTTTTTCCTGCAGAACCGTCTATTCGACAGATCGAGCTGCCTTGATTCTATTATATCGAGACGCAATTCCAGGGCAACTTCAACCTCTACAAGCTCGACAACCCCGCCATCAAATCTTCAGTCGCAAACGCCTCAACTCTCAGAACTCGCTCCCCACCGTCGACGACAGGCCCGGAAGCAAGCCCTTGCTCAAGCTACTTCGTCCGAAGCTCCTCTACCTCCCGATGCCTCGTCGCTCCTCACATCAGCCGCGGCCGCACAGCCCAAAGATTCCTTCCGCCGAACATTTTCCACCTTTCTGTCTCTCTCAAAGCCCCGCCTGACCGTCCTCGTTGTCTTGTCGGCCATGGCTCCATACGCGCTGTATCCTGTTCCCGAAATGCTGATGCCAACAATGACGGAAACGCCAAGTCTGAGTCCATTGACCCTCTTTTTCTTAACAACGGGAACTGCGTTGTGCTCTGCAAGCGCAAACACTCTGAATATGCTGTACGAGCCATCTACCGATGCCAAGATGACAAGAACAAGGAACCGGCCGTTGGTGAGGGGTCTGATTTCGAACCGAGCTGCGGCATTGTTTGCCATCCTTTGCGGCGCAGCTGGTGCCGGTGCTCTTTACTTTGGTGTCAACCCCACGGTTTCGTTCTTGGGCCTTTCAAACATTGTTCTTTATGCTGGCGTCTATACGCCATTGAAAGCTGTCACCGCATTCAACACCTGGGTGGGTGCCGTTGTTGGTGGGATTCCTCCCCTGATGGGCTGGGCCGCCGCGGCCGGCGAAGCTGCAACAAAGGACGGTTCTTGGAGGGAGCTGCTCTTGGCTAGTGACGGATCGTCCATCGGTGGATGGCTGCTTGGCGGCCTTCTTTTCGCATGGCAATTTCCGCACTTCATGGCTTTGAGCTGGCCCATCCGGGAGGAATACAAAGCCGCCGGGTTGCGCATGCTCGCGTGGACGAATCCGGCCAGAAACGGCCGCGTCGCCTTGAGATACAGCCTCGTCTTTTTCCCATTGTGCTTTGGTCTTTGTGCAGCCGGCGTGACGGACTGGTATTTCGCATTGACCAGTTTGCCCATCAATTTGTGGCTGGCCCGTGAGGCCGTCCGCTTTTGGAAATTCGAGGGCCACAAAGGAAGCGCACGGGGCCTGTTCTGGGCAAGCGTTTGGCATCTTCCCGGCGTCATGATACTGGCACTGCTGCACAAAAAGGGTATGTGGAGTCGAGCTTGGAGGAGCGTGTTTGGAGATGACGAGGAAGGGGAGTGGGAGGAGGAAGAGCTGGAAGAGATGGCGAGTATGACAGCCACAACAGTGGCACAAAAGGGCGAGACGACACAACCAGGACGGTGATGATCACTGCTCCATGTAGGAATAGCTTTATGATCTCTTTGAAAGAGTGGAAAAGGAGGCATGTATGTGTTTGATATAGTGTCTGGGCGGCGCATGTATAGTAGAGCTTCACTCAACGCTGTTTTGTACAATTAGATAGATCACATTGGGTACAATCGTCAACGATGATGAGCAATAAAAAAACAAGACATTTATAATTCCGTTCCACCAGCTCCCATGCATAAGATGCCTCTGTCACTATTATACATTCCCAAGACCATCATGTCTTTTCAATTTTCCTCTTTGATCCAAAATTCCCCGTGTCGACAAAAAACCAAACAAACAATCTGTATATCCCATACGCATCTATCTATTCAAGTAGACAAGGAAAGGTCGAGAAATCAGTCTTCTGTGACGAGTTTCTCTTTTTTTAAGCTTCTTTTTTGTCCAGTGGACGTGAGTGCGTAGGGGATTAAATGGTGTCAAAAAAACGCCAGTTAACGCCAGTACTGTGCCATGAATGTAATAGGTAAGACAGGACTCAGCCATAAGAAGACCTAAAAAGGAATGGAGGTGCAGCTCATGTGTAGATATGAGCTGCCATTACGACGTAGAGTCGGATAATAAAGGAAAGGAAAGCATGTAGCAAATAAAGGGGGAAGGGTAAGTAGGGGAATAAACGATCAAAACAAAATGCCAGAATTATAAAGATTTGACAAAGAGAGAGAGAGAGAGAGAAATCACATTCGACCCCCGTTAGAACGATGGACGAGAGACTCGATGCCCATGTCGCTGGACAGACGCTGGCTATCCAAGTAAGGGCTGCTGTCCTGACTGGTTCCGGTGCCGCCGCGGGACACGTAGCCGTGGCTCATGCTGGTCGTGGAACTGACGCTCGACGAGTATCCGTGACCGCCGTAGTACGCAGGTCCCATGTTGTAAGGGCCCTGGTGATGCTGGGGGTGGAGGTGGTGAGAGTGAGGTTGGAGATGCTGCTGCGGCTGTTGCTGCTGCTGTTGGTGGTGGTAGCTGGCGGAGCTGGAGTAGGAGTGTGTGCCGGAGGAGCTCGTCGCGGGGCTACTGTAGGATGCGTCTAGTTCATCAACGGGGGTCAGGCCGATGCCGGAAATGCCGCTATCGTCGTCATACCCTGTGAGTCCCGTCTCGAGACGGTCACGGCGCGAAGCTGCGCGGGCGGCGCTCTGGAGGTTCTTGAGGCCGTTGGACATGCACTAGATGGTGGAAGGGACACACAGTGTTAGCAAATGGTGTCTCTAGTAAAGGCAGAAGCAGAGAAGGGGGCACGGCGGTGAAGAAAAGGATGAGTGTCTTCCTCCTCTCCAAGTCGGTGTAAGTGTGCAAAAGCAACACGTAGGAGATGTGTATACAATAAGAAGAAGAAGAAACGAAATGGCTTACCTTGGCCTCGACAACGTTCCACTTCTCTCCGGTTCGAGCTGCCAGACCGCTCCAAATCTCCTTGCGCATGCTCATGTACTCTTTGGCCAGCATCTGCATCCTGCGAGTGTCCCAGTCGTCGACGTTCTTGCGCTCAATCAGCCGTTCATGACGCTTGCGGCAGGCATTGGGCGTCTTGGACTGGAAGTATTGATCTCTGATCTGGTTCCAGTTGAGGCCCTGCTGGCGAGCAGCCAGTAGCTGCTCGTCATCCTGCTGGGTCCAGGCTCCAGAGCTGGGCCGGTGCTGCGATGACTGGGCCGGAGGCATGGGGAGAGTAGGCGAAGGGGCACTGGTAGAGTACGGGCCGTATTGCGGTTGTTGAGAAGGGTGAGTGAGAGGCGGTGGAATCGACATGGCAGCAGACGAGGAGGACGGGGCGACGTCGTAGTAGTTTGTAGGAATCATGCGGGACGGGGCAGCGTACATGGCAGGAGACGGCGCCAGGCCAGCCTGGAGGCCGCTGTAGCCCTGCTCGCTGGAGTTCCTAGTGTGTCTCGGCATCATGGAGAAAAAAGGTTTGACAAGTCGGTTTGTTTCGGTTCGATGAAAGAGGCGAATGGAGTTGCCACAGGTGGAGAAGTTGTGGTGATGATATGCAAAATGATGGAAGAGAGTGGGAAAGAAGACTGATGCTTGGATGAGGTGATCGAGACCGGCTCGGTAACCACTTGCCAAGTAATGAAACAATTATTGATTAAAAGGTCGAAATGACTGGTCGAAGTTGGTCCTCGCGGTCTTGACCGAAGTGGCCTGCAGTGCGGTCTACCGTGAGGGTCTAGTCCTTGTAAGAGGGGGGGAGTCGTCTGCAGGGGGGGGGAGAAAAAGAGGTCCCAAAGAATGTTGATGACAAGCAGAGGAAGATCTCCACAAACTTGACGAGTTGACGAGAGAGGGAAAAAAAGAGAGGAACACAAAGACCCGGAAAAAGTAAATAGTAAAAGGGGGGACAAGGAAAGGAAACAGATACGAAACAAGTTTTGAGTGGAAGATTTTGAGTGAAAGGAAAACAAACACACACAGACAAAATAAAAAAGAAAGCTTCTGGAGAAGAAAAGGAGAGGAGAAAGCAGGCTGCCGGGGGAGGACATGGGCCTGCTTTAAGTTTTGCGATGCATCATTCTGTCAGAGAGGAAAAGAGATGAAATTCCAATATGGCCTTGGGCGGCTGTCAGGATGAAACAAGAAGATCTAAGCCGAATCGGACATGAAACGGAGCGCGTGTATCTGAACAGCCCAGTCCTCTGGGAATGGCTCGCCCACATTGGTCGGTATGCCTCGACGATAGGGCCACGGGCGGTTAGACGGCCTCTTTGGGAAAGGCGGCTATCGTCTGTCTGGGAAGGCTGGACATTGCTCTACGGACATCAGTACACAAGTCCATGGGCACAAAAAAAGGGAACTTTGATGGGTGTTGTGTTGGGGGAAATGGTACAAGCAGCAAGTTTACTAGGTAGTTCCCAGGAAGCGCTCGCCTCGAAGCCTGCAAGGCGGCTAATAGAATAGTAATGAGACAAGGGCATGGGAAACAAGACACCAAAAAGGGCCTCGAAAAGGTTCTCTTTTCCTCCTCCCCTTGTCCACAATTCTTCTAATGCCCGTTTAATGACCATGTGGACCAGGCCGAGCCGTCAGGGTTGTATGGAGAATAGCTCGCTGCCTTGCAGAAAATGGCATGTCCCAAGATGCCACCCCTGGCAGGAAAACCAGGCTGGAGCAGCGGAAACCCAGAGCCTGGCCCGAAAATGACATCAAGAGCTATTCCCAAAGGGCATTGAACATCCCTGAAAGCTCACGAATAGCGGCGCGAACAGGAAATGAACGGGATCATTGCATTGCATTGCATGTTGTTCTTCATGGGTCAGGCGGGAAGATCACCGTGGGGGAAAAAGACGCGCCTAGACGCCCAAGCCTGGAGGGGGAGGAGCTTCCCAGGGCAAAGACACTCGCATGGCGGGCCCGTTTCCGCACATGGCAGACGCATGGAGCTGCAGGGTTTCTTTGCCGCGCTGCCCTTGCTCGAGAGACCCAGCTGTTGCGCATCTTTTGCAGCGTCTTGTATAAGTCGAAGTAGGGTTGATAGAGGGGGGATATTACATGGGATCAAGTCTCTTCCCTTTTCGCAATAGCGGCCGCCCGACCCCACACGCGGTTGATGCGCGATTGGCTCGTTTTCCATAATCAAGCGCGCGTTTAGGTAGTTCAGCTGAGGCTAGTCCGTAAGAGCTACTAGCGTGGGTCTATTTCTGGCCTTGCGGGCCAAGAAGCGCCGCGCTAGGATCTTACCGCGCTGGTCTGATTGGCCGGCCGCAGCGGGTATTCTGCTTGTACCTTGTCGGCTGCGAACTGGTGCTACGGTACCTCGTCAGAACGGCCGCTGCGAGACCACCTGAGGCCGAGATCCAGGAAGCTTGAATAGGTTCGACGGACTTAAAGCCGGCCGCGCGAACTGGTCATCGAGAATGCAATGCGGGTCATGAGGGCAGAGGAAACGTTTCAGCGTGACCTTGTTTCGGAGGAAGAAACTCGCCGTGTCCTCCTAGAGTGTACCTGATTTTGAGCTGTTGGTTGTGTCTATGTGGTTATGTGTCAGGCCCAACAACAGCTACAAAAGCGCGTAACCTGCTGTTGGTTGCTCTGTGTTGGTTGTCCTTCTGTCTCGATGTAGTAAAAGTGTCTCTATGTAGTAAAAGCGGCACTTTACCCCAAACCTTTGCGCGTAATTAATTATAGCATCGCTCTGTGTTACACGTTTCGCTTGAGCATCACGTCATGATTCTATTTATGGGAGATGAATGTCTCAATGACGGTTTACAAACGGCATAAGCTTGTGCAACACTGAGAAGACAGCGGCAAGAGAAGAGACCTCGAGTTTAGATATTAAGCCTCCTAGAAAGTGATCAAGATCAGGTGACTCCTTACATAACTCGTTCATCATGAGAGAGAGAGCGACTTCTGTCCTACTCCTTCGGCAACAATCGTCTATGCAACTAAGGCCCAAGTTGCCGACGCTCGGCAAATTCAAATAGACTTAAAAATTACCAGACAAGGACGAAAGCAGACTTAGTAATAGAAAGATGCACTATGATAGGGCAAAACGTTGGGTATTGGGTGAAATCTGAACGCTAAGTGGCACAAACATCTAGAAACCCCGCCATAACCAAGCCACATATCATCTCTCAAGAGCCTCAATATTTACCAAACAGGCAATGCCTCCTGATTTACAACTCCAGACTCTGTCAACAGCCTCTTAACCGACTTTTTAGTATCAGGCAGCGCTCATGTGAGCTCATGTGTGTCCCAATAGGAAAAATAGGATAAAATAGACTTGATGCTTGGCACTACCCTGCAGTAAATAGCGTCGGCCAGTTCACCGCGCTTTGCATGATGCCAAGACGAGCTGAACATCTTAGTTGATGACGATGCGGCTCCAGGCTTTTTTTCTGTAAGAGTTTGGGAGCCCAACAGTGGCATGTTGGACCTGATGGAGAAGATAATATTGTAGAAAGGTTCCTGGAAAAACTATCTATAAAGGGGATGTCAAGGTCCTCGGAGGCAGAAGACGGAACTACGACTCTCTGGACATTATCATTGAATTCCATCTACTCGTCTCATTAATAATAATTCCCAACTTGTTAATAAACAATGGTGTCCAATTCAGTCATGAGATGCTCGCTCCACACGCTCCTCCTCCTCAGCCTGTCATCAACAACCTTCGCCGCCACAAATCTCTTCTCGCGTAAGCCTCCCGCACGCCTCCTCGCCCAACTATCGCCATCCTCCCACTTCCAAGACGCCTCATCCGTCGTAATCGCCGCCCAATGCCGTCCCGGCGAGATAGTCTGCAACGACGGCTGCATGCCCTCCGTGGGAGTGTGCTGTACCGACGGCGGCGGGGGGTTCTGCAAGCAGGGCTTTTCCTGCGTCGCGGACGGGTGCTGCCCCATTGGACATGTTTGCGGCGATGAGATCACTTGCGATCTTGGCGAGGTGCCCTGTGGCGAGAAGAAATGCATGCCAAAGGACGGGGTGTGCTGTCCGAGCGGGTCGTATTGTCAGGCTGGAGAGGAGTGCTTTCAGAATGGGTTCGATCATTATTGCCAGCGTGTTGGTGGGAGTGGCGATCCGAGTGATGGCGGTGGAAGCAAAACTACTGGAGGAACCATTGGAATCGCTGAGACGTCAAGTTCTCTGAGCCAGAGCACGAGCTTGTCCAAGACAACTCAGGGAGAAGCTCCCGCTTCAACATCTGCCGAGACTCAAGGAGAGGCTCCAGCCTCAAAAGCAGCTGAGACAGGGACACAGACACATACACAGGCAGAGGAGTCGACATCCACATCGATCTCATCACAGAGTTCCTCTTCTGCACCAACCAACCACCCCATAGTCACTCCATTTCTCCCAAACCCATCAACCACGTCGACAACAACAACTGAAATCACCTCGTCATCAACAACTGCGGCAGGCTCAGCAACTACGACAAGTGGCGGAACTCCAGCAGCTTTGAAAATGTCGGGAGTAACACTGGCATTGGTTTTTGTATCCATCATGATGATTCTCTGAATAGAAGAAGGGAGAAAATGTAGATTTAATTTGCACTAGCATTGGAAACACATTCAGCAAAACATATGAGGATCAAGCATGTAGAGGGTATCCAAAAGAAAAAAGCGCACAGTGGTATTCCAAAGTTCCAAACTATCTTTCCAAATTCCTCCAAAATCAATGCAATATCAAGGAAAATACCGCGCAGGGTATAAGTATACACAATAGAAAAAAATAATACAAAAGAAATTGAGAAATTACGCTGAAGTGTATACCGGCAAGTTGCGCCCAAAACTCTCCCATCTTTAGCATTAACCGGTCTTTCTTTTCATCCTTCTCTGTTTCCGTCATGCGACTTTTCACATCTTTCATAAAACTGGTGCCTTGTTGCATTTATGCCGTCTTCATCAAAACTCCAAACATTAACTTTCGGGCATGCATCTAGTACTCTGATTTTTCGTTATGTGTTGCCAGCTCTGACACAAAGCCCGGATGTTGGCCCGCGCTGCTGGTAGACCCGGTGCTCATTCTTTGCGGATGCATCATGGACGGGCTGGGCTGGGCAGACCAGCGTGGGTCAGACGAGGATGAAGAGGGTGGACGGTATCCCGGGCTCGGCTGTGGAGACGGGTAGAGACCGTGTTGAGGCGGGTAGTCGCCGGGCAGTTCCATGATGACCATTTGCTCCTTGGGAGGGATTGGCGGTGGCGCGTACATGCCAGGCTGGGGCGTTTGTTGGTATGTTGACTGTCGAGGGTCGTACATCTGCGGCGTTTGAGGAGGGGCAGGATAGGCGTAGGGAGAATAACCCGGGGAGTAGTTTGGTGGCATATGGCCTGCCTGTGCCAGTTGAGGGCTCTTTTGGCCCATTCCATATGAAACGGAAGACTGTCGTCTGGGGTCTGCAGACGCAGCTGTTGCGGGCGTATGGGAGCGGTCGTTGGGGTTGACCGTCCTGAGCTTGCCGTCCTCCATCATTGCTTTCAAAACACCAGCATCGAGCAGCTCGGCCTTCTTAATGATGCGCTGGACCATCTCCTTGTTGGCGGCCTTGAGCTGGGCCTTGACAAAGCTGACCATGGCGATGTTGGTCTTGATCTCGATGTCCTCGCGGAGGTACAAGCCGTCAGAGGGGGCTCCGAGGGCCTCGAGGCCAATCTCGCGATGCTCCGGAGGCTCGATTCCAGGCTGGTTGCCGCAAATGCGATACGTGTTGCGCAAATCGATGTTCAGGGGAGCGTAGATGTGAGTCTGGAGACCCCAGGGCATGTCGTGGAAGCAGCCGTTGAACTTGATCTTGCTCCCGCCCATCTTGCCAATGCCAGGAATCACCTGGACACGCTCCTCGATCTCATACCAAGTACTGTAAAACTCGTCGGCGGCGGCATTGCGAGGCGCAGAAATGGGCTTGTGGCCGAGGACAAGCGGGTTGAGGGTGATGACTTCGCTGTGGGAGTGGAGGATGTCAATGGCGAGTTGTCGCGGGATGAAGCCCGGAATGGGTGTGACGAGGGTAAAAGCCTCTTTCTTGCGCAACATGGTGCTCATTTACCGAGTGAAAACTCTGAGGGAGCCAGAGTTTTCGACGTTAAAGAAGGAAAGAAAAAGAAGAGGGGAAAAGGTGAAGAAAAAAAGGTGAGATCAGATCCTTCTGACGTCTCTCCCTTGGATACAGAGTTCGAATTGGACAATAGCGATGACAATAACTGGATTCAGCCCCGCAACCAGCCTGAAGCCCCCCGTAGCCGTAATTGGCGCACGCTCGAGTGGGTGTAGGGGTTCGATTTACTTTATTTAGCGGAGGTCCAGCGCATGTATGTACAGGTACCGAGGCGGGATGAGGATGCGGGAGGTTGGAGTTGAGATGGAGTTGAGATGGATCTAAAACCACAGACCAGACACGGACGGCAGAAGAAACGCGAAACGGGCGATGAAGAAGAAACAAAACTCGAACAGAGCCGGGAAAAAAGATTTTAAACGAACCGCGCCGGTTGAGTCCCTGGAGCATTAAATCAAATTCCCAGCGTCAGCATTTGCTTGGGGCGGGGGCGCACAGGCTTTTCCTAGAGCCGCATAGCTGGATCCCGCTAATGAAATAGTAAGCACTGGCAAGGCCTTTTCATGGTCCTGTCAGCATGTCTGGATGGGCACGCCACCAACATTAGCGAGCTGCTTCGCCCCCTCCGATAAACAGATCCATATTCTGGTAGTACGAGGGAAGGGAGTCGCCGGGAGTATTGCTACATTTGGGGGTTGCACGAGTGTGTTGGTTGGGGTTGGGGTTGAGAACCAGAGTCACACTCACGCTGTTAGTTACAGTAGTATGGAACCTGACTAAAGAACCCGACTGGACACTACATCAAATGGAACTCTTGGTAAGTGATATTGTAACTAGAAATCGAAGGTGCCAGCAGTCCCTTGGTAAACTGATACAAAGCACGGACAAATGCGTAATTCTTTCCATCAGTCCTCCAAGTCCATATCTCAGTACTGTACGAGTACGAGTACCTACCAACTCCTGCGCTTGCGGCGGAGCCCGCGGGAACGAACTGGGCTTGGAATGTTTTGGCCTCAACTTCTTGCTACCCAGTTTGATCGATGATGCGGAAGCGTGGCTTTGACGTCAGACGTCCCGGATCACAGCAGCTGGTCAATGCCCGATTCAAGCTTCTGGTAACGTCGTAGGATCCGTCGATTGCGCGTTCAGTGTACATCTACTCGTACATGCAGCCTCTTGGTGCTGTTAGGCTTCGAGTAGCGCACTTGTACCCTCTGCACCGCCTGCCGGAAACGCAGCAACCCGACTGGTGGCACTTCAACTTTGGGTCTTAGCAGGGTCTTCAAACGCCCATCAGCCAGTGCACAACAAGTGACTGGAGCACAAGGCCGTTGCTGTAAAGGCTAGGTAAAGTAAACAAGCTGATCCCTGTCAAACTCTCAGAGCTTGGCTTGTCCCACTGTCTCGGAAATATCTG
Source organism: Trichoderma camerunense (assembly GCF_050948025.1). NCBI lineage: Eukaryota > Fungi > Ascomycota > Sordariomycetes > Hypocreales > Hypocreaceae > Trichoderma > Trichoderma camerunense. Next base: position 943,070 of record NW_028145369.1, read on the forward strand.
GCCGTGGAACATGATGGGAAGCTTGCGGCCCAGAATATCAGCGGGTGCGAGTACTTCCGGATACCTGAAATAGATCTGGCGGTGGAGCCCCGGGGTGACTTTGGCGGCGATGCCCCTTGCTGGAGCTTGTAGCTTTTTGCCTCTTGCAGCTTGAGTTCATGGAGACCCGGTTTGCCATTTGGCCATCTCTTTGCTGTCCATCCCCTTGCAGAAATGGCGGGCAGAGGCGATGCTTGTTTGTTCCGTCCTCCATCATCACCGCCTGGAGCGTCTTGTCTTGACTGCTGTACAGCTACCCTACCTAGTAGCTATTCCTGCTTGTGCTCCGTGACAGCTCAGCTTCGTGCTACAGCCCGTTGATCACAACATCTACACACCCATCTGACCTTCTGTACAACATGGCCAGATTCGCTGCCATTGGCGCGCTGTCGCTGGCCGCTATCCAAGCAGCCCACGCGCTGGTTTTACCCGAAGCAGCCGTGCCAAATCAGGCACCGCTCGGTGCAAATGACGAGGTCACAGCCTTGATCAAGGACAATGCCATGATCGGCCCCCACCACCTAGACGACGATATCGAGGCGGCCGAGAGCTTCTTCAACGCCGTATCGTCTATCCGCGGCCACATCCACGAGGACTTTGGCCAGGCCGTGGCCGATCTCGTCGGGCTGGGTAACGGCAACGGTTACACGGCAGACGTCGGCAGTCCCGGCCACCATCACCACGACGACGACAGCAGCTTTACGATATACGAGCTAATCTCCAAGAGCAAGTTCACCAAAAAGTTCGCCAAGCTAGTCGACGACCACCCTAGCGTGGTGGATCTGCTCAACAGCACCTCTGCCAACTACACGCTCTTTGTACCTGTGGACAAGGCCTTTGAGGACATCCCGGACGATCATAAGAAGCCTAGCAAAGAGTTTATCGAAAACGCCCTGCTCTACCACATCGCCAAGGGCGAATATCCCGCCCGCAAGATTCTGCACTCGTACACGCTGCCCACTGCCTACGACGAGGAACTTCTCGGCGGTGAGCCTCAGCGTCTTCGTCCCTCTGTCAACTTGGGCGGAGTCAAGCTCAACTTCTACAGCAAAGTGATCGCTGCTGACATTGTAAGTTGCCCCGCTGAGCAATCGCGTCTAATAATAGCCAACCCGTCGCCGGCATGCTATTGCTCGTATGTACTCGTACTTTGGACTGACCCTTTCATTTTCCTTCCTTTTCAATTAAATAGGCAGCCAAGAACGGCATTATCCATGCCGTCAATCACATCCTGGTGCCGCCCCCTTTTATCGGTCGAATCATCACTCTGTTCCCTGACCGGTTCTCGACCCTGCTGCTTGCCTATGAGAAGACGGACTTTGTCAAGGAGATTCACGGCATCAACCTCAAGGGCAGCACCGTCTTTGTCCCCACCAATGAGGCTTTTAACTGGCTGGGGCCCAGGGCAAACGCCTTTCTCTTCAACACCAACAAGGGCCACAAGTACCTAAAGGCCATTCTCAAGTATAACATTGTGCCCAACGCTACGCTCTACACCGACGCCTTCTACGACGAGAGAGAGTCGGAGCAGCAAAAGGAGCCAGTTGAGGAGCTGACGAGCGAGCACTACGACCTGCCCACGCTGCTTGGCGACGCACACATCAGCGTCGACATTGCCCGCATTTTTGGGTTTGCCTCCATCAAGGTGAACGGCTATTCGCGAGTGGTCATTCCCAACGGTGTGGCCAAGAACGGCGTCATCCATGTCGTCAACCGAGTTCCTCTCCCTCCTCACAAGGGACACCGCCACCACCATTCAGAGAACGTTGGTGAGATCGACGTCAAGGATCTGATGAACAGACTTGCGGATTACGTGTGATGAATTATGTGCGACTGCGCTGAAGAAAACAACAATCATTTGGATAACTGCCTGGAGCAGATGATGAATACACGGTAAAGATGAATTTAACGGTATGTACCTATGTTTGAACAACACCTGAGTCAACCCGACTATCGAATGTAAGATTCCATGACTTGAAACGCTGCATGCAATATGTTTGAGACCAGATTGAAGGATTGAACAATGTGTAACTATTGATGACATCTCTCGTTTGAATTCCTAAATACACAGCAATTTAGGTAGCATTAGCATCAGCACTCATACTATGTGGATGCTGCCACGCTCATTGAACCCCTTTGACAGCTGCTCTGTCTTGTAGTGTGCAGTTTAGAACCGAGGTAAGCGACTCAATACACAAAATACGATAGTATGTCTTGTAAGATTAACAGCCACACGAAACCCTAGCAACCATGTCCTAAATAGCAAATGATTGACTCCCTACTGCAACTGTGCTTATCGTCATCTCAATGATCAAAATTAGACCACTTCTCTTTGTTCTTCTCCACAAATTCCTTCCAGGTCGTCGGCTTCTCTTCTAGCAAGGCTAAGCTTCCCGCCAGAGATTCACCAGCATAGTACCCGGGGTCTTCCAGAAGCTTCATATTCTCCAGCAGCTCCTGCGCTGCCACTGGGGAGAGGAACGACTTGAACTTGTCATCGTCGATCTGCACAGCATGGGCCGGTTTGCCCATGACCTCCGAGAACTCGGAGATGAGCTGGTCAATGGTGTAGTAGTCTGACGCCGCAAGGATACGACTTCCCGCCTGCGAGGGGAAGTTTTTCATAGCTGCCTTTACAAACTTGCCTGAGGTAGTATTGCTATCAACATGTGGATCTTTGTGCTCATATGAAGAAGTTGCAGTAATCATTCTTACCCGTGTCTTCGGCGGCATCAAACAGGGGCGCCTTTGCCTTTGACGGCTCAACAGGCAGAGCCAACGTGTACCCTGCGGGCTCGTTGGGCGGGTTCTTGCGAATCATTGTCTCGAAGCCGCTCATGAACATGCCCGGCAGGACAAAAGTTCCCGGGACGCCGCTGGAGCGGATGTACTCCTCGATCCTGGCTTTACCGTCAAAGTGCGAGATGTTGGGCAGGCGGCCGTTGCTGGCGTCGGTGGCGTTGATGAGCGAGGAGAAGACGATGTGCTGGACGCCCGCGGCCTTGCTGGCGTCGACGACGGCTTTGCCTTGGGAGATTTCGGTGTCGGAGGACATGCTCTCCCAGAAGTTTGTGACGAGGAAGACGGTGTGGGCGCCTTGGACGGCGGGGGCGACGGATGAGGATGAGGACATGTCGGCCTATATACACGGCGATTTTATATATATAATCTCTGGTTAGAGCTTATTACTGGATCGTCGTGAAGAGGATGGTGTTTTTCTACGCACCGAGACGAGCTCGACGCCCTTGGCTGCGAGCGCTTTGGCTTTTGGTTTGTTTACGTCGCGGGTGATGCCGCGGATTTTGAATTCTTTGGATAGGGCTGGGTCTGCGAGGATGGCTTCGACGACGGAGCCTCCTTGGTTGCCTGTGGCGCCAAAAACGGTGATGATCTTGGACATGGTGAGATATAAGTGGTGAGATTATAAGTGATGCTTCAATTGATGTCGGCGTGAATTAAATCAACCCAGCGTAATTGAGTCTTGGTACATACAAACGAGGTTCAAAATAATTTAAAATTACCAGCTGTTGATTCTATGAGATATACACAGCCTGGCGGGTTAACTCGTCATGACGTATGAAGCTCAACACACAAGAGGAGTAGCGCCCCTCCGCACAATTTGGTGAGGAGGATTCACCCAATCTTCATGTCCACGCATCATCTTTGAGATGGTGAAAACAACCATTATCCATGGCTTCTCATAGGTCCAGCTGAACTGAGATTTACCCTCTAGCTCCCCGATTCGCAGATGCTATTGATGTTTTCTGATGCTGTGTGATGTAATGGGCCGGGTCTAAGCTGGCTTGGCCTTTAAGAGGTGTGGTGTGCTATGCCTGGATTTTAGTGGCCTTCAGCTCCTGCGCCTAGCTGAATCTGAGGAGTTGCTAGGTAATGCTGCATTTATTTTGGAGATTGACATCTTTTTGCATGTGGGATTAGGTTTGTGTGGCATTCCACGGTTTGTCTGGGGTACATTACAGAGCAGGTCGTTCAACACGTGGCGAGGTGATATTAGTACATGCGTTTCTGAATTATTCATAAAGAGAACTAGAAAATAATTGTATATATAGATATATAGCCTATGGATAGCTAGTATTTCATGCAATACTCTATTTAACCTTCATCGACATATATCAAGTGATCTGGTTTAGGAACTATTGCTCTTCAACTCTGCGTATCTACACAAGATCGGGATAATGCCACCACCATAAAATCCTAAAGACCAAATTCTGTCAAGATAGCAGATACTGCTTTCACATTCTCAAAAACAGCCCAACGGCCAAGATCCTTATTCCAATCAACACGTGCTCCCTTGATCCTCTGTGCATATCCCTGCGCCACTTCCTTTGAAGAAGCTGAGTCTCCACCCCCCGATACAATAATTGTCTGCACATCAAGATTTTCCAATGGAAGATCTGTTTCAGCCTTGGCGAACGCGTCACACGCCTTTGCAAATGACTCTGGGTCTTGACTCAGAAAGCTTAGCCGAACTGCTGACATTGCAAGATGCTCTGTTGACCTTGTCTCTTCAGCCGTGCCCTCGGATATAATGTCATCGACCACTGCCCCCATTCCCAGAGTGCGAACAAGTGCACCACGTTTCTTCCACACTTGCCAAGAAGCGTCGGAGAGAGGTAAAGGCGGTGGGAACAGCAACACAAGCCTATTCACCAAGCGAGGGTTGTAAAGGACGAACTTCAGAGCAATTGAACATCCAAAGGAACTTGCAATCAGTGTTCCGGGGTTAGACTCGCTGATTCCAGCGTGAGAGAATACGCCCGCGAGATCTTCCGCTAAAGAGTCTACGCTCAAGACGCTCAATGGGTGCGTAGGACTGAGGCCATGGCCTTCAAAGTCAAACAAATGCACGTTTGCCCTCTTTTCGAGTTCCAAGTTTGCAATGAGAGGCGAGAAATATTCCGATGTGTCGCCGAGGCCGTGGGCAAAGACGACGTTGTTTTTGTTTCCAAGGCCGAGTCTTTTGTAATGTAGTGGCTTGCCATTGATAATGGTGAGCCCAGCTGTGCCGTTCAAGGAACGTGCGGCGTTGTCGAGACTAAAGACGGACTGGGAGGCGAGACGCTCTGTGGTTGCGTTCACGACGGTGACTCTATTGTGTAGAGCGCCAATACCAGGAATAGTGACGGTAATTTCGTCTCCCTCTTTTAGAAAGAGAGGTGGGTTGCGTCCAATACCGACTCCCGCAGGCTAACAAAGCAATGATTGTCAGAAAACCGTAGCATGTATATCACAGAATAAAACTAACCGTGCCAGTAGCTATCACATCACCAGGCAATAGTGTCTGTCCTTCAGAAAGCGTATTTATTAAGGTTGGAATATCGAAAATGAGGTCGTCTGTCGTGGCGTCTTGTCGTAACTCTCCATTGACATGCGTTTGAACGCGCAGCACCGACGGAAGGGCTTCCTTTGGAACTGCAACCGGGCCCTGTGGTAATCAGCAGCCAAACAATGAGGAAGAAGTACATGCATAAGACATACCATGGGACAAAATGTATCCGCAGACTTGCCAATGTAAAACTGCTTGTGATCTCGTTGCCTCTCGCGGGCCGTCATGTCATTGATAATCGTGTACCCCCAGACATAGTCCATGGCCTTTTCCTTGGGAATCCGGAACCCGACTTTGCCAACAATGACCCCAATCTCACCTTCATAGTCCACGCTCTTGGAAAATTCCGGGTGCAAGTAAATATCTTCGCCATCTGCAATGATCGATGTCGCACGCTTTGTGAAGATGACAGGATGGCTGGGCTTGTCGACCTTGTCCGAACTGTCGTATCCCGAGGCGTTGAACTCCTTTGCATGCTCCATGTAGTTCTTTCCCACGGCTAACACATCGCGGCCTACAAGCGGTGCCAGGATCTTGACAGATGGGAGGGGCAGAGCAGAGCCAGAGGCAGCTATTTGAGAGGGGCCGGCTTCGATGACCTGGTAGAGGTCTTTGATGGGGTATCCGGAGAGGAGGCTGAGTGGTTGGATTGTGCCAGCTTTTGCGTCTAAATGGCCAATCTGACTGATGCCCGTTTCGGGGCGAATAAATGCGGCATAGTTGGTTAGATGTCGCGATGATAAACGCATTGCGGTATTTGTATAAGGAGGAGGTGCTCGCCTGTCGGAGGCGTTGATGATCGTCCACTCAGTGTAAATTATCAAAAGACAAAGGCAGAAATGTGCGTAGATGAAAGGAATCCGACTTGAGTATTTGTAGAATAAAAAGAACAAGACTTTTTGAACGGATAGTAAACGACTTGAAATACTATCTGGAGTGAGGGAGACGGTGATGGTTTAGCTCAATACATGGTTTCAAGTGCGGGCGAATTCATTTTGCCGGTAGCGTGTGGAGAATGGTGAGCATTCATGTAAGATGGAAACCCACGCCTTTTGTTTCACCACCTCGCACAATGATATGAGAAAGCAAACAAATATGGATTGAAAGATGATAATTATTACGTTGTTATTTCAGCAATACATTTGAATTGCCCAAGTTCAGCTTAACCCTCCTGAGAATTGCCATCGCCTCCATGGCTATATGTATGCAGTAATTAAGCGCCCACCGATACCTTGAGAGCTGAGCACTAACTAACAGTGGTCGTGAAGAGGTGAAAGATGGAAAGAGTTATGAGCACATGGGGTTTATATTCCTTCGGTTACTCAGAAATTTCAGTCTTGAATTCATCTGATTGTAGTTTGACTAACTTTCATTCTGTAACGCTTACAGCCGTCTGTTGTTTGTAATGAACTCACTTGTTGAAGACAGGTACATGTATCTGCCGCCCTGCCCACTTTCCTAGAGGGACGAATGCTTTGCATTAGCCTACTGAGAGTTTTGAACTTCAAGAAATAGTAAATTGAAAGCCTATTGGAAATGAGACGCATGATGGAAGCCAAACGCCTCAGACAGACCTCCACTTCCATGAGTTAATGAAAGTAACCAAATCTCACCCCAAGAGGAAAAATTACTCCTCTTGTACAATGCATCGACTTTCATTTACATGGACAAAACAAGATAGTATATTTGGGGTAATGCTAATATGCACCCGCCATAATTTCAAATAGCTGGACAAGCAAATCAGATCTGAGATACTTCGCAACCTCCAGCATTATAAATCGCTGCTTAGAAATCCCCCCGCACCCTCCACCTCATTGCACGATATTTCGTATCAAGACGCAATAGTCGAGGAAATACGGAATAAGCCCTCTATATATAGGTAAATAAATGATGTAGGCAAAAAGGGACTTGGGAGCCAGATTAAGGAATCATCTGTAATTACAACAGTTCACACATTCAGTTATCATCAATCATGGCGCCCATCCGCACAGCCATTATCGGCCTTTCCAGCACCGGAACCACATCTTGGGCCAGTGCTGCCCATCTGCCCTATCTTCTCTCCGCCCGCGGTCGTACAAAGTATCAGATTGTAGCATTGTGCAACAGCAGCGTCGAATCGGCGAAGCGCGCTATTGAAGTCTTTAAGCTGCCTCCCGAGACAAAGGCCTACGGCAATCCCCAGGACGTTGCCGATGACAAGGACATTGACCTCGTGGTTGTAAGCACTCGCGTCGATGTCCACTACAAAACTGCCCTGCCGAGCGTCAAGGCTGGCAAGCAAGTCTTTGTAGAGTGGCCGTTGGCTCACGATGTAGCTCATGCAAAGGAGCTCGTCGAAGCTGCTAGAGTTGCTGGTGGACGGACGCTGGTTGGTAATCAAGGGCGCGAGGCTCCTCCTATTGTCAAGATCAAGCAGCTGCTTGAGCAGGGAAGCGTTGGCAAAGTCCTCAGCAGTGAGGTCAGGGCTTTTGGAGGAACTGTTGACCGAGAGGCTTTGTCACCAGGGCTCAAGTACTTTACTGATAGGGCCGTTGGTGGTAACGTTGTAACCATTGGAGTCGGTCATTGTGAGTAAAATCCTCATCATCTGAAATATATTGACTGTCCTTTTTGACAACTAACTTCTTCCAGTGTTTGACCAAGTTCAGTATGTCATCGGAGAGTTCCAAAACATCCAATCACACCTCCAGCTCCAGCGCCCCAATGTCCTCCTTCGCGACCCTTCCACCAAAAAAGTCGTCGAAACAGTAAAGTCCAATGTCCCTGATCTCATCATCATCGACGGCACCCTCGCCGCATCGCAAATCGCCACCGAGGGAGCCAACGTGCTCTTCCGATTCCGTCGAGGCCAGCAATTCCCCGGCGACCCTGCCCTCTCGTGGACAATCAATGGCGAAAGGGGCGAGATTCGACTTCAGGCGTTTGGCGGATCTTCTCTGCACGCCGGTTCGTACGGTGCGCCTGTCACCATTGAGGTTCACGATTTCGCATCGGACCAGGTGCAGAAGAGTGAATGGAGCTGGCAGAGCTGGCAGGAAGAGCTGGCAATCGTGGGTAGAAGCGTTGGTGTTCTTTATGACAAGTTTGCGGACGGTGAGTTTGAGGGGGCACCTTCGTTTGAGACGGCTTTGGTTCGCCATGAGCAACTAGCAACTGTTCTTGCTGGGTGGGATGAGAAATGAAGGGTTTCGAGGAATGAAGGAAACGGAAAGTAAGACACTTGTAATTGAATTAGCAGCCATTCTCAAATCCACGTGCTTGAATTCTTTTTTTTTTATCAGTCTGGAATAGCTAGGTCTTCTTGATGAAGTCCTCCAAGTCCGGACAGGCTTGTAAAACACTGGCCAATTCATCGTCGGATAGACCACTCATCGCACGAGTGTCCTTTGACGTCTCCTTTGACTTTCGTTTCGATGTCGTCCACTGGACACTGGCTGCTTCATCGCCGCTCAGCTGAGGGAGATCGTTCAAGGTGAAGTCTCCCTTCAAGGGGCCTGTGCTTCCATCGTCAAGCAATCCTTTCCTGAAAAGCTCGGACAGCTCCTTTTCCTCGACAGTACAGGATGTCTCATCGAATCTCTTGCGTTTCTCGTCAATATCGAGTCGCCCTTCGAGGTACTTTTGGTTCTCAACTTCTTGGTCGAGTGGGTTGGTCGGGGCCTGGCTGCTACCCTGGATGAGATTCGGGGTTGAGTGCATCTCTGCGGCTGTGATGGTGTTTTGTTGATCGGTTGATTTCTCGTCTGAGCGAGTATTGCTCGTTGATTCAGCCATTTTGGAGGATGTGAGGATATGCAGCGCTGTGCTGAAGAGCGCAGCATCGTTGTTGAATATTTCTGTTGCTCTTATACATGATGGTTGATTCATTCACATTGTTACGATGCCTTGTAGTGGCAAATTGCATCAAATTCCAGACGTCGCGCAAATGCGCACCTGTGAGTCACTGTGCTTATGTGTGTCACGCCGTGTGACGGTTTGCTTGAATATTAGCACCAAACATGGCATATATTGCAGGGTATGCTCATATTTTGGAGGCATGAGCCTTAGCGCTCCATATTCGTTGACTCATTCACTGTCCTATGTCTTTTATTATGGGAAATGCATATTTATTCGTAAATCCCATCTCATTTCATCAACTGCCCAGGAACATAGTCCTGTTCTTTCTTTCGCCTATCTAGCCGTAGATATGAGCCAATGCACCCATCTCGATGACGCACCCTGTCGGAACGATTCCTTCTTCTAGAACACGTCAGCGTGACATGCAGATGAGACACCCAGATAGCTTCCCTCAAGCGTAGCTGATCAGCACTATTTCGTCCACCCGACACACAACTTTTGAACACATCATGAGACAATTCTCGCATCCGACGTCATTCCCAGCTCCCGACCGTATCGGAACCCGCGGTCGCGGCGGTGGGCATGGCGCTTTCTGGAGCTCTATTGGAACCTTAGCAACTTAGTTCCCCCTCTGTGCTGCATCTACTAGGTAGATAGAGCTAACACCATTACCGCCTCTTGCAGCCGAGTACCAGTCCGGGGATCCTGGGGTACGAGATGGGGGAGTACTGCTACTCTGGGTTTGCCAACGTCAGACGCAGCCTGATTGGTACCCGATCGGACGATTTGATGTACAGACGAAGCATGTGCCGGTGCCCGACCTGATGCAGGGTGCTGCAGATAATCCCTAGAATGCAGAATGCGGCCCCTTTGGCATGTGAAGATTGATCTGTCGCCAGCATCTGCGAACCCCCGAGTCAGCGCTGCAGCGGCATTGCAGCACGTGGACGCAGCAGCGGAATACGGGGGAGGAACTGGGGGGAGGATTACGGGGGGCTTACAGTATGGGGGACGGGATGGATATTGGGGGTGACCCTGGGCTGCACCTAATTACAGATGAAGCTCTATGGGTGGTACATGATGACGGCACCACGTTTATGTTGAGCTGTTGTCCGGTGCCTTCAGTGACTGCTCGCTACGATGCGCGACAGTAGAACAAAAGTAGAGTGTACCGCCTCTCAGGTGCACGCAGCGCTATACTCGGCTTGTATGGCGACCATCATAGGTTCACAACGCACTGTAGCCCAACTGCCGGGCTGGTCCCAGGTACGACTCCCCGAGTACCCCCAAAGTACACCTGGCCAGCCCGCGCCCCAAGCCGCTATTGTCCCCACCTGCATATGCCATCAGCGGGTGTGGCAGAGCGGTCAGATGCTCAGATGCTCCAACCATCCCCGGATTCTCCAAGATTGCCTCAAGAACTCCCCTGTCGCCCGTCCTCCCTACCAACAACCAACAGCGCTTTTATTCCCCAAGTCGCATTGTTCCGTAACCTCTTCCTCTTGATTTTCAAACCGCCATCTCAACTGCTCGTATAATTAGAATCGACGCTGCCATCAGGAATGGGACTGCAGCTGAGCCGAAGCCTCCTGCTGCCCACCTGAAGATCCGATCCTCAACAAATCCCGGATGCAACGCAGCACCTCCTGTCATGGCCGACTTCTTCCTCCGCGCACCTCCGATACCTCAAATACACACCGGTAGCACCTCTCCGCCGTCGCCAAAGCGCCAGAAACAAGCCTCGGCATCTTCGCAGCCTCTGCAGCCTGCTGACCGGACCATCGTACAAACCGTATCCCAAACAGTCAAAGGAGCGGCAAGTTACTTGCGATCCTGGAAAGATGGCGTGAGCCCCGAAGAGCGCGAGAAGGCGAGGCTCCTCGAGGAAAGAAAAAACATACTCTGCCTGCGCATGAAGAGCGTATGTGCCTATTGGATCCCCCCGTGGGTATTGGCTGGACCGGACTAATTGATGTGATAGGCTGAGACATTGAAACAATGGCAAGCAGCGGCACAGGAACTTGACGTTCTCGAGGGCAACGATGACTGGAGACGAGACGATGAAAGCGACGATTACAACGCTAGGCTCATTGAAGAGCGACTCCGGGCGCTTGACGAGGCCCGAGAAAGTCGAGACATCCGCACCATGATGCACCTCATCCGAACTTCCCTGTCGCGCGATCTCGGCGGCATGGGTAACGTCGATCTCTACCGGCATTCATATCTTGGCACGAAGACGCTGATTGAGCGCTACGTTGAATCGACAATTGAAACCATCGATGCTGCCATTGTCCATAGCGCCACGGACCAGGGCATTGCGTACAAGGACCTACTAGAAGGCATGTTGCTCGCGCGCCAGAGCTTTGGACGAAGCGCCCTTTTACTATCTGGCGGCGGGACATTCGGTATGGCCCACGTCGGCGTTCTCAAGGCCTTGTTCGAAAACCAGCTTCTCCCCAGGATCATATCCGGCGCCAGCGCTGGAAGTATCGTCTGTGCCGTTATGTGTACGAGGACGGACGAAGAGATTCCGCAGCTGATTAAAGAGTTTCCCTATGGTGATTTAGCAGTCTTCGAATCCCAAGACAACCAGGATGGCCTGTTGGACCACTTTCGTCGGCTGCTAACTGAGGGTTGCTGGTCGGACATTGCTCATCTTAGGAGAGTCATGAGGGGCATGATGGGCGACATTACCTTTCAGGAGGCGTACAACCGCACTCGACGTATCCTCAACATTTGCGTCTCTTCTGCATCCGTATACGAGCTGCCACGGCTGCTCAACTATGTCACTTCGCCCAACGTCATGATTTGGTCTGCTGTTGCAGCGTCTTGCTCAGTGCCTCTCATCTTTAACTCGTCGCCCCTGTTGGTCAAAGACCCGGTTACGGGCGAGCATCGCCAGTGGAACCCGTCGCCCCAACGATTTATTGACGGCTCGGTGGACAATGACTTGCCCATGACACGCCTCGCGGAAATGTTCAACGTCAACCATTTCATCGTGTCGCAGGTGAACCCACATGTCACTCCGTTCCTCGCCAAGGATGATCACCTTTCACCCGAGAATCAAGATACTCACAAGAGCGCCAAAAATGGTGGCGATGACATGGATTGGATATATGCCTGCACATCGCTCGCCAGAGACGAGGCTCTCCACCGACTGCAGTTTATGGCCGAGATGGGTTTCTTCCCTAACATGATGACCAAGTTTCGAAGTATCCTCAGTCAAAAATATTCGGGCAATATCAACATTTTACCTGATCTGACTCTCGATAACCTCCCCGTGCTTCTCAGAAACCCTTCTGTGGATTTTATGTTGAAGTGCTGTCTCGTTGGTGAAAGAGCAACGTGGCCAAAGCTATCTAGGATACGCGATAGCTGTGCGATAGAGTTGGCGCTGGATCGCGCAGTGCACCGGCTCCGGACGAGAGTCGTCTTCTCAGAGAGCCAGAGCAATCTCCGAAGCATAGTTTCATACATGGGAAGCTTGCGGCTTAACAAGCATGATCAGACACCCAACCAGGCCAATCTTGGCGTACCGATCGCCAGTCACGGCCAGAAGCGTCAACGACGAAGATCAGGCGGGAGCCTCCTCTTGCCCGGCCCAGGGTTGGTCCTCGACACCGATCTAACAGATGAGGAGACTGCTGAGGAGGAACGGCTGGAAATCGCCTCGAGGAGACATGGACTGGCATCTTCCACTACTCTTCGCAAGCCGCAGCTGAAGAGGTCAGCTTTGAGTCAGTCGCATGTGCCTCAGTTGTCATCCTCCCAATCTCAGTCAGACCCAAGATTCAACTTCTCCAAGCCAATAACCCCCCCGGCAAGTGTTCATGGTGAGCTTGATGCTGTTGATACCGCGAACATCAACTATTTGGACCCAAGAGTTCCGATTACTTTTAGTGATGCCGGGGATGGTCGCGTTGGGCCGTCGTTGGGGCCTGCGATATCTCCAGTTGACGAAATTGAGACGAGTGAGCCAAATCACACGAGTGACACAGAAGTGGAGCAAGGGACCGAAGAGAGTGATCCTGATGACAGCCAGTCTGTACCTGTTGAGGACACTCCTAAACCAGCTAATTATGGCGCATTTGGCCCTGCTGGGGAAGTCATTGGCGGCTTTTGGTGATTATAAAGGATCGTCCCCCCACTACGAGCCAGAAGGGGAAGACACAGCATGGCGTTTTGGCGGATTGAGCCGCACGGAATCCAAGCATAGAATGGCGTTATCATATACTTTGTTTGACAAATGGAAGCCTTTTGTTTCCGCTTCTTTTCTTTTTCATTATTTTTGAGGTCAGCTATTTCGGGGTTTGTTCATCGGGCGGCACTTTGGTATAGAGGAGAACACGGCATCTGGCCTGTGAGACCACAGAAGGTCAGTCGTTGTGAGGCGAATTTTGATGCGGGTATTCGGCAAGGGGGGAGGGGACAGTGCTATGTTAGTTGGAAAGGAGTAGCATTGCTGGCCAAACATGTATCTTGGCATATATTTGAATCAAATTCATACCAAGAGGCTGTCCAAGTTTCTTCAAGTATCAGTCGTGCAATAATTACGCCTGGAAGCCTTTGTCCCGTGGCGAGCGCCATATAGCAAAATAGCAAGCTCATCTGCATCGACGGCCGCGTGGCCTAATGGCTAAGGCGCTAGATTTCGGTTGGTAAACGCCACCTCTAGAGATTCCAGGTTCGACTCCTGGCGTGGTCGATTTTTTGCGGTTTCTGTCCAAATTCTAATTTTTTTTGGTTACTCATTTTAAAGATTTCGGCGCTTTCTTGTATGAATATGGCGTGGTTGCTTTTGTCAAGTCGCTGCGGCATCTGCGGCATCCTAGATATCTAAAGAGCCGTGCATTTTTGAAGCACTGAGCGGATCTCGGGCTGTCGGCAGTCGTCTGCACAGGCTCAGGATCTCGGGTCAGCACGCCAGAAAGCCACATTGGGCACGATGCTGTTGTGGCGGCTGAGTAGGCGCTTCAACACGTATGATATTACAGTTGTACTATGGGGTGACTTTTTAGTGAGGTGGCTACCTTGCGAACAACCTTGAAGGTTAATGGGATAGAGATTGCGAGGTTTGGGGGGGCAGTAGGGCTGATGGTCTTTGTGTTACCATTCACTTCTGTTATAGATTACGTGGATATAAGTTTGGAATCAACTGAAGCTGTGCAGTATGAGGAGAGAGAAGAGAGAGCTACGAGTGGTTGGGATGACAGTAATGCACCGTTCAAAAGGTAACGCCGTGTCCAATGTGGTGCCCAACAGAGGGAGAAAAAATATGCTCACTTACAAACCCACATGCAAAACCCGCTCTCCTCTGTATCTTCGCCTGCAGCATGTACGTGTCCGTTCGACAGTGAGATGACATGTGGATTTCTCATCAGTAATCTCCATCTGAATCGTACATGTAGTTAGTTTACCGATACACGGCTGCCTACGCAAGAGACCAACAACCAAAACGAGGAAACGAAGTAAGACCTTGGTCAAGCAGTATTAGTCCAAAGGTCGAGACCTGCTAGCCCTTGGCCAAGCTCAACACTTTCGAATCAGACATGTGCAAGCGCCCTGTACTATTGACCGTAAGGCTTACATTCCGTAACCGCAAATGTATCCGTGATTTGTCTTGTCCCTCCAACCCAAGAAAGCTACCTACTGTAATCAGCTCAGCTCGCTCCCGGCCCATCGGCGTTGGTGTCACCATGGCCCGACCAGCCGCAGCAAAAAGAGGATCCATTCAGCCCGCACAGCGTCTCTTCTCTTTAACCGTCGCAGTTTTTGATTGCACAAGCATGAGCCCGCAAAGCTAACAAGGGGGAATCAAGAGGGCCCAGCGGGAGCTAGTCGCCCATTGCGTCAGAGAGACTCGAATTGCAAAATGCGCACGGCGGGCCAATGAGGCGGCGAGCTCAGCACGCAATCGCGGCGCCTTGCCGCATTGAGGACCTCCCTAGGCCAGGCACTTGGCGCGGATCGTGGGGTTTGGTGAGTGGAATGTTGCAATGGTTCGTTGCTTTTGGTAAGGAGCAGAAGCTTGAGCTTGAGCTTGGGGGCGGGGATGTCTTTGGCTGTTGTTGTGTTGGTGTTTTTAGCTCCGTAAGCAAGACGAGGAGGGGCAAAAAAAAAAGGTGATGAGATGATGGAGGGGGAGGGGCTTGGAGGAGGGGAGAGAATATTGGGTGATTGTGTTGCGTTGATGGGCCCCTCGATTACGTTTTTTGGCGGATGGGTTATGAGAGATATATATAAGCCTCATTTCTCTTCTTCTTCCTGTAGTTGATCTCTCTGTTCTTCTTGTTTTCCGTTCATAGCATAAACAACAAGCTTTACAAACAAAACCCCTCCATCATCATCACAATGTCTCAGCCTGCTCCCCTCCGTCTGGGCTCCGAAGCCCCCAACTTCAAGGCCGACACCACCCAGGGCCCCATTGACTTCCACGAGTTCGTCGGCGACAACTGGGTCGTCTTCTTCTCCCACCCCGAGGACTACACGCCCGTGTGCACCACCGAGCTGGGCGCCTTTGCCAAGCTGCAGCCCGAGTTCACCAAGCGCGGCGTCAAGCTGATTGGTCTGTCTGCCAACACCGTCGACTCCCACAATGGCTGGATCGACGACATCAAGGAGGTCACTGGCGGCCATGTCACTTTCCCCATCATTGGCGACAAGCAGCGCCAGGTTTCCCTGCTCTACGACATGTAAGTTATGCTGTTGGTGTTGTTGTTGTTGTTGTTGCTCTCTACTTGAGTTCCTGACACTAACAACTCTTCTTCTTCCCAAACAGGATCGACCACCAGGACGCTACCAACGTCGATGAAAAGGGCATTGCCTTCACCATCCGCTCCGTCTTCTTCATCGACCCCAAGAAGAAGATCCGCACCATCCTCTCCTACCCTGCCTCCACCGGCCGCAACGCCTCCGAGGTCCTGCGCATCATCGACTCCCTCCAGACCGGCGACAAGTACCGCGTCACTACCCCCATTAACTGGCAGCCCGGTGAGGATGTCATTGTCGCCCCCGTCATCAAGGACGAGGAGGCCAAGAAGCTGTTCCCCAACTTCCGCACCATCAAGCCTTACCTCCGCCTGACCTCTCTGCCTGAGGTCTCATAGATTGGGAGCGCTGGATACCTGAAAGTAACAAAAAATTAAATAAAAATCCTTGAAAACGAGAAACCCTAATTTGGGAAAGCAATTCATCGGTCTGCGATGGGGATGGAAAGTTGTCAGAAAAAAAAGTTTCGCTAATCGTGCAGAGTTACGGCATGGCGCTCAAGAGCGGGTTTTATCAAGAAGCACGTCACTGATGTCGAAAATGTTGTTGTTCGTGCCACGGAAAGCCTGATGACATGCATCTCTCATCATGGCCTGTGGGGGGCTTTTTTAGATGGGGGCAATGACTATGATGTTGAATAATAAAAAGATACCAATTTTTTTCTTCTAATGACATTGCTTGATGATGAGCGTGAAGTATAAGCAGAAAACCTGTATGGAAAGCTTGGGTGAATGCATACAAAGTGTTGATGTGTTACATATGTTGTAAGGAGGTAGGTATGGACCGTTTCTGTGGCTGTGAACCTTAATATTGAGTAGAGTCAATTATAAAACCACTCTAATATTGGTGAATCTTTCAAGTTGCATGTGAATGGGATTTGAGAGACGTATTGGATGATGCAAGTTGCGTGCTCCTAACTGGATAGATCACAGTATCATAATTCAGCCAATCTTATTTCAAGGCTGTTTCGAATGGAAACTAAATCTTATCGCATCAACCCTTCTCATGACTGCAGGATCTTTTTCTTATCGACTTAGGAATTATGGGTTAGCATTAGTAGCTTCAGTATGAGCTCTTGTGAGTTCAATGGGTGAATATCCCTATTGTCGAATAACACAACTAGCTCTAACGGTCAGGCCAAATCAAGAAAGCCACAAAACAGCATGCGTACCTGATAAGGATTGTGAATTGTTTACACCTACTTTTCGAGTCTACGGTTACCTACTTTGAGACTTTTACTAATTGCCACAAAGTGCTACCATCAACTCCCCTCTGCAGCCTCCTGACATCCTCAGCAATGTCCACTGACTACAATTGGTGGTGTAAGCCGCCGGTATCCTCCATTAGCGTCATCTTACAGTGAAATACTCCCAGTCCAGCATCGTTTCGGCAGACGCGCGAATCTCCGCATAGGCATTGTGGTCCAGGTACTTACCCGACGCTTCGTTGAAGAAGCCATAGTAATTGCTGGCTTCACTGTATACCCGGTGGGTATGTTCATTGTTATTGCCTTTGATGTGTTGGAGATATGGCACACCATATGCAACGGTTACTGTCTTTCCACTAGTTGTTTCCACAATCATGTATACTTTGCCAGGTGTAAGAAGGGTGTCGCCGTAATAATTCTCAACAGCGATGAAAACAGACATAGGACTGTTAACCCTTCCAGTACATTCATGACCCCCACCAACGCCCAGATCAGAGACCACATGATGTGAGTTTTGTTCGTATTAAGACATGCTAGAACAAAGAAGATGACATGCAGACGCGGCCATGATGCTGCCCAATGGCATATACAGCAGATGATGTGTTTGTTGGCCTTCACCTAACATTGATGTTACCCTGTAGCCTTTCATGAATTTTTGGGCAACGCAGCGATTAATGACATAATTATATACAATCTAGTGAGCCATCTGCTCTGTATGCGGTGCCATGAACATTGATATCAAATACATACACCGGGCAGTTACATAAATACGTCATGTGGCCGTTGTTCGCGTTCGGTATACTATTGCCGAATCTGGCATCTAATTCGTTGGCGCCTCTTGGTGAGCCATCATATTGATGGCGGCAGAGCCACTCATGCTAACGTTTCAGGCCAACGTCTAGCACTTGCATAGGCCATGCATATTGAGTCGCCGATACGAATCATGGCAGTGCCCATGCCTGGAGACTGGAATTTGGTGTACCATCCGCGTGACCCGACTGGAAGAGAAGAGAAGAAGCTGCACGTAGCTGTGACTGTATTGTAAGGTACTGTAGCTTGCAGAAAAGGAAGAGCAAGAGTCAGGAAAAAAAAAGGTGGTGCCATCATGATCGACAAAGAGGCTGCTGCAGTATTAATTAGCATGCATAATGGACATGGAACTGCCCTGATGAGTTTGACGGAACAGGCAAGATCCGAGTGCCAACTGCCGGACGGCATGAGTCTTGTGTGCATGTCTTCATTTTACTTGTTCCCTGCTCGTGTTGTTGTGCAGAGGGAGGATTTGCTCGTTGATTTCCCACATGTCTTCTCAAAGAGTCAATGCAAAGCATACAGTATAGTAGGCTGCTGGTTGGTTGCTAGAGGCTGAGCTTATCTAGACTGGACTGTACGAGTGCTGGAGGGAAATTGAGCCTCTTGTCGGAAATCACGTAATCAAGGGCATGGATAAGGGGATTGTCAATTTTGACCTGACGTATGCCATCACCACGACTAGACGGGGCCGTTTGTTTCATGAAGCATCAAAGTGGTTTAGCCTGGAAGCATCTCCATTCCATCCCACGTGCTAATATGCCCGGCTGGACAATGTGGACAATGGGCGACCCTGGACTTTTTGCTTGGCACCGGTGCGGCAAATGAGTCTGGAGGATTCGAGAAGCCCAGCCACCAGCTTTAGGCGCTTCTTGAGGTATAGCAAGTGGCATATCGAACACTGCTAATGCTAATGCCAACATGATTTGATTGTTTATTGCTAGTCTAGTACAGGTACGGGCAATTCCCGAGGCATCCAGAAGGGCGGGAGAGGAAAGCGTGTGGAGACGGACATGCAAGGGGATTGGATTCGCCTCGTGCTCACTGCATATGTTGCTGTACGAGGAGGTAGCTTGCGCAAGGAACGTGAAGAATTGACGCACTCGCCATTGTCAAAATGCATTGACTCCATCCATGTACTGCACTGTACTCTCCTGCACACAAGCACGCGGACCCCCAGCAGTGTCCACGAGGTCTTGGGACGATGAGAATATCCACGCTGGATGGGGCCATCTATCTCAGCCCCAGCAAACATTGGGACACCGAGGGATCAAATTCGATTCAGCCAGTACACAAAGCGGCTCCCCTTTCGCTGCTTGGCTTGGCTGCGTATCGTGGTTCCCACTTTGCGTCTCCGATGCAGCAAGGAGCTCCGTTGTTGCAGTGCAGCGGTGCCGGTAGTCGCTGTGATAGTCGGCGGCGCGAACACCCCTATTGAGCAAAAGGGGAGAGAGAGAACATGCACTTTAGAGTAGTATAGCAAGCACTGAACACCTCCATTGCTCCATATCAACATGTCCGCGGACTGCAGATTGAGTGGCCTCCGGTGAGGGGAAATGCGGACCGGGTGCTAGCTCTGGGCTGCGTGAGAAGCTTAGCAGTAGCGGACAGGACAAGTCTAGAGGAATCCGTCAATCCAATTTCTCATGATGCTGAATGTTGGACATCTCGGACGTGGACGGGGTGAGGTGGATGTGCTTGGCCCCACGACGGAGAGTCATTCTGGGCTGATGTCAAACTGCAAAAGAGTCATTCATTCGATCGATGGGTTTGTCTCTCGAGTTTCAACAGAGAGCTGTCACTTTTTGCCGCCTTGTTTGAAGCAAGATGACGACAATCGGAGGATACACGTACCGTAGACAGCCCTTGTCCTGCAGTCTTGACCATCTAGAACCGCCATTGAGCGCTTCCCTGCCGCAGAGCCCCTGGCCGTCGCATATACACTACTAGGGGGGTCTTAAAAACGACCCATTCCCGTGATATGCTCTATATAATACGGGGGGTACGCTGACTAGGAAATTGGTCGATGACTGGGAAAAAAAAGGGTATATTAGATTGCTGCTAATTTATATAAGGAAATAAGTTACTTTATTAATAAAATAAATCTTTAGTTTATTTTTAATTAGTAATATAAAGTTATTGTAAAAAAATTTAATTAAAATCTCGTTTGTTTTTAATAAACTCTAAATTTTTATTAAGCTCGTTAGAAATGTATTCCTTTGTTATTTCTATACCGTCGGCTTTTAATAATAGCTTTAACTAATTTTAACTATGTCTTTTATTTTTTAGAATAGTAAAATATATTACTTCTTCTACAATCTTGTAATTAAACTTTTATAGCTATGGTACTAGCACTTTTTTTTAAAATAATATATAAAACGAAGTTAGCGATAAACTTAATAAACGTTATTTATTAAGGTTATTAAATTTATAAAAAAACGGTAATTTAGGTAGCTTTAGAAGTTATAAAGGCCGTAGGACTAGGTAGAAAGAGGCTGCTGGAGGCTATTGTAAACCTTTAATTAAACTTTTTGTAGTTAATACTGTAGGAAAGGAACTTTATTATATACCTCCTTTACTTTAACTTTTTCCTCTTCTGTTTTTTATATAGTATACCGGTAATAGTTATTTTTTACTGCCTTAACTTTTAAATTATAGATATTAAGTGGCCTATAGTTTTTTAAAACTTATATTTTTTTTATTAGCTGTAACTAGGTAAGCTGCTTCTCTTTAAGTCTTTTTATTTTATTGGTTACTGTAATATTATTAAGGGCGAGGGTGTATAATAACTTTTTTACTTTTTTAAAAACGTAGGAGATTAAGGGGGTTAATGGAACTTAGAAAATAATTAATACTTCTATTTATAACTAGATGTAATTATAATATTATTTTATTTTATTAAGATAAAGGCCTAGCGTTAAAATACTATTCTAATTAAACCTTATTATTAGCGGCGTAGTAAAGGATACTTTACTAACTTCTTTACTAACTTCTTTATTAACTTCTTTATTAACTTCTTTATTAATTTCTTTATTATTTTCTTTACTATTTTCTTTATCTTCTACTTTATAATCTTTTTTATTATTTTCTTTATTTTCTTTATTAAACTAGCTGCTATTTAATATATTAA